>NC_064848.1:32545921-32870921 GCF_024139225.1 Suncus etruscus
ATTTGATAATTTTGAACACTATTTTAAATGGGATAGATTCTTTGATCTCTTCCTCCTCTGAGTCATTATTTGTAGAGAGGAATGCAGCTATATTTTGTGTATTGACTTTGTAGCCGGCCACTTGACTGTATTGGCTTATTCTTTTCAGAAGCTTTTCTGTCGACTCTTTAGGGTCTTTCATGGATATCATCATTTCATCTGCAAATAGAGATAGTTTGACTTCTTTTCCGATTTGGATTTCTTTTTGTTTTGTTTTGTTTTTTTTGTTTGTTTGTTTTTTGGGTCACACCCAGCGGTGCTCAGGGGTTACTCCTGGCTGTCTGCTCAGAAATAGCTCCTGGCAGGCACAGGGGACCATATGGGACACCGGGATTTGAACCAACCACCTTTGGTCCTGGATCGGCTGCTTGCAAGGCAAACGCCGCTGTGCTATCTCTCCGGGCCCTGATTTGGATTTCTTTGATTTTCTTCTCTTGTTTGATTGCTATTGCTATGACTTCTAATACTATGTTGAATAAGAGTGGAAACAGTGGACATCCTTGCCTAGTGCCAGACCTTAGTGGAAATGCTTTCAGTTTTTCACTGCTAAGAATAACGTTGGCTGTGTGATTTTTATAGATAGCTGTTACTATCTTGAGGGTGGTTCCATTCATACCTATTTTGCTGAAGGTTTTCATCATGAATGAGTGTTGGATTTTGTTAAATGCTTACTCTGCATTGATTTATATGATCATGTTTTTTTAATCCTTTTACTGATATGGTGTATGATATTGATAGATTTGTATATATTGAACCATCCTTACATCCCTGGGATGAAATCCCTTAGTCATGATGTATAATATTTGATGTGTTGTTGGATTCAGTTTGCTAATATTTTGTTAAAGATTTTTGCACTCAGGTTCATTAGTGAGATTGGTCTGTAGTTTTTTTTTTCTCTTGGTGGTATCTTTTCAGCTTTGGGAATGAATGTGATATTAGCTTCATAGAAGGCATTAACATGCCTTCATAAAAGGCATTAACATCTTTTTGATGTTTTGGAATAATCTAAGGATCAATGGTAGTAATTCTTCTCTGAATACTTGATAAAATACCTGTAAATCCATCTGATTCTGGACTTTTATTTTTTATTTTTATTTTTTGGGGTTTTTTTGAGCCACACCCATTTGATGCTCAGGGGTTACTCCTGGCTGTGCGCTCAGAAATCGCTCCTGGCTTGGGGAGACCATATGGGACTCCGGGGGATTGAACTGCGGTCCGTCCTACACTAGTGCTTGCAAGGCAGACACCTTACCTCTAGCGCCACCTTCCCGGCCCCTGGACTTCTATTCTTGGGGGGTTTCTTAATTACTGTTTCAATTTCCTTACTTGTAATTGGCCTGTTTAGGTTTTCCACTTTCTTCTTAAGTATTGGGAGATGATATTTTTCCAGAAATTTGTCCATTTCTTCAAGGTTCTCTAGCTTAACGGAGTAAATTTTTTTTATAATAAGCTCTCATTGGGGCCGGCGAGGTGGTGCTAGAGGTAAGGTGTCTGCCTTGCAATCGCTAGCCAAGGAAGGACTTCAGTTCGATCCCCTGGCATCCCATATGGTCCCCCCAAGCCGGGGCAATTTCTGAGCACTTAGCTAGGAGTAACCCCTGAGCATCAAAATGGTGTGGCCCGAAAAATCAAAACAAACAAACAAACAAACAAAAGCTCTCATGATGTCTTGGATTTCTTGGGGTTCTGTTGTAATCTCTCCCTTTTCATTTCTTCCTTCTTTTTTTGGTTTTTGGGCCACACCCGGCAGTGCTCAGGGGTCACTTCTGGCTGTTTGCTCAGAAATAGCTCCTGGGAGGCACGGGGGACCATATGGGACACCGGGAGTCGAACCAACCACCTTTGGTCCTGGATCAGCTGCTTGCAAGGCAAACGCCGCTGTGCTATCTCTCCGGGCCCCCTTTTCATTTCTGATCCTATTTATTTGAGTATTTTCCTTCCTAACCTTACTTTTAAAGTATAAAATAAATGCAAGGACACATTTATATAAAATTTATAAAGACAAGTTTTTCTATATTTATGTCCTTTGTGTGTACAGAAATTAGCTCCAACATACACACATATTCTCTCTCTCTCTCTCTCTCTCTCTCTCTCTCTCTCTCTCTCTCTCTCTCTCTCTCTCTCTCTCTTCATGAGAAGCTTGGACTTAACCTTTTTATTTTGGGCTCCATTAAGGCCTAGAGTAGTATTCCTGAGAATGTGAATATCTCCTCTTTTTTCTAGTTACCTTCTCAATCAAGACTTTTAAGTTGATTTGACCCTTTCCAGCTTTCCAGTAGACTTCTCTTCATTTATACTCTGTCAGAAAGCAGATAACAAAATATGTGATCCTCTTTTATATAATGTATCCTAGAATCATGTTTAGCAAGTATATTTAGATGCACTAATATATACTAATATTTGTTAGATAGATTATTCTGGGGGAAGGGAATGAAATGTAGAGAGTGTTTTGAAATTAACTAAAAACTCTACACTAGATAATAGCAAACAAAATAATTTACGTAATCAATTGTTTTCTGTAAATTAAAGTATTTCGTTTTATATTGGTTGGAATCCTAACTTTCCTTGTTTTTCCTTTATTTTTCTTTTGTAAATAAGATTATACAGGAGAGAGTTAAAAAGTCTTGGACAGCTGTGGATGCAAGAACTCTGAAGAAAGAAGATATACAAAAGGAAACAGTTTATTGCTTGAATGATGATGATGAAACAGAAATTATGAAAGAAGATATTATTCAAGGTATGTTATGTCAGGGAAAGTTTTCAGTTTGCCTCTAAGATTTTCTTCAAAGTAATAGGAGACAGACTTGGATTTGTAATACTCTTTGTTAGTTTTTTTTTTTTTTCTACACCTGGTGACACTCAGGTTACTCCTGGCTCTGTGCTCATGGGACATATGGGATGCTGGGGATCAACCCCAGGTCCATTCTGGTTCTCTGTGTGCAAGGCAAACACCTTACCCACAGTGCTATCACTCCAGCCCCTGTAATGCTACTTGTTTAGGGACTTTTCTGAGTTCTATTCAATCTTTTCCTTCAATTTAGCCAACAGAACTATTTCTTTGAGGGATCACAATAAACTAGGTTCTTGAACCACCATCTTCTGTTTCTTAAAAAATTGAGTTTCATGAGCACACTTAGTTATTCCACTTCTAAGTTACAAATGTTCAAGTGATAGACCTCAGTGCTTACCTTTTTTTCCTTTCAAATGTAATATGTTAGAGAATGCTTATATTAATAAGTGTAAGCAAATTTATTTTTAAAATAACTATATAATAAATAAAAATAAAAAAGAAAATGAAAGAGAAGAAAGGTAAAAAAAAAAGGAAAGAAAAATACAGTAGCAAGCACATTTGTGAAATTTATTATATCTTCAATAAATCCATTAATACAATGGCAGAAGGCTTAGTAAGCCCTTGTTATTAGCTTTCCATTCTGTTAAATTGGTGTGTTCCTATAGGGATGGCAGCATCAAATAAGCGAAGTTGTTCAGAAATTCAAAGCACTATAATGGATACTATGACTTTTAGGAGCATGTACTCAGCTGCCAGGCCTCCTGAAAGAAGGAAGATACAGGGGGTGGGAGCCTACCCTAAGCATCAATAAGCCCTTGTGATATCAATGTACCTGATGTTTGGTCAGATTGGTGTCCCCAAAAGGAATTGTAGAATGTCAGTGATGAGGCAGGGCCATATAGATCAGGTGATAGAGGCAGCAGGTGTGGACTATGTGTAGAATATAATATGTGTTCTATAATCTATACTTTAAATTATTATTATACTTAGAATCTATATAAATACACTTCAGTAATATTGGGTTGTTAAAGAATATGAAGTTTGGAGTCAGGCCTGAATAATCCTAGTTCTATCCCTTGCTACCCATTTTTTGCTACATAAATGACACACCCAAAGCTAAAAGAAAGCTTAAGTAAAGTCCAGGAAATTAGTGGGCCTTCCTGGGGATATCATAAATAGTTTAGTATATTGAGCAAATGCAAATGCAGATTAGCTCTCCAGGGCAGTATCTAATAGATGCCCTGTATTTTATCATTCAATCTTGATAGCAAAGTAATAATCAGGCTTTGTGTCATTTCCACTTTATAGATACCATAATAGTTTCAGTCTGGAACACAGAAATGCTTAAGTCATTAATCTTCCAACCAGCAGAACTTGAACCCACAGTGCCATACTTCAGCCTTTGTCTGTTCAAAATGCTCTGTGCTAGGACGGGTTTTGAATGATAGTTTCAAGAGTTTATGGTTTTTTAAATTTATTTATTGGATTTTGGGCCACACCCAGTGGCATTCAGGTGTTACTCCTAGTTCTGTGCTCAGAAATCACTCCATGCAGGCTCAGGGGACCATATGGGAATCAAACCTGGGTCTGTCCCAAGTCAGCCACATGTAAGGCAAATGTCCTACCGTTGTGCTGTCTCTCCAGCCCCTTATGGTTCATTTTAAAAACAAAACAAAGATGTTGAGAACTAAGTCTACCATGGAATGGGTATGGGGAGAGGATTGGGTTGAGGTGGATAGAAGAAAGTGGACACTGTAGGAGGGTTGGGGTTGGAACATTATATGCATGAGTCCCTGTCATTAGCAGCATTTGCAAATTATGATGCAAGGAAGCAGGAAAGGAGGAAGGGAGGGAGGGAGGAAGGAAGGAGATAGGAAGGAAAGAGGGAGGGGGGAGCAAGGAAGAGTGGAAGGAAGGGGAAGGAAAGAAGGGAGGGAGGGAGGGAGGAAGGGAAGGAAGGAAGGAAGGAAGAGCTAAAGATAAGGATGCTGTTTGTTTGATGATTTATTCTAGGCCAAAAAGATCATTTATGTTGGAGTATAGAGAGGGCAGTGTTAACCATGTGAGTTTCAAGACGATACATAGATTTGCAGTGTTTCTCTCTTAATTTTTTTGCATTTACCCACCACTTCCTGCTCTCTGTTCTCCCTTATAAATCAAATTCTCTTTCTTAGTAGTACAGATGGACAGTTTGTTATATATTATAGTCTATTCCGTACCTTTTGCCATAAATATAACAGTTGCTGACTTGCTCTTTAAATGAGTTAACCAAAAATGCACAGCATTTGTTAAGGGTTTTGTTTTTGGGCCACACCTGGCATTGTTCAGAGCTTATTCCTGGGTTTGAGCTCAAAGATCATTCCTAGTGAAGCTCTGTAGACAATATGTGGTGCTGGGAATTGAACCTGGGGTGCATGGGTACAATGCAAGCATCTAACCTGCACTACTATCTCTTTGGTATAGGATAGGTTTACTACAAATTTCAGGTTACTATTATAATATTATATTATATCAGTATACTATTATATTTAAGTTTATGAAAAGAAAAAGTTATAAAATACTTGGTTTAGATACTGCAGCTAATCATTTGCCATGCATTTCTTTATCTCCTTTATTGTTGAAATTTTTACAAAAAGACTCAAAAGTAAGAAATGTTTATTTTTAATCAAATGCTTGATGTCACCAGGTAAACCCTGGATCATATGCTTTTATCCAAACATACAAATTTTCTTCTCTTTTACTTTCTTTTGTTTTGGAGTACTTCTGGCACAGTGTGCAGGGAAACATGCCAGTGATGCACTCAGCTTGTTGATCCATGTCTCTGACCTGGCCACACACTCAAGTTTCTGGTTTCTTTTTTTTTTTATTATTTTTATTTTCATTTTTGGGTCACACCCGTTAGTGCTCAGGAGTTACCCCTGGCTCTGTGCTCAGAAATTGCCCTTGGCAGGCTCAGAGGACCATGTGGGATGCTGCGAATTGAACCGGGGTCTATCCTACATTGGCTGCATATAAGGCAAACACCTTATCACTGTGCTATTGTTCCGGCTCCCACACTCAGGTTTCTTGGAGCAAAAATGCATGTGCTTTTGCTTTCCACTTACTCAGGTCAGAATCCATGGATTTTGATGATCTTTTTGTCATCAAATGAAGTGGCATGGAATAATTTAGATTAGCTATAGGACAGCATTGGTGGTTTATGTTTTTTAAAGCAGCCAAGAGTCTATTTTTGTATGAATAACCTAAGGAATTTAAAAAAAATCACCTGTTCTAATAACAAAATGTGGTTTAAATGCAGAAAAACTTCCAATTTATTAATGTAATGTTTCTAAATAGGAGATTTTTGGCTTCTTCCATTAGTCATTTATATATCTCTAGCATTTCTTTTTGCAAATATTTTGTTATGAACATTTCCTATGGGTAGTATTCCTCTGTGGGTCTCCAGGCTTCAGAATGAATGTGTTTTGGTTATTTTGTATACAAATCACGTTTGAACTTTAGTCAACTGGGGTTTATCTTTGGAGGATAACTAGTACAGTGTATTTTCCATGTTCTTCTAGGCCGGCTAATCTTTAAGGTAACTAGATTGCAGAAGATGCTACTTAAAAATTGTAATTAGATCTTAATCATCTCTGTAGTGTATATGTTGTTTGTGTGTCTACCCCTTTTTCTTCATTGATCACAAGGGGCAGTAATTTGATTCCAGAGAATTATATATGGAGGCTTGATCTGGAGTGTGCATGTGTTGTTAATTGTATGTGTAAGGCTAATTTCAGCTTGAGGAAAATGAGGCCCGTATGCTTAACAGATGTTCTTCTCTTGTTCTCTAGGGTTCCGCTATGGGAGTGATATTATTCCTTTCTCTAAAGTGGATGAAGAGCAAATGAAATATAAATCAGAAGGGAAGTGTTTCTCTGTTTTGGGATTTTGCAGATCTTCTCAGGTACAGCAATTATTTTGTGAATCATAAAGTAAATGAGTTTCTGTCTCATTATTTGAGATTGTGTGTCTTTGTGGGTTTTTTATTTGTAAGATAAATTTATTTCACTTAGTTTTCCTAATATGTAGTTTGGGCATTAGTATTGCTGTCTTTGATCTTTGGGGGAAAATAACCCAACCCAAAATCTAGACTTAAAGAGACTGCTTCTTATGCCATAAGACCTTGCCTTGCATGCTTCCAACCTCAGTTTAATTTCTGATACTGAATATGGTCCTCTAAAAACACTATAATGGGAGTGTTTTAGAGGAATAAAAGTCATGCTTGAATCCTGGCATCCCATATGGTCAGTGTGTACTCTGCTCACGGTAGTACACTCTGCTCAAGGGCATCTCTGGCGGTGCATATGCAGTGGCAGGGATTGAACAGGGGTTTGCCTCAAGTAAGGCCAGCCCAGCATATATCTCTCCAAATTGAGGCTAATTCTTTTTAAGCTACAGTTACTGTGCAAGTACTCAGTTTCTTGACTTTTGAAGTGTGAGGGCATAGAAAATATCTGAGAAGTATTGTCCTATACTGAAACAATCTATGACCTTTTTCAGAAATAAGCTTCAATCATATGATATATATCAAAAAGAAGTGGTTCTGTTGATGCAGGTAGCTATGATATTAGGAACTTCACAGTATTATTTTTTTAAGAGGGCCATACCCAATAATGGGATACCAAAAACTGAACCCAGGTTACCTGCAAAGAAAATGCCTTACCCACTATTCTATCACTCCAGCACCTTCAGTATTATTTTCTAATCAGATATTGGTGTCTGACCCCTCTGATGCTCAGCTATATTTGTAACTAGATTGAAAGTGGGATAAAGGACATGTAATGCTTATTTTTTTGGTTTAAACTAGTTTTTCTTCCTTCATTCTTGGCCTCTAATAGTTCTTTGTTTTGATTCCTTTAAAATTGAACAGTACCTATTCATCATTGCTCTCAGAATGACATCCAAACCAGTTAACATTGCATGTAAGAGAGAGACTTCATGATTTGAACTCTGCTAACCTTGCTGATTCTTTCACTATTTTTCTCACTCCATGTATTTCTTTAATAACTGTTCCTCAGATGTATTGTATTTTTATGTTGCTCCAGACTTACTCACAAACTTTTTGAGCCACACCCAGTGTTAAAGGTTACTCCAGATCTATTTTCAGTATTTATGGTCTGTTGACCTCTCCAGGCTTTTGACTTATCTATTCTCTATTCAAGTCATTTGTGCCTAGATATTATTAATTAATTTCTATATATATCTTAAGTTTGAGATATACATCCCAAATATCATAATATATATATCCAATTATATATACCAAATGTCAGAATATATGACATATAGTAGGTGCATATATATGTATTATATATATATAATGTTGAACTGAATCTAAGATAATACATTGTTTCTAATATTTGTGAATATTTTTCAGTTATTTTGAGTAAAATTTCTTTGTAACATGTGACTTTAAAAAAATCTTTTACTTATTTTTGGACAATTCTTTTTCTCTCTTACTTTCATAGGTCCATAGGAAGTATTTTATGGGCAATCAAGTTCTAAAGGTCTTTGCAGCAAAAGATGATGAGGTGAGTTGACCCTCAAGGATAAGGTTTTTGATGTAGCACCGCAGAATTGAATTGTCATTTTAAGTGAATTGTTGGGGGACTGTTGTAGTTGAGAGTGACATTAATTCTTGCAACAACTCCAGGAAGATCTCACTGACCTTTCAACCTGAGCATGGAGAAATGACAGGTGGATTTGTCATTGCATGAGCCCAAGGACTGATGACATGGTCCTGTGGTTAAATGTTGGTAAGAATTAAATTTTTTTTTTTGTTTGTTTGTTTTTTGGTTTTTGGGCCACACCCGGTGACGCTCAGGGGTTACTCCTGGCTATTCGCTCAGAAGTCGCTCCTGGCTTGGGGGACCATATGGGACACCGGGGGATCGAACTGCGGTCCATCCAAGGCTAGCGCAGGCAAGGCAGGCACCTTACCTCCAGCGCCACCACCCGGCCCCAGAATTAAATTTTTTTAAAAATACATCTAGGTATAGGAATCTTATGGCCAGATGTTCAGAGTGCCAGGGGGCAGACAGACATTTTTATTTGCATAAAATAAAACATTTAGTTCTCTGTATGCTTACACATCCTAAATTAAGCATCCTGACTTATGGACCACTTTCATTTTTGAGAAATTTATCTTTTCTCCCCTTCTCTATTGCTCTTTATGCATTGTTTCCCATCTCCCTCAGGGATTCCATTTTTATTTGATTACTGATCCTAGTCTCAAAACTGCTCTCTCTGCATATGTTTTCTAATTAGCCTACACATTACATTAGAATTTGTGACTATCCATAATAATATCCTTGAAAAATTTTTTTTTATCGAATCACTTTTGTTGCTGGTCACAGTCATGGACTGTGCTTAGACTTCTGGATACTGAGCAAAACTGTGTAGATGTTCATGTGATTATCTGTACTTGATTGCTAAGTTCAGTCTTACTGGTTTTCTGCTGGATAACTCAACTCCAGTCTCATATTGGCTGTATAGATTATAAGGTCACTCAGAAACAAACAACATAGGCAAAGGGTTAATACTTCTGTCAGTTCTTAATCAAAAATAATACGCCAAAGATACCATAGCCAAATAATTGTAAAGAGTTGATACTTATCAGATAGGTGAGGCAGTTAGAAAATTAAGTCATATGAGGGCTTCCAGTAAAAAATTGTTCTATATAGGGAGGTAAAGACAAAGAAAAAATGTCCAATATGATAGTCTGACATGTAATACTGTGAAAAAATACAAAATTTGGAGGGAAAGAGAGGCTAAAATCTGAAAAGGTCATGCTTTCAGTTTACTGAGCCTTTAAAATGGGTCAGCAATCAGAGAACTAGAGCATTCTGCCTAGGAGGAAATTGTATAAGAAAAAAACTATAGAAGAGGAAAAGTAAAATCTTTCTCAGGAATATGATGCTAAAATAGAGGAGTCATTTTTATGGAAGGAGAGCCATCCTCAGTTTTGGGAATAGGGTGCGCACTCATGGAATGCAACAGATGTATTTGAGACACAGCAGAGATGTGTAGTTGGTAGAATTTGGTGAAAAGTTGAAAGTGAAGGTAATTAAGGCAATATCAAAAGACAGTCTTCTCTTTTGGCCACATGCAAGGCAAGCACCTAATCCACTGTACTATCCCTCCAGTTCTTGTACTGTAAAGTTTTAAAGCTGAAATACAGATTTTGAGTTTTTTTGAGGGGTGGGTGGGAAAGCACACTTGACAGTGGTCAGAGGCAATATATGCCCTGCCAAGTATCAATAATGGTGATACTCAGGACCATGCAATTCTGATGGATCTCATGTGAGCCTCTAACATATATAGCATGCATTCTAGTCTAGTGAGTTATCACTCCAGCCCTACATATACAGACTTAATGCATTGCCTCATGGGACTGGATGAAACAAACCCTACATATGAACATCTTCTCAGAGGACAGAAAGGCTAAGAGCAGAATTTCAGTTGAAAGAGCTTGGGTAAAAGCAGCCTACAAAATGAAAAGTAAGGGGTCATATTACCAAAGCCAAAGGAGGAGAAAGAATAGAGAAAGGGGCATGCTTAGATGCTACTAAGTGTAAAGGATACTGATTAGAAACCAAGGATTTGACAACTATAAAAACATGGTACCTTCAGAGGTTTCCAGTCAGGAAGTGGGACGAGTAGATGAATTGAATTGAAGAATCATTATCATCTAAGCAGTAAAAACAGTGAACCTTATTTCATGAAATGTAGAAATGAAAAGGAAGAAAAATATTGGTTGTCATTTATGGTGAGGCCACCACAGAAAGATTTTGTTTCAGGAAGGCTAGGGATTAAGTTTATTTGGAGGGTGAGAAAATATAAATTCAGAGAATGAAGAATGAAGAAGAGTAAATGTGATGAAATGTAAATTGTGTATATTGTACCCTTTAAATGGATAAAGGAACACTTAAAAAAATCAGAAGGTGAAAGAGAGAAGTCAAAGGGATAGGTATAGCTCATGTTCTGTATGTATGCCTAAGGTCTTTCTTAAGTTTGATCCTTGACTCTGCACAAGCCCTGCCAAGGCACCTGTGTGCCTACTAGTCCTGGTGATGGTCAGGATCACCTGATGAGCAGCACCACATTACCAGGCCTGATCACTGACTCATCAGACCTGGGCCACTCCTAGCCCAAATGTCTTTGGGAGTGGCCCAGGGACTCCTGAGCACATCTGGAGAGCTCATCTAGCCATCCCCCTTTGCAAACATCTGGAAAAGAAAAGGTGACTAGCACTTTCCATCTGTGTCCTGCTATGAACTTATCCATATTTTGGCTGCTAGATGTGAGCTAATCTGTGTCTTCCTTTCTAGGCTGCAGCAGTTGCTCTCTCCTCCCTTATCCATGCCCTGGATGAATTAGACATGGTGGCCATTGTGAGATATGCTTATGACAAGAGATCAAATCCTCAAGTTGGTACAGCTTTTCCTTACATCAAGGATGCCTATGAGGTAAATCCCAGAGTACTTTTTCTATTCTTGTCAATTTTTTTCCTCTAGGTTAGTATTTAGTTGTTTTTCAACTGTTTAATGAGTAAAATTATTGCCAGGGGATCCTCCTAAAGTGCAGGATTTTATTTCCCAAAATGCTCTTTACAACCCCTATTCACTCACACAAAACCAGCATCCAGAGAATTTACTATGACAGAGCCAGAATGAGAAAGCAAATATCTTTTTTTTTTTAATATTTATTTTTTTATATATTTTTTTATTTATTTATTATGAGAACAAGGGTGCAAAGAAAGAGGACAAGGTAAAGTTACAGTGGAAGGGCAATCACCCATAACATAATTCTCAGAAGTCCCCTTGCTGATATCTTAACTTTGAAATTTCAGCCAAAGAACATTAAGATAAATAAGACAGAATCCATGTACAAATACTTTGTCCCTCACGTACCCAGATTGTAACACATTATAATATTTCTTAACAGTACACAAGGCAATCTAAAGCCATAAAACTTACATAACTCCTTAAACATTACAGGCATAGTATTTTCTTACATTTCCATATACATGCATATTAGCTTAAGTTAACCTCAAATTTTAAGTGAGTTCTTTTTAAGGATTAGAGTCAAAGGAGCACAGTAAAAGTGGTGTTAGAGTGGCAATTGTTGTTTGCATAGGCCCTCCAAAATATGAGGGACATGGAAAGAAATAACCTTGGCCTAAGTACAAAGAGACCAGACCCCTGAAGTTTCCTGGCACAATACCAAGTCTAGGTTCCAGGCAAGTTAGATCGTCCAATCCAATACATTGTCTGTAGTGCCAACACACTTTTATTTTTCACACAGTCTCTGTCGTTGGTATAATGTTTCTGTATTAAAGATCCTGGAATCTGCATATCTTACATTGAAGTCACGATGTGGAACATCCTCTCCTTTTACCTCACAATCAAAGGGCAACGCAGGGAGCCCTGTCCTGTAAGCAGGTCGTTGTTGTTGTTAAGTCTTCTCAGTGTCAAGGGAAGTCTCTTTTGAGCAGGTCAATGCCTGAGCAGTGTAGGTCTTCTGTGGTAGAGGATTGCTTCCAGGTGATGTTATAGACCAGCCTGGATGTTTCCTGGATGGCTTCCCTGGTTCAGGGGAGAATGAATTATGCCCTTTCTTCTGAGGTCTGTGCCAGGTCATTATGTCAATGTTCAGGGTGTAAGGTCCCTTTGCACTACAAGATTTGTGTATTCCAATCTCTATTAGATAGGATCTTATTTGTATGTATAGTATTTTCCCATTTTAATGTGCCTATGCAAAAGGAGCAATGCCACGTGGCGTTATTGGTGCATATGGGGGCCATAAGAACAAGTCCAACAATCCCCATGACATGGTTCAATTATAAGCATTAAACTGGGGGACTCTTCCACCAAAATTCCTTGTTAAACAGCTCAAAAAGAGATGATAAAAAGTGGTTAGAATCATCACTGTATAAGACAACATTTAGTAAGAATTATAGCTGTCAGAGAAAAACACAAAATATTCTAAAGAAATACGTGTCCATTTTATGTGTCTTGAAACAGTTTGGGGTTGTCACACACAATGCACAGCTTTGGACTGTGATTAGGATTGTACACTACTGAAGTTAAAAAGAGTAATGTAGGTTAGTGATGTTTGAGAGGGGGTTAGAGAGATAAGGAGTAAAAAAGAGCTTTGTATGGGTGTGGGAAAGGGCAGAATACAAAATGAACATTCTGTATACGCAAAACATAACATAAGAATAAGGAATATTCTGAATACATGAAGTACATGAAGTACGCGCGGGGGCTCATGTAGTTTTTGGATGCCTAGGGAGGAATTTCTCACCCCCTCCCCCCAGGGCCCGATTAACCAGGCGTGGCCCTGAAGACCCGCCTGGTGTGGGGGGAATCATGCTCGCCTGGACTAAGTGGTCAGCCCAGGGGTCCTATGGCTAGCTGTCCTGCCCAGAGCCCCCATCATACTAGTCAAAGGCACACGAAATCCTGGCATGTGGAGTGTTCTGAGCCCAGCCGAGCCTCTGTAGTTTTTGGATGCCTAGGGAGGAATTTCTCACCCCCTCCCCCCAGGGCCCGATTGAAAGCAAATATCTTAACTCTCACATAAGTTTCCCATCATGTGGGCTCTTCTTTTTTGTTTTATTAGTGGGGTATTTCACAGATAATTTTTGATAGTTTCTCTCTGACACCTTATTTTTATTTGTCTTCTTACTGTTGGCAGCTATGTACAGCTCTTATAGCCCAGAAATTAAAACATTTACTCTCCATCTTCCGAGCTTGATCTGTCTGGTTCTTTGAAATCATCTTTGTGATGCTGCATTCAAGGATTTTGGGAGTAGCTTTGTATTTTTTTTTTTCATGTATTTGACTGTTTCTGCTTTGACTTTATTCTTTCCATTAGTGTTTAGTGTATGTGCAGCTGCCTTTCATGGAAGACTTGCGGCAATATATGTTTTCATCCTTGAAAAATAATAAGAAGTACACTCCCACAGGTGAGTTTATTTCCATTTTGTTCACTAATTGACTCTAAACACAAACTGTTCCTGGGAATCACCTGTTTTTGAGCTTTGGTGGGGCCAGGATTGTACAAAGTTTCATTGCACAGTAATGAAGAAGGTTACTCTTTGTGTATTTTTCCAGTTGTAGGCAGGCTATGCCCTCTATTCTCCCAAAGCTCTTGAGTTCCCTTCTTTCTAACTTCAAGTTTGTGTCTAGGGAGCTGCTTGCTACAAGTGGCTCTGTGTTCTCTTAAAGTGTGAGTCAAGTTTTCCTCCATGCTGAAGTAAGTAAACAGGCAGAGTCAAATCCGATTTTGTGCCCTACATAAAATGAGATAAAACTTTGAATGGAAAGTCAGAGCACTGCAGGTTGACTTTTCTCTTTGCCCTTTCTTTGTAGTTCACAGTAAGTCTCATTGCTCCTTTCTTTTTTGGCACATTTGAGCTTAATGAAAAGAAAAAGGCCTTTATAAAGTTAGATATCAGGATGCTACACCAGATAATTGATTGTCTCAGATGGTGATCCTGTCTTCTGGAAAGTTCAAAGTTTAGGAATGTTACAGTCAAATATAATGGTGGGCTGACATAGAGCACATGCAAAAGAAATAAACAAAAAATGCCTAAAACGATCAGATGTTTTCATGTTGTTGTTGGTTTTAATTTGGGGGGCCACACCTGACAGTACTTAGGGCTTACTCCTGGCCCTTTGCTCAGGGATCATTCTTGGCAGACTCAGGATTGGCCATGTGCAAGGTAGACAAACACCCTCTCTGTTGTACATTTGCTCTGGCCCCGTCACTTATATCATCATAGGATTAGAGAATAGTGAGCCTCCAGAACTGGATTTATCTTTGTTGCTTTGGTGCAACTCTCTGGAAGCCATGTGTAACAGAAAGCCAAGAATCATATGGGCGTAGGTCTTCTAACTACCTTCCAGAAATGACTTCCTTTGCAACCAGGTAAAATAATCACTGTGGTATTATAGTATTCTGACTGTTTCTTTTTGATTTAAAACTTTAAATGAGTAGAAGAGTTGAGTAAAGGAATGTTGCTGGAAAATTATCTTATAGATATAATTTTCTGAGGATCTAAAACATTAAATATCTTAATCTCTGGTTGAGCTCTTTTCTGTAAGCTAACATTCTCATTTTTTTTTTACTGGAAAATGATTCACAAAAACTATTTGGTATATTTACCAGGTAAACAGTTAAGTAGGGGCATGCAATCTGACCTGATACTAGCTGGTTGTAGCAAGTGAAAATCACTGAGTATTCACACACAGGTATCACCTCCTGTGACCCTACAAAAATCAACTTAAGTTGGTAATGCTGTGTCATTGCTTGATATACTTGGAAAGTAAAAATGGAATTGAAATGGTACCTACCCCTAATGCTCTTTCATTTTGTAGTAGGAGTGGTAAGGAATTGTTGAAAGGGTGAAAAATAGAATAATATACTTTTTAGGAATTGCTTGCTTCTTTCCACCTTTTGCCTAGCCACTGAGAATGATCCAAAAATAGCACTTTGGCTTTTTACAACTGAATGCTGTATGAATCAGCAGAATGAAAGGGACACGTAGTCTTTTGTGTAGAAGTGCTTTGAAGAGAGTTGCCTTTTATCCACATTGCGGTAGGATGTGCCATTTGTATTGGCTCAGTGATTTTTATTGAGGAACATTTACTTTATGTTAGATTTTAGGAGAGTCATAAAGAAGAGGATATTGTGTTTTTGCTCTTGAATATCTTGAGAGTTTGAAGGAAGTTAGATACATACAGGTATGCATATATGCTGAGTGTTATTAGTGCCTGGAGGCTTGCGGGAGGAAAGAATTTGCTCTGAGTTGGGACACTGAAGAAATCTACTCCCTCTGGTCTAATAGTGTATTCTGATACAGAATCATACTAAATCATATCAAAATGTTGCTTCATTGGAAAGGGGCTTTGTTTGTTTGTTTTGGTCATACCTAGCAATATTCAGGACTTACTACTAGCTCTGTTCTCAGAAATCACTCCTGGAAATGCTTCAGGGATCATATGAGATGCCAGGGATTAAATTCAAGTTAGCCTCATCCAAGACAAGTGCCCTATCTACAGTTCTATCTCTTCAGTTCTAGTGAAGGGTTTTTTTTTTTTCCAGTTTTTATAAAGTTTACAACCAGCATTGCTGAGGGGGTGGAAGGTGCACTCCCAGTAAAACTTATTGTTGGTGGTCTTTGGCGGCCACTAGAGCCATTACAGGCAGTGCTTGGAGAGCCCGTCTGTGCTGGGGATTGAACTCAGGGCATTCCAGACATGTGCTTTACCTCTGAAGCTATCTCCCAATCCATTTATTTAAAAAAATTTTTTTTCAGGGATCAGAATATAGTACAAGAAGTAAGGAGCTGCCTTGCATGTGGCCTCTCCTGAGCACATCTTGGCACAACCCCTCCCTTCCCTCAAAAATTTTTCTCCTTAAAAAAGTTTTTCTCCTTTGTTCACTGATTTTTTTTTAATATTAGCTCTTTGGCTATTGACTATTTTGAATTCCTATGTGGAAGCTGGAGTTTGTTTAGCTGTGGTAATGGTCCTTAGAACAGTCATTGTCAAAGTTTCTTTGCATGGTAGGGCCAGACGGGACCCCTGAGACCAAATTCTTGAGCTCTTTTAAAAATAGGAACACCGGGCCGGAGAGATAGCATGGAGGTAAGGCGTTTGCCTTTTATGCAGAAGGACGGTGGTTCGAATCCCAGCATCCCATATGGTTCCCCCGAGCCTGCCAGGGGCGATTTCTGAGCATAGAGCCAGGAGTAACCCCTGAGCACTACTGGGTGTGACCCCCACAAAAAAAAAATAGGAACACTGAGACTCAGGGTAAACTACATGTGTGAATGGACAATATGTTTTGGAGAGTACTAAGTATATAACCTGATAATGTAAGCAATCTTGTTTTGTTTTGGGGTCATACTGGGTGGTAGTGCTCAGGGGTTGCTCTCTGCTCTTCACTACAGGAATTACTCCTGGTGAAACTTGTTATCATATGGGATGCCAGGGAACAAATCCTCATTGGCCACAGACAAGACCATTGTTAAGGCCAGAGCCCTTCTTGCTGTACTACTGCTCCAGCCCCAGTTCTGAATATATTCTAAGTGGAAATCATTTGTGGCAATAGAGAAAAGTGGAAGATATCATTTTTTCTTTCGGCTTTGTTGATCCTTTAGAAGCACAGTTGAATGCTGTTGATGATTTGATTGACTCTATGAGCTTGGTAAAGAAAGATGAAGAGGAGGATACTATTGAAGACTTATTTCCCACTAGCAAAATCCCCAATCCTCAATTTCAGAGGTTATTTCAGGTGAGAGATGAACATGGGCATGAGTTCGTATGTGCGTGCGTGCGTGTGTGTGTGTGTGTGTGTGTGTGTGTGTGTGTGTGTGTGTGTGTGTGTAAAGGAGATTCCAAATAAACTTCTGAGGGCCTCAGCTGCTGTGTTAATTGAAAAAATTGTTCTTTTCCTTTTTTCCTAAAAGATAGTGTATTCTGAGTTGTTAGAAAGATGTTAGTGTACTTACAAAATTTTTTTTCCAAGAAGGAGACAATAAGAATCAAATTTGTGTTTTATGCCTCGTTCATATTTTTCTTCATTTTATGTGAATGAAAACATTTTTAATTTCTAGGAAAGCAGTATTCCAGTGGCACGTTTGTCAAAACTTTACAATTAAAGTTAGCCCAGAAGACAGAAAAAGTAAACAAATGTCTGAATCTAGGCCAAAGATATGGAAGATAGTGGCTGTATGTGAGGAATCAAACTCAGTGTTCTCTTCCAGCAGTGCTCCAGGGACCATGTGGGGTACAGGGATCAAATTGATTGGTGTCATGCAAGACAAGTACCCTGTTAACTAAGTCAGCATGAATGTTTAATTGGAATACTGGAAATAAGGATGCAGGTTGCATCAAATAATTTAGATCGGTTTACCAAGTGCTCCTCGTTAAAATAGTGGAAATAGTGAACCCACTTTGGAAACTATTTGAGTGAGTAGTAAAGAGAACACCAGTATGTGCATGAACAGTTAAAGACAAGTTATCAAAAAGAGCTGTCAAAGCCAAAGCATGGCAAGGTGTATGACTTTATGGCAAAGTGCATATCTCGATTGCAGGATACTGATATTCAGTGCCTGACACCACAAAACGAGTGAACAAAAAACACCACTGAAGCAAAATGTTTTGCCACCACTCTGAAATAAAGTCAGAAAGCTAGAAAGAAGTGGAGAAATGATAGTCACAGAAAGGGAGGATGCAGAAGGAAAGGCTTTGTAAGCCTTGTCCAGTGGTGAGTATAGCAAAAGGCCTTTAGGGTTTGAAGTCTTTAATAGTTTTGGGGACCCAGTAGCAGTAATGAACCAAGAGATCTATTATAATGCTGGGGAAAAAAAGCTTCTTGACAGAGAAAAGGGTGGGGGACCCTGTTAGCTCTAATAGGAGATGACACCCAGGGTGATGTTCTTAGTCTTTCAGATATATATAAGCCATTTGGAGCTGAGAGAAATGAGTTTGAAGTAGAGACAAAGGATGGAGCTATTAATGTTTTATAGGGGAGGAGTCTCATATTGGAAAGAAATACAGAAAAGTACATCTTTTGTCAAGAGGCCAATTATAACTGACTTTAAAGACTGGTTTAGGTTTCTCATGAAGGGGGATGGATATGATTCCTAGCACCAAATGGTTTCCTCTCCACCCCAATACCCTGACAATGTCCCTTCATTTCTGTGGCCGAACACTAAATGGGGGGGGGGGGAAACCTGTCTTTTAAATAATTAACAAAACGTTGCAAAATTAATTCGCAGTTAAACTTAGAGCTAGACATGCAATCTGCATGTGTTGTATTGACATTAGCAAATTATAAAAGTCACAGCCAGAAATACAATTGTTTAAAAGAGAAATAGTGGTTTGAAGACTTTTTTTTTTTTTTTTTTTTTTTTTAGCTCTTTGGCTATTAAAAAGTGTCCCTGTTTAACAAAACCATTTGAAAAAGAAACTGGGAATTTTTTTGATTAAAAGATGACTTGTCCTAGCTACCCTGGGGGTGAGGGAAGAGGATATGGGTGGTAGGACAAAAACGGAGGTGTAGGGAGGACAACTTGGTGATGGGAATCCCCCCTGATTTTATGTAAATATGTACCTAAAATATCATTGTCAACAATATGTAAGCCACTATGATCAAAAAAAAAAAATGCAAGCTTCACATTGGTACAATAAAAAATTAAAAAAAAAAAAAAGATGACTTGTAAGAGGTGATTAAACCACCAGATTTGTTAACAGGCTGCAGAAATTCCTGGAAAACTTCAGGTTTCTGGAAAAATTACCACTTAGCACATGATTTTTTTTTTTTTTTTTTTTTTTGGTTTTTGGGCCACACCCGGTAACGCTCAGGGGTTACTCCTGGCTATGTGCTCAGAAGTTGCTCCTGGCTTGGGGGACCATATGGGACACCGGGGGATCGAACCGCGGTCTGCCCAAGGCTAGCGCAGGCAAGGCAGGCACCTTACCTTTAGCGCCACCGCCCGGCCCCCTAGCACATGATTTAACTAGATAAAAGTTTTATTTTATAATAGCAGAAAAATGAACACACAGTTACTAGTATAAGTAATGTTTTTATTCTGCCTTAGCCTGCAAAATATTTCTCCTATTTCCACCAGACTGCAGGTGTAAAAGATTGAAGACTATTGTTTTAAAAACAGCTCTTGTAGCTTTTATCTTTGACTTATAGATATTAGAAATTGTTTCTGAAAGAGTTGCTTGGAAAATCAAACTGAAAAATCTATGTTTTCTAGTAGAAATTCTGGGTGAAATGTTTATTGTTTGTTCTAGCTCTCTTTCCATTGATGTCAGATGAGTATCACAAAATCTTAAGAGTATGTAAAATCTAAACTGCTCTACAGGCTTACTTCTAAATCTGTAGGGAGTTCTGAGCTATGTTAGGTATTTTAGTAAATTAAAAGGGTAAGGTGGAACATTGTGAATTCAGAATGCATAAGAAGAGAGATAATAGTACAGTGATTAGGGCACTTGCCTTACAGGTGGCCAACTGGGTTTGATCCTGGCACTTTGTATGTTTCTTGTACACTCCAGGAATGATCCCTTAGTGCAGAGCCAGGAGTAAGCCTTGAGCACCAATAGGGAAGGTGCCCAAACAAATCAACCACAACATAGTTTGAGGAAGATTCACATGTTTGGGATTATTTTGATTTCTCCTTTGCATTAAACAGACCTGATGTTATTGATTTTCAAGGGAAAGTCCAGTAATTAATAAAGAAGAGGTCAGAGTCAAATTCTAAAACAAATGGATAGACTGTGGAAAGACAGACTCAGTTGGTATATTCAAGTGAGGGAGCAGCCCATTAAGTTCCTAAAGGAAACTGGTATTTATTTTTTGATTTTAGGATTACACCAAGTGGCACTCAGGGCTTACTTAGGCTCTGTACTCAGGGAACATTTCTGGCAGCCATAGGGGACCATAGGAGGTGTCAAGGATTTGGCCCAAATGGCCTACCTGCAAGGCAAGTGCACTCCCCATATACCATTGCTCCAACCCAGGAAATAGGTATTTAATTCTCTGTAGGGTTTTCTGAATTTTTAGGATGTCACCTCTTGGGTTGACTTTTATTTACTATTGAAACCTAATTATACTTAAAAAAAAAAGTGACACATAATAGCTTTAGAGGAGAAAAAGAGAGAGAACCTGTAAATAGTTTTGCACATATTAAGTATAGATGTGTGTGAATTCATAATAAGGTCCTGTACAGTCAAAGAACAGGGGAAAGATGGTAGTTTTGCACATTGCTGATGCCCAGTATAGCCCCAGCAGAGCCAGGAGTTATCTCTGAGAGTAGAGCCAGCATTTAATAACCCTGAATAGTGTCAGGTGTAATTCACAAAACTAGATAGGTTTATCTTGATCTAGTCTTGATCTGGGTCCCCCTCAAATTGCTGCTTGTTGTCACTACTTTTTACTTCTGCCAGTCAGTAAAATCCTGAACGCATTGTATCAGTACTTCTTAGGTGTTATTACATGCCAGGTTTTGTTTTTAATCTTTGGAATAGATCAGTGAGCAAGAGGACAGCATCACTACTTTAAAGGGAAAAGTTTTGATAGTAAACAGTAAGCTAAAAAGCAGATACTTTTAGATTATGATAAACACTATAAAAATAGAGTCAGGTAATGGTAGAGAATGACTGGGTGGTAGAATCTGGGTGGTAGGTAGATTTTCTACCATTCTCTGATACAGCTAGAGGAAATTATCTTCTCTGATACAGCTGGAGTAATCATCTGTGATATATCAGAAAAAGCCCAAGAACACAGGGTTTGATAAGGCCCACTTCACTTGAAATCTAGGGGAAGGTAGAACAGGCCCAAAGCCTGGGGTGAAAGCACTGGAAGCTTTGAAGTTGTTGACTGAGATGAGTTCGGCAAACAGGTAGAAGGGATAGATTGAGTCAGTGAGTTGAGTTTGGCAGGTGAGCCACTAAGGAAGCATACAGGAACCACTAAGGAGGCATGCAGGAATGGGATGCAGGCAAAAGGTGATCATGATACAGCACACGAACTGAACACAAGAAATGGGATGGAGATAGAGAAAGGGGCACAACTTGGGTGGGGGGCGCCCAGCCCCCAGAGAGGCTTTGGTCAGAAACAGTATTCTCAACCCTTTTGCTCCTTCCTTTCTGGAATTGAATGAGCTAGGCAACTCCCCTTCACAGAGTTTCTGTTTGCTGGAGGGAGATTAAAAAGATGTTAAGAAGCAAGAGCTCTCATTGTCAGAGGCTCTTCCAGTTATGATTTTAAAGAACCTTCTATAATCACTTTCTCAGTAGTTAGGTCAGCACCCCTTTTTTTTTTTTTTAAAGATAAGACTCTTCCAGGCAATCTTAAACTGGTGATGCTACTAGATTGGAGGACTGTAGCATGGTTTTGGATGCTGGTTTTGGTTCATCCTCTTTGTTCTCATTCACACAAATCACAGCCCTCCCAATTGCAATGGAGCCTCTGTGATCAGGAAAGTATGAGGAAGCAATATAGAATACCTCCATCGATGTTTTAAAAGTTTCTATTGATGTGAAGAAGTAGCATAAGGGTTATTATGGTATATGTCTTGCATGAGGCCAACCATGGCTGGGTGCCTCCAGGACCAACTTCTGAGCATAAAGCCAAGAATAGTCCCCATGTGCCACCAGGTGTATGTAGTCACACCCCCACCCTCTGTCTCCCCAAATAAAGTCAATAAAAAAATAACATCCCTCTACCTTTCCAACAGTGTCTGCTGCACAAAGCTTTACATCCTCAGGACCCACTACCACCAATTCAGCCACATATTTTGGATATGCTGAATTCTCCAGTGGAAGTAATGGCCAAGTGTGAGATTTCTCTGTCTAAAGTAAAGGCTCTTTTCCCTCTGACTGAAGCCATCAAAAGAAAGGAGCAAATAACTGCTCAGGATATTTTCCAAGACAGGTAAGTACTTGGTGAAATGATTGTTGATAGTGTTAGAGAGATTCTGTAAGTGTTGATGTGTCTGAGGAATCACAAAGGTGTAAGGTATTTTACCATTTTTTCCTCTTTTGCCATACCTGGTGTAGCATAAAATAATTAACGATGGGGCTGGATGGCGGTGGATGGAGGCCTTTGTGCTTAGGCCCCAGCCACGTGGCTTCATCCCCCATCCAGCTGGCAAGTTCCAGGCCCAGGTGAAATCACTCACACGTAGGCTTCAGGAAGAATCATCTTTATTTATGCCCTAGCCACCACAGGTGTGTGGCCTATGTCAACCTTTTAAGCATTCAGCTATATTTTGCTAGCCCTGCATCTTATCTCCTGTTAGCCATCTTCCCTTTGGGCTCCATGCGGCCCAAAGATCCAAAAGTCAGGAAGCCAAGCCGGGCCAAGAAAGAAACGGCAAAAGGGCCCGAATCCCCTGGCTCAGAGGTTTATCTATCCTTTTCCAGACCCCTCCCAGAAATGGGAGGTCTTGCAGGTAGTTACACCTATTATCCGGTTCCCAAGACCCCTCCCAGATATGGGTGGGTTTTAGGGTCTTTGCACCCAACTTCAGGGTTTTAGCTAGGTACACCAACACCTGGAAGTGCCCTGGCTCTGAACTCAAGGATTGATCACTCCTGGCAGTGCTCAGGTAAACCATGTAGGGTGGCAGTGATCAAACCTGAATCAGCTACATATAAAGCAGTCAGCATTACCCACAGTACTATATCGCTCCAGTCTCTTAATATTTGACTTTTTTTTTGTCGTCCCCCCTAATATTTGACTCTTATATAAAAAATACTGCTGCTTATTTTTGTTCACTGTAGTTGCTTTTATCTTTATAATCACTTGGGGTTCACATCTACCATTTAGTTAACTTTTTGACTTACATCAGATTTTTCATGAATTATATGTAAAAAACTTTGAATACCTAAGATTAAATTTATGCTTTAATAAATGGTGTGAGAGAGGGTAGAATATCATAGATTTTTTTTGTTTGTTTCCCATGGAGAATAGTGTCAGAATAATTACCAGGAAGGCTTTTAAAAAAAACAGTCTTTTGGAAATTTCCCATTTTGGAAATGGGAATGAAAAAAGTTTGCCCCTCCTTTTGCTGTGCTATTAGCATGTCAGTGATATTTTTGGTTGCACCATTAGTGAAGTATTTAATAGTTTAATGTTTTTCATATCATCCTAAATTAAGCTTTAGGGTAGCTCTAAAGTCTTTTTCTCATCATCAAACTCTGCTCAGAATCTGTAACAATTATCATTCTCAGCAAATACAAGCTAGAGCATGGCTTATCTGTGTTCATTTTAGTATATAACATTGATGTTATTTAAAAACCAGGTTTTACCTTGGTTATTAGTGACTAATACCCAAACCAAAGCTATCTTTTCATTTCTGTAGCCTGCATTTTGCAAACCCAACTTTACACTACACCCTCAACTTTTTTTTCGAGTTTTTCTCTTCATGTGTATCTTTATTGAAAAAGTAAAGCAAATATTCCCCAATGGAATAATTTCTAGAAAACTCAGAGTCTGTAAAGTTTAATTTGGTGGATCATCTTCCAAGTTGAGTGAAAAGCCTTGCTTCTGTGTGGCTTTCTAGAGTTTATACTCCAAGATGTGTCAAAATTGAAAAAAAAATATTTGATGGTTCTACTGCATTCTTGTAATCTGCACTTTCCTGGCACCTCCTGGAGAGTTTTACAAGTCTGTAGTCAGGCCTTTTACATAGAAAGACTATAACCAAAGTTCTCTTTCCTACTGCAATATCATTCACCAGTGTCCCTCTGATTAGCATTTTGTTTTTTTGTTTTTTTGTTTTTTTTTTTTGGTTTTTGGGCCACACCCAGTAACGCTCAGGGGTTACTCCTGGCTATGTGCTCAGAAGTTGCTCCTGGCTTGGGGGACCATATGGGACACCGGGGGATCGAACCGCGGTCCGTCCAAGGCTAGCGCAGGCAAGGCAGGCACCTTACCTTTAGCGCCACCACCGGCCCCTCTGATTAGCATTTTAAAGTGATTCAAAATGATGCAAGACTTTTTCTGCCTGTATCAGCCCTGGTTTCCTCTCATTGCAGTCATGTAGCTATTGTCTCTAGCTTCAGCTCATGATCTTGATTACCTTCTGGTGTTGTGGGAAAGAAATGAGCCATTTTCCCTTTCTCTCCGTTGATTAAAATGTAAATCAGCTGGTTAAAAAAACACACACACACCATGTAGACCCAGAAGTTCGTTGTGTAGTTGGATCCCTGCTGTGATTACACCTTTAGCTGTATTCCTAAGTTCCTTCCTTCAGGAAGCTCAAAGGCTCAAGGCTTCTCATTTGCTCCCTTAATGGTTTGTGACACAAGCAACATACCTGCTTAGGGACTGAGAATTTATTCACACACACCTCTTCACATGCCTATTCTCTATCATTTCTTTCCAAATATTATTTTTCTTTAAGAATTGCAGAAAGAACACATTTAACAAGTATTTATTGACTACCTTTTATACAATGAATGAATGACTTGCTTCTTTCTGTCAGGCTCTTCAGAGGTGCTCTCCCTAAGGAGGGAATTGCTAGCAATGTGGTATTTATTGTTTTTGAATATTCAGCAAGCACTTTCAGGGTGCTTATTTCCAGTACAGTAATGCAGTGATGAAGTTGGAAAGGGGCAATTTCCTATGTAGGAAGAAGGATCAGAAGCCAGTACAAGAGCTCTCATTCTGGAAAGTCAAGGAATTGAGATTGTAGCCCAAGGTGGGTGGAGGAGAAAGAAGTTTATTCACGTGAATGTCAACTCTTGGCCAGTTCAAAAGGTCCACTTCAAACAAAGGATTCACTCCTCTTTATGTTTTCAAACAGAGGTGCATATAAGCAAATGGGATCACATAGGCAAAATCACAGTTAAGGCTGGTGTAGTTTTGAAGAACAACAGGTTTTACACAGAACTGCTGTTTTGCTTCAGTTTCTATACCCTGGTGATTTGGGCCTCTCTTGTACTTGGAATCTTCACCATCTTCCTTTATCTCCCTTATGCCTGTAGAGCTGTCATTTTTCCTCATATTTCAGATTTTTCTCAATTTCACTCACAGCCTGAACTGAGAATCCCTAGTGTTCTCTGTGACTCTTGAACTGTTTTGATAATGGTGGGGGTTGGGTATATACCCAAAGCCTCATACATATGAAGCATGTGCTCTACCTCCGAATCATATTGATGGCCCTTGATCTAACTTTGGTTAAATGTTTTTCTTTAATGATTATTGTGTAGTAACATATTTTGAAGAAGCACAAGAGGTTTTAGGTTCCTAAAACCTAGTTATGTAAGATAACATTACTGCAAAACAAATTTTTTAAAATTTGGCTTTTTGGGTCACTCATGGACATTGTTTAGGGACTACTCTTGGTTCTATGTCAGGGGTCATTATTATTGTGAGGAGCAATTCTTATGTGAGAAGCAATTTGCAGCATTAGGGATCAAAAAAGACATGGCAGGCATATCTCTCTCTCTCTCTCTCTCTCTCTCTCTCTCTCTCTCTCTCTCTCTCTCTCGTTCAGGTAATTTTTCTTACTGAGGATTTCTCCCAGCTAAATATAGGTCCATCTCGAGCTATTTTAATACTTACACATCAGATACTTAGGCATTTTGAGATCTATGGTGATAGGGCAGTAATCAAAACCCTAAGTAATAATTATAACATTATAATTATGATACCAAAAGATATCAAACATTTGAGATATCAAACAGTTCAGACTAAATATGTTGAATCCCTTGTATTAAAAGCAATGTTTTTATTATCAGGGCCAGACCCTACCTGACATTGTATCAAAAATAGTTCTAAATAGTATGCTGTCCGCACTAAAAATTTCTTCCCTCTTTATATGCATTTTTAGCTTTTTCCTCAATGCCAGCTTCTTTCCCTCTACAAACTAGCATTCTGTTTCCTTCCCTTAAAACGAAGTAACATAATTTGTGTATCTTCCATTCTCTGATTAACTGCCTGTTATCATTAGTTTCCTTTTGTAAGTTAGGTTCATTGGAAGAATATGGACAGTGCAGCTTTGGCTTGGCCAGGATTCCATGGTTGTCTTGGGCTTCCACCTTTACCAGTTCCCTGAAACATCTTCCCAATGCAACTAACTGCTAATTTTTTTTTTAATTTTTATTTTGATCATAGTGGCTTACATATTGTTGACAATAATATTTTAGGTACATATTTACATAAAATCAGGGGAGATTCCCATCACCAAATTGTCCTCCCTACACCTCCATTTCTGTCCTACCTCCCATTTCCTTTTCCCTCACCCCAGGGCGGCTAGAATATGTGGTCCCCTCTGTATCCAACCCACTACTTAGTAGTCTTGCACCTGTTTGGTCTTGATGCCTTATCTCCCTTATCTCCCCCTCTAACTGGAGGCAGGACTAGCTAGTTCAAGTTGCGTGGTTTTGTTTGAAAAAGAGAAAAGTGATAAACTGGGGTAAGAGTCTAATACCCCAAAAATGGGTGGAGTCCTTCTAAAGGCTCTCATCATCAATTTGGGAGATGGAGAAAAAGAAGGTGAAACACTCCACTAGTACCAAAAGAAGTATCAAATATCCAGTGAGGGCTCCAGCTATATCGATAAGCACCTCAAAGAACAGACAAAACAAACAAACCAACAAAAACAAAAACAAAAACAAAAACAGACAAACAAAAATCACGCCATGGTCTTGAATTGAGAAACATGGCATAGCACATAACGAAAGAGAAGAAAGGAAGAGAGAAAAAAAAGTAAGTATAATTGGGGACAACACTTTCAATAATCGCACCCAAACAGAGAAATCGACCAAAATAAATAGGTAAATCAAAAATAATAATAACAATAATAAATGAAGGTAATATATATATTTATATTAAAAATAACCAAGGTTTTGTGCTTTTTTGTATTTGTTTTTTTTCCCTCCTGCCCTGGCACAGTAAATATTGGGGTCATTCGAAAAGGAATTCACTTGGCCTAAGTGATATGGGGTTTCTCCGTCCTTGGAGCATACTGTCATGGGATCAACTCTAGACTTTGCTCAGGATCAGGGTCCTTTACTTTCCCGGTGGTGTTTTTTGTTTTTTTTGTTTTTTTTTTTTTTGGTGTGTGGAAGACTTCTGCTCTGTGTTTAGAGGTCTCAGTATCTGCACAGATCCTGAGGTGGGACTTATGATGAAGTCAGTCTTTGTGGTTGTAGAGGTTCTGTTACCTCAGTGTCATTTTAATTCATCTTCTGTGGTTGGTGATCTTGGTCTTTGCACTGAACCTAGGGTGGCACCTAGGATAGCGTCTTTCTTTGTGCTTCCAAAAGCCCCATTCCGTTACAATTGTCTCTGCCAGACCTTTGGGACTGGGGATCATGATTATTGTGCAGGTCATATTTCAAACCCTAAACTAGGGCTCTTTTATTGGTCCCAAGATGTATACAGTCTGGTCGTAGTTCTAGCAGCCAGTCATCTGCAAATCCCGATCTTGGTTTTTGGACCTACCAAAGGGTGCCAAGACTTCTGGTTTTGTCTTGTCGTTAGTTGGTAAGGTAGGCTAATCTGCTCTAAGGTCAAGATGTTCGCATTTTCCTCGTTGTCAGGATATCATGTTAGAGCTGGGCCTTGTTGTTGGTCCCGACGTATCAAGGCTGTCCCGGATGGAGTTTGTTTCCTGCAGCTGTTGTGAAGAGCTGTGCCGTTTCTATGTCGGGGATCAAGGGTTCAAGGCTGGATGAATGGTATCTAATCACCTGAGGTCTAAGTTGATTCCACATGACATATTTTCAAGGCAGGAGATATCCCTATATTGTAAACAACTATGAGTTCCTATCTCTAGTAGATAGGAGCTCTTTTTTTTATATGTAAGATTTCCCCTTTACTTAGTGTGCCTTTGCAGGGGGAAGTGGTGCTACATTATAATGTCTGTGTATTTGTGGATGGACTGATGGGATAACCGAAAGAGGTCACATACCCAAAAACGAGGAGAAAAACAAAGAAAAGAAAAAAAAAGGGAATTAAAAATGTATGTGCTCACAAATATATATGTAGGACAATCATTTAAAAAAGATAAATAAATAAATTAAAAAAAAAGATAAAATGAGTTAGCGAAGTTTTTAAGGGACCAAAGTGGTGCAGACCCACACCTCGTCTCCTGCAAGAAAAGACAGCCAACTCCCCTGTGGACTCATGCTGCGAGGCCCTCCCTACCAACTCCCCCTAACGCGGACTGTTCCTTGAAACCGGGCCTAGGTCCAAAAGTATCCCCAACGCAAGAACTCTTCCAAGACCTCCCTGCCGCAAATTTTTACCAATCTGAAGAAGGTCAAGGGGTGGGTTAGGAAGATGCCTGGGAACCCACACACCACAAGAAAAACCCAAAAGACAATGGGAAAAAATGTACATCCAACATAGGCATAAAACCTGTAATACACCACCTCTTTACCTGCTCTCCCCCAAATGTAAGGTAGTCCTCTGCTAATTTTATTTCAGCTTGGAATCCTTGTTTCTTTGATTCCTTCCTTCCTTCCTTCCTTCCTTCCTTCCTTCCTTCCTTCCTTCCTTCCTTCCTCCTTCCTCCTCCCTCCCTCCCCTCCCTCCCTCCCCTCCCTCCCTCCCTCCCTCCCTCCCTCCTTCCTTCCTTCCTTCCTTCCTTCCTTCCTTCCTTCCTTCCTTCCTTCCTGTTTTTGGGCCACATCCGGCAGTACTCAGGGGTTACTCCTGGCTGTCTGCTCAGAAATAGTTCTTGGCAGGCACGGGGGACCATATGGGACACCAGGATTCCAACCAACCACCTTAGGTCCTGGATCGGCTGCTTGCAAGGCAAACGCCGCTGTGCTATTTCTCCGGGCCTTCTTTTTTTATTTTCTTTCTTTCTTTCTTTCTTTCTTTCTTTCTTTCTTTCTTTCTTTCTTTCTTTCTTTCTTTCTTTCTTTCTTTCTTTCTTTCTTTCTTTCTTTCTTTCTTTCTTTCTTTCTTTCTCTCTTTCTCTCTTTCTCTCTTTCTCTCTTTCTCTCTTTCTCTCTTTCTCTCTTTCTCTCTTTCTCTCTTTCCTTTCTTTCTTTCTTTCTTTCTTTCTTTCTTTCTTTCTTTCTTTCTTTATTTCTTTTCTTTCTCTCTTTCTCTCTTTCTTTCTTTCTTTCTTTCTTTCTTTCTTTCTTTCTTTCTTTCTTTCTTTCTTTCTTTCTTTCTTTCTTTCTTTCTTTCTTTCTTTCTTTCTTTCCTTTCTTTCCTTTATATATATTTTATTTAAACACCTTGATTACATACATGATAGTGTTTGGATTTTAGTCATGTAAAGAACACCACCTATCACCAGTGCAACATTCCCATCACCAATGTCCCAAATCTCCCTCCTCTTCACCAAAACCCCGCCTGTACTTTAGACAGGCTTTCTATTTTCCTCATACATTCTCATTATTAGGATAGTTCGAAATGTAGTTATTTCTCTAACTAAACTCATCACTCTTTGTGGTGAGCTTCATGAGGTGAGCTGGAACTTCCAGCCTTTCTCTCTTTTGTGTCTGAAAGTTATTATTACAATAATGTCTTTCATTTTTCTTAAAACCCACAGATGATTGAGACCATGCTGCATTTTTTTCTCTCTCTCTGACTTATTTCACTGAGCATAATAGATTCCATGTACATCCATGTATAGGAAAATTTCATGACTTCATCTCTCCTGACAGCTGCATAATATTCCATTGTGTATATGTACCACAGTTTCTTTAGCCATTCGTCTGTGGAAGGGCATCTTGGTTGTTTCCAGATTCTTGCTATGGTAAATAGTACTGAAATGAATATAGGTGTAAGGAAGGGATTTTTGTGTTCCTCGGGTATATTCCTAGGAGTGGTATAGCTGGATCGTATGGGAGCTCAATTTCCAGTTTTTGGAGGAGTCTCCATATCGCTTTCCATAAAGGTTGAACTAGACAGCATTCCCACCAGCAGTGGATAAGAGTTCCTTTCTCTCCACATCCCCACCAACACTGTTTGTTCTCATTTTTTTGTGATGTGTGCCAATCTCTGTGGTGTGAGGTGGTACCTCATAGTTGTTTTGATTTGCATCTCCATGATGATTAGTGCTTTGGAGCATTTTTTCATGTGTCTTTTGGCCATTTGTATGTCTTCTTTGTCAAAGTGTCTGTCCATTTCTTCTCCCCATTAGATATTTTTCTTGTAAAGTTCTGTCAGTGCCTTTTATATTTTGGAGATTAGCCCCTTATCTGATGGGTATTGGGTGAATAATTTCTCCCACTCTTGGTGGCTCTTGTATCCTGGACGCTATTTCCTTTGAGGTGCAGAAGCTTCTCAGCTTAATATATTCCCATCTGTTAATCTCTGCTTTCACTTGCTTGGAGAGTGCAGTTTTCTCCCTGAAGATGCCTGTAGTCTCAATGTCCTGGAGTGTTTTGCCTACGTGTTGTTCTATATATCTTATGGTTTTGGGTCTGATATCGAGGTCTTTAATCCATTTGGATTTTACCTTTGTACATGAAGTTAACTGGCAGTCTAAGTTCTATTTTTTGCAAGTGGCTATCCAATTGTGCCAACACCACTTGTTGAAGAGGCTTTCTTTGCTCCATTTAGGATTTATTGCTCCTTGATCAAAAATTAGGTGATTGTATGTCTGGGGAACATTCTCTGAATATTCAAGCCTATTCCACTGATCTGAGGACCTGTCCTTATTCCAATACCATGCTGTTTTGATAACTATTGCTTTGTAGTTAAGTTTAAAGTTGGGGAAATTAATAGCTTTAGCTATTCTAGGCTGTTTAATGTTCCAAATGAATTTCAAAAGTGCCTGATCCACTTCTTTGTAGAATGCCATGGGTATCTTTAGAGGGATCACATTAAATCTGTACAATGCTTTGGGGAGTATTGCCATTTTGATGATGTTAATCCTGCCAATCCATGAGCAGGGTATGTGTTTCGAATTCTGCATGTCCTCTCTTATTTCTTAGAGCAGAGTTTTGTAGTTTTCTTTTTATAGGTCCTTCACATTTTTAGTCAAGTTGATTCATTTGAGTTTGTGTAGCACTATTGTGAATGGGGTTGTATTCTTAATGTCCATTTCTTCCTTATTACTATTGGTGTATAGAAAGGCCATTGATTTTTGTGTGTTAATTTTGTAGCCTGCCACCTTGCTATATGAGTCTATTGTTTCTAGAAGCTTTTTGGTAGAGTCTTTAGGATTTTCTGAGTAGAGTATCATGTCCTGCAAACAGCGAGAACTTGACTTCTCCTTTCCTATCTGGATTTTCTTGATATCTTTTTCTTGTCTAATCGCTATAGCAAGTACTTCCAGTGCTATGTTGAATAGGAGTGGTGAGAGAGGACAGCCTTCTCTTGTGTCAGAATTTAGAGGGAAGGCTTTTAGTTTTTTTCCATTGAGGATAGTATTTGCCACTGGCTTGTTGTAGATGCCCTCACTATATTGAGAAAGTTTCCTTTCATTCCCATCTTGCTGAGAGTTTTGATCAAGAATGGGTGTTGGACCATATCAAATGTTTTCTCTGCATCTATTGATATGATCATGTGATTTTTATTTTTCTTGTTGTTGATGTTGTGTATTATGTTGAATAGATTTACGGATGTTAAACCATCCTTGCATTCCTTGGATGAAACCTACTTGATCATAGTGGATGATCTTTTTAATGAGGCATTGAATTCTATTTGCCAGGATTTTGTTGAGGATCTGTGCATCTGCATTCATCAGCAATATTGGTCTGCAATTTTCTTTTTTCGTAGCATCTCTGTCTGGTTTAGGGTCAAGGTGATGTTGGCTTCATAAAAGCTATTTGGAAGTGTTTCCATTTTTTCGATTTTATGAAAGAGTCTTGCCAGGATTGGTAGTAGTTCCTCTTGGAAAGTTTGAAAGAATTCATTAGTGAATCCATCTCGGCCTGGGCTTTTCTTTGGGGGCAGACATTTGATTACTGTTTTAATTTCCTTAATAGTGATGGGGGTGTTTAGATATGCTACATCCTCTTCATTCAACCATGGAAGATTATTAGAGTCCAAGAATTTATCCAATTCTTCCAGGTTCTTATTTTTAGTGGCATAGAGCTTCTCAAAGTAGTTTCTGATTACCCTTTGAATCTCTGCCATATTGGTAGTTCTCTCCTTTTTCATTCCTAATACAAGTTATCAAGTTTCTCTCTCTCTCTCTCTCTCTCTCTCTCTCTCTCTCTCTCTCTCTCTCTCTCTCTTTGTTAATTTTGCCAGTGATCTATCAATCTTGTTTATTTTTTCAAAGAACCAACTTCTAATTTCGTTGATCTTTCAGATTGTTTTTTGGGTTTCCACTTCATTGATTTCTGCTCTCAGCTTTGTTATTTCCTTCTGCCTCCCTATTTTTGGGTCCTTTTGTTGAGTACTTTCTAATTCTATGAGCTGTGTCATGAAGCTATTCAAGTAGGCCCCTTCTTCCTTCCTGATGTGTGCTTGCAAAGTTATAAATTTTCCTCTCAGTACTGCTTTTGCTGTGTCCCATAGTTTCTGATATTTTGTGTCTTTCTTATCATTTGTTTCCAGGAAAGTTTTGATTTCTCTCGGACCCACTGGTTATTCAGTATGAGGCTGTTTAACTTCCAGGTGTTAAAATTTTTCTTCTGTGTCCCTTTGGAATTCACATATAATTTCAGAGCCTTGTGGTCAGTGAAGGCAGCCTGCAAAATTTCTATCCTCTTGATATTATGCAGGTATGTTTTATGTGCCAGCATGTATTCTATCCTGGATAATGTCCCATGTACATTGGAGAAAAATGTGTATTCAGATTTCTGGGGATGGAGTGTCCTATATATATCTACTAGGCCTCTTTCTTCCATTTCTCTTCTCAGGTCTAGTATATTCTTGTTGGGTTTCAGTCTGGTTGACCTATCCAGTGTTGACAAAGCCGTGTTGAGGTCCCCCACAATTATTGTGTTGTTATTAATATTATTTTTAAATTTGCAACAATTGTATTAAATATTTAGCTGGACCCTCATTCGGTGCATATATGTTTAAGAGAGTGATTTCTTCCTGCTGTACTTATCCCTTGATTAATACAGAATGTCCATCTTTGTCCCTTACAACTTTCCTGAGTATAAAGTTTGCATCATCTGATGTTATATATGGCCACTCCAGCTTTTTTTGTTGTTGTTTGCTTGGATAATTTTTCTCCAGCCTTTTTTTTTTTTTGAGTCTATGTTTGTTCTGACTATTCAGGTGCGTTTCTTGTAGGCAGCAGAAGGTTGGATTGAGTTTTTGATCCATTTAGCCACTCTGTGTCTCTTAACTGGTGCATTTATTCCATTGACATTGAGAGAAAGAATTGTCCTGGAATTTAATGCCATCTTTTTATCGAAATTTGGTGTGTCTTTTGGTCCATCTTGTCTTAAATTAGGTCTTTCAGTTTTTCTCTTAAGACTGTTTTTGTGTCTGTAAAGTTTCTGAGCTGTTTTTTTTGTCTTTGAAACCATGTATTCTTCTGTCAGACCTGAAAGTGAGTGTTGCTGGGTACAGTAAAGCATTTATTTCATTGAGTTTTGTCAGTATGTCCCACCACTACTTTCTGGCCTTGAGTGTTTCTGGTGACAGGTCTGCTGCAAATCTCAAGGATGTTTCCTTGAATGTAATTTCCCTTTTTGATCTTTCTGCTTTCAGAATTCTGTATCTATCTGTGGGATTCATCATTGTGACTAGGATGGGTCTTGGGGTATTTTTTCTGGTGTCTCTTTTGGTTGGTACTCTTCAGGCATGCAGGATTTGATCGCATATATTCTTTAGCTCTGGAAGTTTCTCTTTAATGATATTCTTAACTGTTGATTCTTCCTGGAAATTTTCTTCCTGGGTCTCTGGGACTCTAGTAATTCTTAAGTTGTTTCTATTGAGCTTATCATAGACTTCTATTTTCATCTGTTCACATTCTTTGACTAATTTTTCCATTGTTTGTTCATTTGCTTTAAGTTTTTTTTCCCAATGTCTCCTGCTGTGTGGAGTTGTTATTTATCTCATCTTCCACAGCACCTATTCTATTCTCAGTTTCTGTTACCCTGTTGGAGAGGTTATCCATTTTGTCATTCAATTTGTTTACTGAGTTTTTCAGTCCTGTTATTTGACCTGTTATTTTAGTTTGGAGTTTTGTGATTTCTGTCTTCATATTTTCTTGTTTCTTATCAGTGTTTCTTTCAACTCGATCCATGGTTTCTTTGAGTTCTTTGAGCATCTTCTATATTTCTTGTCTAAACTCCTTATCTGAGAGATTGATTAGTTGGTTGGCTGTTTTCTGGTCATCAGAATTGTCATCTTCATTCTCTATGTCTGATTCTGCCCTGCGTTGTTTCCCCATTGTCACACTTGTATTGTGGGTTTTTCTACGTGTTGTGGTGGTATTCATTGGCTAAATGATGTGCGTGGCCACGCTCCTCTGGCTCTGCCGTTTCTGGGTAGGTTGACTTGCCTCCAAGGAAGGGGAGCCCTCCGTGGATGAAGCCTCACACAGGATCAAATCTTAGGCCCGAGCACGCAGCAGAGAAGACAGTCCGAGGAGAAATGTTGGGCTTCAGTGATCCAACACTGTTCTTAGTATGATTTTTTCCTTCTTGTTGCAGTGGCGTTCTTTCATTAGATAGAGCACATGGCCATGTAGCGATGCGGAGTGTCCGTACTCTTCTGGAACCTCTGGGAGAGTGAATTTTCTGGGCCCTTTTCGGCCCACTCCCAAGAGATTCAGGAGACAGGACAGGAAACAGACACTCACACAGGCAGCACTCACAATTTCTCACAGTTGGGCCCCACTGGGCATGCGTAGATTTTCCCAGCCTGATGTCACAAACAGGGGACCTGTCTTCTGCGAAGTATACTTATAGCCGGTTTTCACATTTAGAAGCACTTCCTTCGTGTTCAGGCCCATGAATGAGCCTCTGAGAGAGTGAATTTTCTGGGCCCTTTTTGGCCCACTCCCAAGAGGTTCAGGAGACAGGACCGGAGACAAACACACACAGGCAGCACTCACAGTTTCTCACAGTCGGGCCCCATTGGGCATGCGTAGATTTTTCCAACCTGATATCACAAACAGGGGACCTGCCTTCTGCGAAGTACTGCTTATAGCCGGTTTTCACGTTTGGAAGCCTCTTTCTTTCTTTCTTTCTTTCTTTCTTTCTTTCTTTCTTTCTTTCTTTCTTTCTTTCTTTCTTTCTTTCTTTCTTTCTTTCTTTCCTTTCTCTCTCTCTCTTCCTTCCTTCCTTCCTTCCTTCCTTCCTTCCTTCCTTCCTTCCTTCCTTCCTTCCTTCCTTCCTTCCTTCCTCTTTCTCTCTCTTTCTCTCTTTCTTTCTCTTTCTTTCTTTCTTTCTTTCTTTCTTTCTTTCTTTCTTTCTTTCTTTCTTTCTCTCTCTCTTTCTCTCTTTCTTTTTTTCTCTTCTTTCTTTTCTTTCTTTTTTCTTTCCTTCCTTCCTTCCTTCTTTCTTTCTTTCTTTCTTTCTTTCTTTTGTTCTTTCTTTTTTCTTCTTTTTCTTTCTTTCTTTCTTCCTTTCTTTTTCTTCTTGCCTTCCTTTTTCTTTTTTCTTCCCCTTTTTACTCTTTCTTTTTTTAAATTTTTTAATTGTTTAATTTTTTATTTTTATAATTTTATTTGTGTGCAGTCTTATTGAACAATCATTGAATTTCTTGACCAGGTTCAGGTAACTGAAGAGCCTTTATAAGTAGTTTATATTGCCTATCCAATATAGGCTGTTAACATAGTCTGAAGCAACATGGGAAATAGCATCTTTCTAAAGACAGGCTTGGAAATTCCAATCCAGTAAGCTAGGATATTTGTTTCTTCAGGTAACAGAACTGAGCTTTACCTGGCTGCTAGCCCACCATTCACAAGTATAGCCAAGAAAACAGGGTATAGACCACCCAATATAAAACCAGCCAGCCTTCCACGAATTATGGTACAGGTTTTACAATTCAAATCACCTGTATTATAAAAGTTTTGTGAGACATATCTGCTTTAAAAATTGGGACCACATAACTTAAGCCAATATGCAAGTACATGGAAATGAAAGAAATACTATGCTTCTAATGTTTAAGGAGTTACGTAAGTTTTATGACTTTAGATTGCCTTGTGTGCTGTTAAGAAATATTATAATGTGTTACAATCTGGGGACTTGAGGGACAAAGTAATTGTACATAGATTCTGTTTTATTTATCTTAATATTCTTTGGCTGAAAGTTCAAAGTTAAGATATCAGCAAGGGGACTTCTTCTGAGAATTATGTTATGGGTGATTGTCCTTCCACTGTAACTTTACCTTGTCCTCTTTCTTTGCATCTTTGTTCTCATAATTAAAAATAAAAAATTAAAAAAAAATTGGGACCACTGCCATAGGCATGCTAGAAACTGTACGTCCTTTGGTCACATTTAAGATGTGTCAAAAGAGACTGTTTGCTATTAGGCCACTGAGAACAGCATTAAATCCAATGAATGTGGATCCATACTCAAGTTGGTTCCTTTTTGTTTCTGGAAGTTGGTTAATTTTTCTGTTTATAATATTAAAAATCAAGTTTTCCTTGGCAGTATTATCTGGTTCATAATTTTCCATCTTGAACCTTAAGAAAAGGTAAATTTTATTACCAGTAATGTATCTCTCTCCGCACAGTGGCTCACTGCAAGGCCTGTTCACGTAATTTGCAGGCATCAATCTTCTTTTTACCCTTTCTTTTCCTCCCTCTTTCCCCCTCTCTTCTTTTTCATCCCTTCTCTTTCCTTTCTTTTTTCCATTTTCTCCCATCCTTTTCCCTCTCTTCCCCATTCCTTTTTCTCTCCCTCCCCCATTTTCTCCCCTTTATTTTCCACCCTTTTATTTTTTCCTTCCTTTCCCTCCTATTACTTCCCTCCCTTCCCTTTTCCCTTTTTCTTCCCCATCCTTCCCATTCCTAGCTTCCTCTTCTCTCCCCTCCCTTCCCGTTTCCTCTTCTCCTTACTTTCCTCCCATTCCATTCTTCCCATTTTTTTTCTCCCTTCCATTCTTTCTTTCTTTTTGGGGCCACAGTTGGCCATGTTCAGACTTACCCCTGCCTCTGAACTCAGAGAATCGCTTCTGTTTTCCTCAGGGACTATATGGGATTCTGGAATCAAATCCAAGTAGACCTACCTGCTGTACTATTACTCTGACCCTTCCTTTCCTTTCTTCACCTCTTTGTAGTAGTTGCCTTTTTTCTTTCATGAAACTCATACATCTTTAACGTGAGTGTTTTCATGAAATTCATACATCTTCCTTGAGCTCCTCCAGATTTTTCTTTTTGGAACTTTGACAACTCCCTCTTATATTGTTCTCAAGGCTGCTTTCCTTTATCCATTGGCCTTAGCTATTGATATTATGTAGTAGAACTCCTCAGAAATTTCTATAATTTGTTGAACACAGGTCTCAAGCTCAGTAATTTACATACATTATGGGTTTAGATCCATTTGGCCAGCTATCCTGTGGTTCTTTTATTAACTTTTTTTTAATAATGAGGTCAGTGAGGCTCAAGAAATTAAGACACTTGCCCAAGAGCCTAGCTGGTTAAGTATTGGTATAAACTTTAGCAGTTGAACTCCAGAACTTGCATGTTTCTTACTTGTTGAATCATGTTACCTTAGCTGTCTATGATGACCTAGGACCTTGTATGATTCCATGAAAGGATTTGTAAACTACTAAATATCTGTCCACCTTAATACATTTCCATCTTAATGCCTGTTAATATCTTAATGTCTATTGATAGCTCAAATCATTAAATAAGAACTTGACTTTATTCGTTCTCTTGCCACACTCTTATCAACCCTTCATGCTAATAATCTATTTCAGTGACTAATACCTAGTTTCCTGAGAGTCAGTCTAATTCTTTACTTTCCATTGTTTATGGAACTGTATTCGATTTGCCTCAAATTCACTCCTTTCACTTCAAAGTAGTATAGTGGGTAATAGCATTGATTTAGGAGCCATAGATATGGAGCAGAATCCTAGCATTTCTCTTCAATAGATTGAAATTGGTAAGTTGTTCTGTATCAAGTAGTGATAGCAAATACCTCCCATTTAGCTGACTAAGAGCACTGGATTAGTCATAAATTCCTTATTAATTGTGCTTTGAATAAAGTGGAGCTTTTTTAAACTGTGGTTTTCCATTTACAAAAAGTAGTAATAATTAATTTACATGGCTATTGAAAAGTATAACAGAGAGACTTTATGCTCAGCATAGGGACCAAGGTTTTGTTTTTTAGTTTTCAAGAAAACTAAGTTTAGGTTTTAGTGTTAACCTCCATTGACATTGCTTTTATGGAGGACTTATATACTGTTTCTGAAATAATCCTGAAATGAATTTTCCATGCCAATTTTGTTTGTTTTGTGTGCTTAGGAAATCTGGCTCTGCTTAGATTTTTACCTAGCACAGAACTCAGGAAATTTCTGACAATACTTAAGGAACCATGTGGTGTTGGATATTGAATTTGGGGTCCCAAATGCAAAATCATGTGCTCAAGCCCTTTGAGCTATCTCCTTGAATCTTCATTTCATTCTTAATCCTTTTCAATTTATTGTGCATGATACTGATTAAAGGAGTTGTTTTAAATAAAGCACATATTGAGACTGGAATGATATTTCATCAGGTAGGACACTTGCTTTGTACATGGCCAACCTGGGTTCGATCCTCAGCATCCCATGAGCACACCATGAATAATCCCTGAGCACTACCAAGTGTGGCCTCAAAACCAAAAACAGCGAAAAATAAAATAAATAAAAACACATATATTTGATCACTACTCTCCTTTACCTAATGCACTGATTTTTAATCTTTGTGTGTTCGTGTATTTGTGTGATAAACTCTTTTGATAATCTGATAAAAGCTCTCAATAAAATGCTCTCAAGAAAATGCCATAACACTAAATTTTGCTTATAATTTCAGATGATTTATATGTACCATCCTTGGATGCTTGATTAAAAACCTTTGCTTTAATTGTATTCCATTGCTTTGAATTTAAGATCAAACCTTATCAAACAAATGGGAAAAGTCAGATAAGCAGAAAGAAAAGAATTCTAATTCATAATCCTTCTCCCTAGAGAGCCGTTTTCTTCTTACAGATTCTCCGTCTATAATTTACATATTTCCTATCCTCATTTCTACTTCTAGTTTATATCTCATGCCCTAGCCCCACACAGATCCTTGCTATCTTGTCTGAAGTATATGCACTTCTAATATTTTGTTCCCTTTTTATCATACTTGTCATTTTATTTGGCCGAATATTTTGAAAGTGTTGATTAAATGTCTATTAATTTTTTAATATTTAGACATCAGACCCTTTGTGGCTGATTTGTAGTGTATTTTGTGACAAACAAAATAGTTACAAATTTTATATATTTGTAAAAAAAAAAAAAAAAAAAGAACCAATTATTCAGGGCTAGAATGATAGCACAGCGGGTAGGGCATTTGTCTTGCATGCGGCTTATCCAGATTTGATCTCCCGAGCCTGCCGGAAATGATTTCTGAATGCAGAGCCAGGAGTAACTCCTGAGAGCTGTTGGGTGTGGCCAAAAAACCCAGAAAAATAAAGAAAAAAAAAAAGAAGAATCAAAAAAATCTAAGTACTGTCAGTACAGAAATAGCAGCTGTCACATAGTCTTCTTCCTTCTTCCATCTTATTTATTTGCTGGATAAACTCTACCTTTCAGATTCAAATTCTTTCATAGATAATTTGGCAGCGGTCATTTTCTTTTGACACTTTGTGTAGACATTTTGATTGCATAAATTACAATAATACTATTAAGTAATCCTTCTAGGAACATATCAACCAAATTAAATTTGGTTAAATTGAAAAACTTTTGATTTATAAAGTTTAAGCCTGTTTTCACCTATTTTGTTCAGGAGAATTGGTATATATACATATGGTTTAGATGAGAATGTTATGAAGGATATATAATATATTAATTATATACAATATATTTTATATAATATATATACTTATTTAAATATGTTCCTTAGATTTTTAGAAAGTTTAAGAAATTCTCTGTGATTCGGTCTTGTTGAGAACTTACGCATAGTTCTTTGTATATTGCTTGATACTTCTCAGTAAGTTAATTTTCTAATTTTTAGAAAAGAATACGTACGTTTGATATACTAATAGTACTCTTCATGACAGTGTTTTCCTGAGGAGCGAACTGAAGCTCAGAGAGGATAGTAAATTACTAGACTCTATACACTCTAGATATACAGAAATTAAGATTTAATTTGTATCTTTAAGAAGGCATAAATTTCCTGAATTGCTCAGTGGCAAAACTGAGACAAGTTCCTAATCTTTCTCAGTATTGTTTTATCCATCCATCTCTTGAGAATTATTAGCCAAAGTTAACTGAAATTGCCATGACTTTCATTTTTAATAGACTCAAATCCTGATGGCATTTTATGCTTCCTTGAGTTCATGCATTTTCTTCTTATTTTGCCATCAAGACTGTGATTTTTATTCTAACTGACAGGAAGAACTCAGATGACTCATTCCTGTTAATGTTTCCTGTTCCCCCTTCTCTTCTGCATCTTTTCAATGGGAGAAAGGCAGATGATGAATGGAAAGATTTTCAGTAATAAAACCTGTAATTATATTTGTAACGCTATAGTGATTAGTTTCCTTATCTTTGCTGTAGGAGGAGATTCATTTTTGAAATGCCATGGAAACAGCCAACTTATGCCTTCTTTTCCTTTGTTTTAAGGATAACCTTTTCTCTTGTCTCATTTTGTGAAAGTTATATTTTTGAATAAAAACACAACACAGTTGTGAAAGAGAGAAAATTTCTCACTTCTATGTTCAAGAATTTAAATATTATTGGGGCCGGAGTGATAGCACAGCCCTATGGTGTTTGCCTTTCACATGGTCAATGCAGGAAGGACCCTAGTTCGATTCCAAGCATTCCATATGGTCCCTCGAGTCTGCCAGGAGTGACTTCTGATCTTAGAGCCAGGAGTAACCCCTGAGTACCACCAAGAGTGACCCAAAACAAAAACCAAAAAATATGAAATGTAAAGATTCTGAACAGAATTTTTTTAATCTGATTTTCTCCTACCTCTTACGTTGGCTGCTTTAGTCAGCATATTACTTGAGCAAGATGTTGGATATATTTTAGAGTACCTCTCTCTCTTAGAGCACAGATGTTTTTGAACCCTGTGAGCATATTGCCCCCAACAGAATTAGGTTTATAAATAAAAGATTTTCTTTTGAAAGTGCCTTTTTGTCTTTTTTGTTCTAATAGTTTTAGACTTCTCTAAGAGTAAGCTGTTATATAGTTAATTATTATTACTAATTTTTGATGCTGTAGATAGATGTTTAGTAAACTCTTACATATATTATGGTGAAGATGGCTTATTAGACCAAAAGGCTTCTGTGTACATGGAAAGATAATCATTATTCAGAGACATACCCTAACAAATCAGTTCTGCAAGGTAAGTGAATTTTTCATTGCCAAGTTAAATTTCTGTTAACTTTGCTTGCAGGTTTTTTTGAGAGGGCTTTGTGATGTAACTGCTAATTATGATTTCTGTGCTGCCAGGAGGTAGAGTGGGTATAGGGCGAAACCATCAAGTGATTCCTTATTTGTTTCTGACCCATGAAAAATAAATTCATACTTTTTGTTTCAGCAATTGTTATTTGTTTTGGGATCTTTCCCATATTTTTTTCTTTTCCAGCCATGAAGAAGGACCCACATCTAAAAAACTTAAGACTGAAGAACCAGAGGTCCCTTTCAGTGTCCATGGTCTTGCAGAAGGCACAGTCATCCGTGTAAGTAGAACTTGGCCAGTGTGCTGCCAATCCACTTTTCAGGAGGTTGGGGCTTCAGGAAGACTACATCAGCTTTAATTAGTTATTTAACCTATCTCTAGTCTTTCCTATGTATAAACTTATATATAACTTTGTTATTTCTTTATTCAGGTGCCATTTCAAAACAAGTTCATGTATTTAGGATTTCCTCTAAATTGTGTGTGTGTGTGTGTGTGTGTGTGTGTGTGTGCGTGTGTGTGCGTGCATGCAACAAGTAGTTAGTGAGTTGGGAGCAGTCCTCCAATGTGAATTAGGCAGTTCTTAGCCAAACGGTCAGAAGTTCAATGCAAGAATATATACTTGGGCCCCTGAAGTGATAGGGATTACCCATTGTACCCTTGCAGTAGTTAGGAGCTCTAATGCCTCATTTGGTGGTACTCAGGAAACATATGCCAGGGATTAAACTAGGATTGGCTTATATGTGAGGTATGTGTCTTAACCCTTGTGTTCTTTTTCAGTTTCCCAAGAATAATTTAACACTTGAGATCTTTAATAGAAAAGATTTTCGAAAGTGAATATATTTGCTTATTTTATTCTATTTTGGTTTTTGGACCATGCTCAGCCATGCTCAATTCTTACTTTTTTGGACCATATGAGATGGCCACATACAAAACAAGCACCCTATCAGCTAGAGGGATAGCATACCAGGTTGGACCCTGGCCTCGCATATGGCTAACCCAGGTTTGATCCCCAGCACCCCATATGGTCCCCTGAGCACTACCAGGTATAATCAAACCAAACAAAACAAAAAGACAAGTGTCCATCTGTTGTACCCCCAAACATATTGGCTTATTTTAATGTCTTTCATTTTCTGACAGTTTTCATCCATGTTGTTTCAAATGACAGAATTATGCCCTTTTTAGTGGCCAACTAGCATTCCATTTAATATATATTCCACAGCTTCTTTTATTTAATAGTGCTGAGTATCTTTATATATATATATTTTTTTTTATTGAGAATGTGAATTAGAAATCTTGCACAGTTATATTCAAGTTACATAGTGACAGTTAATTAGTTTCATTCGCTCCACCAATGTTGACCTACCTCCACCATAGTTCCCAGCATGCATCCATACTTCCACCCTTTATCCCCCTGGACTGCTACTATAACAGGACCTTTTTGTGTATATCTTGTTATAGTTTGGGTCTCTTGAGTCTATTGTCATTGACTTTGGTTTGTATATTTAGATCCAACCATTTATGATTTCTGCTCAATGCTTCTGAGACCATGTGGCCCCTGGGTCTCATCCACATTTTTTTTCTCAATTTCTAGGAAGACAAAGAAATATGTCAAATAGGCAGAACAAGATGACTCATGTTGTATGGTTTTGTAAAACAATGGTTCTGTAAAAAAAATAAATAAATAAAAAGCATTAGGGAGCCCCTGTCTAGAAGCTATAAATATAAATAAAATTAAAAGAAGAAAAAATGGGGGGGTAGATGTGGCAAAAGTTTTTTTTGCATAAGCTCAGTAAATTTTGGGAAAATTATAAAGGATAATCCCTTGGCCTAAGAGATACAGGGTATAACTACCTTTGAAGCATACTGTTATGAGACCAATTACAGGCTCCAGAAATATTACTTGTCAAACCCCAAGGCCATTCTTTATGGTGCCAGGAAACATTCTGCTCAGTCGCAGTTGTCAAAGTCAGTCCTCTGTAATTAGAGGTCTTGATATTTGCAGAGATCCTAGAATGAAACCTCGGATAGAGTCTTTCTTTATAGCACCAGGAAAAGTTGTGCTCAGTTGCAGTTGTAATAGTCAGTCTTCTGTAATTAGTGATCTTGGTTTTTGCACAGATCCTAGGATGGAGGGTCTTCTGATTTCATCTCACCATTAGGTGATGAGGTAGGCTAACCTACCCTTAGATCAAGATTGTTGCTATTTTCTCCTCATCAAGGAGTCAAATGAACCTACCCTGGAGCAAAGTGGTGCCAGAGCAGTATTAGGACCCTCCTGGGGGGAGTTTGATTCCTGGTGCTGGTGCAGGGAACTGTGTCAGTTGTAAGGGTGGGATTCAGGGTTTGGGGTTGGGCAGTAAATGTTCAATCACATGAGTTGTAAGTCAAGTTCCCATGATAAATGTTTCAGGGTGGAAGGTTCCCCTGTATTACAAAATTTATGGGTTCTTATTTCTATTAGATTGTTTCTATACATAAGATTTTCCCTATTTTAATATGCCTATGTAAAAAGGAATGATGCCATAATGATGCCATACTATATTATTGGTGAATTTGGGGTAAAAATGACAAGCTATGGGCCTGGAGAGATAGCACAGCGGCGTTTGCCTTGCAAGCAGCCAATCCAGGACCAAAGGTGGTTGGTTCGAATCCCAATGTCCCATATGGTCCCCCATGCCTGCCAGGAGCTATTTCTGAGCAGACAGCCAGGAGTCACCCCTGAGCATCGCCGGGTGTGGCCCAAAAACCAAAAAAAAAAAAAAAAAAAAAAAAAAAGACAAGCTATACAATCTCTGTGCCCTGGTTTTGACCTGAGCTCTTATCCCAAGTAAGACTTTTCTTACTATGCAGAACCAAAACAAGAAAAAAAAAAGTGGGGGATTCAGGAGGCTACCTCTAAATATGGAAATAAACACACTAAGAGTTATAACTATTAAGGAAATAAACATACAAAAAGTAAAGATATCCTCATTAAATCTTTGAGATAAGCTGGGAGTGGGAGTTAAGACCCAGGACACAAATTCATCTCACACTGTGGTCTTATGGAGTCTGAGAAATGGTTTACAAGCAGTAAGGAATCAGGTAATGTCCCTGTGTTGGGGTCCCTCTGGAGTTGAATCTGGTGCAAGGAACAGTCCATATTGAGGGGAGGTAGAGGAAAAAGGGCCACATAGAATGAGTCAGCAGGAGTTGTGGCTGCAGCTTCTTGCCAGGGTGAGAGATGGGAGGCTGAGAGGGTGTTTTTTTGCTTTGGGAGATAAGTGATTAGGATTGAGGGGGTGAGAGGATAGTATAAGTTTTGTAAGGAGGTGAACGGGGTGGGGGGAAGGATAGTATATAACAGGCTATATACAATATAGTCATGGTTTATTTACCATACAGATTCAGCAAACATAGAGGAGTCTACTACAAACATACTCACACCCACTTACAGACAGATATCAGAGATCTATTCATAGGTTGTAGTTGGAGACCTAACCCTTATAGGATGGGTTAAAGCATTTAAAAATAATAAATAAAATTTAAATATTTTTTTAAAATAAAATAAAAAAATGGGCACATCTGGGGAGAAAGGTTTTCCACTTCATTAATTGCAGGGGTGAACTTTGCTAAATGAAGCTTTCAGGGTTAGATTGTGCATGGAGCATTTTAAGATAAACATAATTTTCACATCTAAAGTACTAAGCAATATGGTAGTAAGCATATAAGCATATAAGAGGTAGTATCATCTACCATGTCTTGTGCATCAAAGTTCCATTCTGAAAGGAAACTGACCGTGTGGTATTATTATATAATAGTAATGTAGCTTGAATTGAAAAAGAAGAAAAAGGGGGCTGGAGATATAGCACAGCGGTAGGGCGCTTGCCTTGGACAAGCCTACACGGGACGAATCCAGGTTCGATTCCTGGCATCCCATATAGTACTCCTAGCCTGCCAGGAGCAAGCGCAGTGCCAGGAGTAACAGCCTTGTGTGCTCAAAAAGAGAGAGAGAGAGAGAGAGAGAGAGAGAGAGAGAAGAGAGAGAGAGAGAGAGGAGAGAGAGAGAGAGAGGAGAGAGAGAGAGGCGCGATAGAGAGGAGAGAGAGAGAGAGAGCGAGCGGAGAGAGAGAGAGAGGAGAGAGAGAGAGGAGAGAGAGAGAGAGAGAGAGAGATCTGGCCTTCGGTTCCCTATTTCTCCCCTGGATTCCAGGCCTTTCCTGGGTGCCAGCTCAGGTGGCCTGAAATAGGTTCCAAGTGGACTCTTTTAGGGGTCCTCAGGCTTCCCACCTCCCTACTCTAGGGAGGAGGAGCATGGGGAGGAGGCCAGGCAGATATCTGGCTTCTGGTTCCTTGATCCTGGAGGCCAGCTCTGCCCAGATATGGGATTAGGGGACACCCCATGCTGGAGGCCTTCTCCTTAGCTTGGGGGGGGGGTGCTGGGACGTGTAGCAGGCCCCCAGCCGATCCCCTATTTCTCCCCTGGACTCTAGGCCTTCCCTGGGTGCCAGCTCAGATGGACTCTTTATTGGTCCTCAGGCTTTTCCGCTTTCTCTCCCTACACTAAGGGTGGATGCATGGGGAGGAGGGTGGGCCGATGCAGCACTGCTGTATGTAGGGACATTCACTGGTAATTTTTTTTTCCTCATTGGTCTCCATTTTAAAACCATCCATATTCAAAATAAAAATGAGAGTATGGACTCTCAGGCTGAGAAGAGACCAGTACTCTTTTCCTACTTGTTTATTCTCAGCAGCCTCTTGGCCTCTTCCTTCCTTCATTTTGTAACTGTGGTTGCTACCATACTAGTTTTCTGATTAGTTCCCAATCAAATACATTTCCTGATATGGAACTGCGGGAAGTCATTTTGCAGACTCCAGAAAGCTAAATCACAGATTAAAGTGGTGTCCAGGATTCAGCACCCTCCTTTTTACTATTTCTAATGACATAAAAGGGGCATGCATATCTTCTTTGAATATTGTAGATATATTCCCTCAACCACTATAACTATTATTGAATATCCCCTTAAACGATGACAATTGTGTCCACTGTCTTAAGTTAGATTGTTTATTTTCCCCACTTTTTATCTTTTCTTCTCTTTGTTAACTGTTCAATGGGGAATTTTGTTGAAAGAGTCCCTCAGTTTAATGCTTATGTTTGAACCAATTCAGGGGGATTGTTGGACTTGTTCTTTTTTCTTTTTGTTTTTTTAATTTGAATACCTTGATTACATACGTGATCGTGTTTGGGTTTCAGTCATGTAAAGATTACCACCCATCACCAGTGCAACATTCCAATCACCAATATCCCAAATCTCCCTCCTCCCCACCCAACCCCTGCCTGTACTTTAAACAGGCTATCCATTTCCCTAAACATTCTCAATATTAGGACGGTTCAAAATGTAGTTATTTCTCTAACTAAACTCATCACTCTTTGTGGTGACCTTCCTGAGGTGAGCTGAAACTTCCAGCTCTTTTCTCTTTTGTGTCTGAAAATTATTATTGCAAGAATGTCTTCCATTTTTCTTAAAAAACATAGATGAGTGAGACCATTCTGCGTTTTCTCTCTCTCTCACTGAATTATTTCACTCAGCATAATAGATTCCGTGTACATCCATATATAGGAAAATTTCATGACTTCATCTCTCCTGATAGTTGCATAATATTCCGTTCTGTATATGTAACACAGTGTCTTTAGCCATTCGTCTGTTGAAGGGCATCTTGGTTGTTTCCAGAGTCTTGCTATGGTAAATAGTGCTGCAATGAATATAGGTGTAAGGAAGGGGTTTTTGTATTGTATTTTTATGTTCCTAGGGTATATTCCTAGGAGTGGTATAGCTGGATCGTATGGGAGCTCGATTTCCAGTTTTTGGAGGAATCTCCATATGGCTTTCCATAAAGGTTGAACTAGACGGCATTCCCACCAGCAGTGGATAAGAGTTCCTTTCTCTCCACATCCCCGCCAACAATGTTTGTTCTCATTCTTTGTGATGTGTGCCATTCTCTGTGGTGTGAGGTGGTATCTTATCGTTGTTTTGATTTGCATCTCCCTGATGATTAGTGATGTGGAGCATTTTTTCATGTGTCTTTTGGCCATTTGTATGTCTTCTTTGTCAAAGTGTCTGTTCATTTCTTCTCCCCATTTTTTGATGGGATTAGATTTTTTTTTCTTGTAAATTTCTGTTAGTGCCTTGTATATTTTGAAGATTAGTCCCTTATCTGATGGGTATTGGGTGAATAATTTCTCCCACTCAGTGGATGGCTCTTGTATCCTGGGCACTATTTCCTTTGAGGTGCAGAAGCTTCTCAGCTTAATATATTCCCATCTGTTAATCTCTGCTTTCACTTGCTTGGAGAGTGCAGTTTCCTCCTTGAAGATGCCTGTAGTCTCAATGTCCTGGAGTGTTTTGCCTATGTGTTGTTCTATATAGCTTATGGTTTGGGGTCTGATATTGAGGTGTTTAATCCATTTGGATTTTACCTTCGTACATGATGTTAGCTGGGGGTCTAAATTCAATTTTTTGAAAGTGGCTATCCAGTTCTGCCAACACCACTTGTTGAAGAGGCTTTCCCTGCTCCATTTAGGATTTCCTGCTCCTTTATCAAAAATTAGGTGGTTGTATGTCTGGGGAAAATTTTCTGAGTATTCAAGCCTATTCCACTGATCTGAGGGCCTGTCCTTATTCCAATACCATGCTTTATGATAACTATTGCTTTGTAGTTAAGTTTAAAGTTGGGGAAAGTAATTCCTCCCTTATTCTTTTTCCCAATGATTGCTTTAGCTATTCGAGGGTGTTTATTGTTCCAAACGAATTTCAAAAGTGCCTGATCCAGTTCTTTGAAGAATGTCATGGGTATCTTTAGAGGGATCGCATTAAATCTGTATAATGCCATCGGGAGTATTGCCATTTTGATGATGTTAATACTGCCAATCCATGAGCAGGGTATGTGTTTCCATTTCCACGTGTCCTCTCTTATTTCTTGGAGCAGAGTTTTATAGTTTTCTTTGTATAGGTCCTTCACATTTTTAGTCAAGTTGATTCCAAGATATTTGAGTTTGTGTGGCACTATTGTGAATGGGGTTGTTTTCTTAATGTCCATTTCTTCCTTATTACTATTGGTGTATAGAAAGGCCATTGATTTTTGTGTGTTAATTTTGTAGCCTGCCACCTTGCTATATGAGTCTATTGTTTCTAGAAGCTTTTTGGTAGAGTCTTTAGGATTTTCTGAGTAGAGTATCATGTCATCTGCAAACAGTGAGAGCTTGACTTCTTCCTTTCCTATCTGGATTTTCTTGATATCTTTTTCTTGCCTAATCGCTATAGCAAGTACTTCCAGTGCTATGTTGAATAGGAGTGGTGAGAGAGGACAGCCTTGTCTTGTGCCAGAATTTAGAGGGAAGGCTTTTAGTTTTTCTCCATTGAGGATAATATTTGCCACTGGCTTGTGGTAGATGTCTTTAACTATATTGAGAAAGGTTCCTTCCATTCCCATCTTGCTGAGAGTTTTGATCAAGAATGGGTGTTGGACCTTATCAAATGCTTTCTCTGCATCTATTGATATCATGTGGTTTTTATTTTTCTTGTTATTGATGTTGTGTATTATGTTGAATAGATTTACGGATGTTAAACCATCCTTGCATTCCTGGGATGAAACCTACTTGATCATAGTGAATGATCTTCTTAATGAGGCATTGAATCCTATTTGCCAGGATTTTGTTGAGGATCATTACATCTGCATTCATCAGCGATATTGGTCTGTAATTTTTTTTTTCGTAGCATCTCTGTCTGTATCAAGGTGATGTTGGCTTCATAAAAGCTATTTGGAAGTGTTCCTGTTTTTTTCAATTTCATGAAAGAGTCTTGCTAGGATTAGTAGTAGTTCCTCTTGGAGAGTTTGAAAGAATTCATTAATGAATCCATCTGGGGCTGGGCTTTTGTTTTTGGGCAGACATTTGATTACCGTTTTAATTTCATCAATGGTGATGGGGGTGTTTAAATATGCTACATCCTCTTCCTTCAACTGTGGAAGATTATAAGAGTCCAAGAATTTATCCATTTCTTCCAGGTTCTCATTTTTAGTGGCATAGAGTTTCTCAAAGTAGTTTCTGATTACCCTTTGAATCTCTGTCATATCAGTAGTGATCTCTCCTTTTTCATTTCAAGTTTCTCTCTCTCTCTTTCTTTGTTAGGCTTGCCAGTGGTCTATCAATCTTGTTTATTTTTTCAAAGAACCAACTTCTGCTTTCTTTGATCTTTTTTGGGTTTCCAGTTCGTTGATTTCTGCTCTCAGCTTTGTTCTTTCCTCCTGTCTCCCTATTTTTGGGTCCTTTTGTTGAGCACTTTCTAGTTCTATTAGCTGTGTCATTAAGCTACTCAAGTAAGCTCCTTCTTCCTTCCTGATGTGTGCTTGCAAAGCTATAAATTTTCCTCTCAGTACTGCTTTTGCTGTGTCCCATAAGTTCTGATAGTTTGTGTCTTTATTGTCATTTGTTTCCAGGAACCTTTTGATTTCCTCCTTGATTTTATCTCGGACCCACTGGTTATTGAGTATGAGGCTGTTTAACTTCCAGGTGTTAAAGTGTTTCTTCTGAGTCCCTTTGGAATTCACAAATAATTTCAGAGCCTTGTGGTCAGCGAAGGTAGTCTGCAAAATTTCTATCCTCTTGATATTATGGAGGTATGTTTTATGTGCTAGCATGTAGTCTATCCTGGAGAATGTCCCATGTACATTGGAGAAGAATGTGTATCCAGGTTTCTGGGGTTGGACTATCCTATATATATCCACTAGGCCTCTTTCTTCCATTTCTCTTCTCAGGTCTCGTATATTCTTGTTGGGTTTCAGTCTGGTTGACCTATCCAGTGTTGACAAAGCCGTGTTGAGGTCCCCCACAATTATTGTGTTGTTATTGATATTATTTTTCAGATTTGTCAACAGTTGTATTAAATATTTAGCTGGCCCCTCATTCGGTGCATATATGTTTAGGAGAGTTATTTCTTCCTGCTCTACATACCCCGTGATTAATATAAAATGTCCATCTTTGTCCCTTACAACCTTCCTGAGTATAAAGTTTGCATTATCTGATACTAGTATGGCCACTCCAGCTTTTTTATGGGTGTTGTTTGCTTGGATAATTTTTCTCCAGCCTTTTATTTTGAGTCTATGTTTGTTCTGACTATTCAGGTGCGTTTCTTGTAGGCAGCAGAAGGTTGGATTGAGTTTTTTGATCCATTTAGCCACTCTGTGTCTCTTAACTGGTGCATTTAGTCCATTGACGTTGAGAGAAAGAATTGTCCTGGGATTTAATGCCATCTTTTTATCGAAATTTGGTGTGTCTTTTTGTTAGTCTTGTCTTAAATTAGGTCTTTCAGTTTTTCTCTTAAGACTGGTTTTGAGTCTGTAAAGTTTCTGAGCTATTTTTGTCTGTGAAACCATGTATTTTTCCGTCAAACCGGAAAGTGAGTTTTGCTGGGTACAGTATTCTAGGTGAAGCATTCATTTCATTCAGTCTTGTCACAATATCCCACCACTGCTTTCTGGCATTGAGTGTTTCTGGTGTCAGGTCTGCTGTAAATCTCAAGGATGTTTCCTTGAATGTAATTTCTCCTTTTGATCTTGCTGTTTTCAGAATTCTGTCTCTATCTGTGGGATTTGTCATTGTGACTAGGATGTGTCTTGGGGTGGTTTTTCTGGGGTCTCTTTTGGTTGGTACTCTTCGAGCATGCAGGATTTGATCTTATATATTCTTTAGCTCTGGAAGTTTCTCTTTAATGATGTTCTTGACCGTTGATTCTTCCTGGAAATTTTCTTCCTGGGTCTCTGGGACTCCAGTGATTCTTAAGTTGTTTCTGTTGAGCTTATCATATACTTCTATTTTCATCTGTTTCCATTCTTTGACTAATTTTTCCATGTCTGTTCATTTGCTTTAAGTTTTTTTTCCAATCTCTCCTTCTGTATGGAATTGTTATGTATCTCATCTTCCACAGCACCAAGTCTATTCTCAGCTTCTAATACCATGTACCAGAGCTTATCCATTTTGTCATTCACTTCGTTTACTTACTTTTTCAGGCCTGTTAGTCGACATGTTATTTCAGTTTGGAGTTTTGTGATTTCTATCTTCATATGTTCTTGGTTCTTATTAGTGTTCTTTTCAACTCGATCCATGGTTTCTTTGAGTTCTTTGAGTATCTTCCATATTGCTAGTCTAAAGTCCTTATCTGAGAGATTGATTAGTTGGTTGGTCATTATCTGGTCATCAGAATTGTCATCTTCATTTCCTATGTCTGATGCTGGCCTTCGTTGTTTCCCCATTGTCACACTTGTATTGTGGGTTTTTCTACGTGTTGTGGTGGTATTCATTGGCTATATGGTGCAGGCAGCACACTCCTCTGGCTCCTCCCTTTCTGGATGGGCCGACTTGCCTCTCAGGGAGGGGAGTCCTCCATGGATGAAGCCTCACACAGGATCAAATCTTAGGCCCGAGCATGCAGCAGAGAAGACAGTCCGGAGAGAAAATCTTGCTTCTGTGATCCAGCACAGTTCTTAGTGTGATTTTTTTCTTCTTGTTGCGATGGTGTTCTTTTCTTAGAAAGAGCATGGCCGGGTAGCGAAGCAGAGCCAAAGTGCTCTGCTGGAGCCTCTTTTCGGCCCACTCCCCAGAGGTTCATGCAACAGGATAGTAGACAGACACACACAGGCAGCACTCACAGTTTTTCACAGTCGGGCCCCACTGGGCAGGGGTAGTTTTCACTGTCTCGCTGGGCAGCTTCAGAATGCAGTATTTTTGTGGTTCGCTTCTCAGGAGTCTGAGGAGAGCTTCATGAATTCAGGAAAGACAGAGAAGCACAGGACAGGGCTCCCTTCAGGTTCTCAGTTTCCTCAGAAGCACAGCAGGGTGGAGACTCTGCAGGTAGAGCAATCAGCACTCTGCCTGGCAACCCCCACAGCCAGCCATTTCTTACTCACTGACTCGCTCGCTGGGTAGCTTCAGAATGTAGTTTTTTGGGGGTTCGCTGCCCCGGGCTCTGAGGAAAGCTTCAAGAATTCAGGAAAGACAGAGAAGCACAGGACAGGCTGTAGCACAGTTTCTTTTGCCACTCATCTGTTCTCGGGCACTTGGGTTGTTTCCAGAATCTTGGACTTGTTCTTGTGGCCCCCATATGTGCTTATAACGCCACGTGGCATTATTCCTTCTTTGCGTAGGCACATTAAAATGGATAATACTATACATACAAATAAGTTCTTATCTAATAGAGATTGGAATACATAAATGGAACCTTACACCCTGAACATTGACACAATGACCTGGCACAGGCCTCAGAAGAATGGGCATTCTCCATTCACCTCTGAACCAGGGAAACCATCTATAAAACATCCATAGTTCTCTATTACATCACCTAGAAGCAATCCTCTACCAGGGAAGACCCTACTGCTGCTCTGACATTGATCTACTCAAAAGAGTCTTCTTTTAACACTGAGAAGACTTAAACAACAATGACGACCTGCTTACTGGACAGGGCTTTCTGCATTGCTCTTTAATTGTGAGTTGAAATTAGAGGACGCTCCGCACCATTCTGACTTCAATGTAGGATATACAGATTCCAGGATCTTTAGTACAGAAACATGATACCAATAACAGAGACTGTGTGAAAAATAAAACTGTATTGGCTCTACAGACAATGACTGGGATTGGACAAACTAGTTTGCCTGGAGCCTAGAGTTGGTCTTATGTCAGGAAACTTCAGGGGTAGGGTCTCCTTGTATTTAGGCCAAGGCTTTTCCTTTCCATGTCCCCCATACTTTGGTGGGCTTATGCAAACGATAGTTGCCACTCTATCGCTGTTTTTACTGTGCTCCTTTGACTCTAAACCTTAAAAAAAAGAAAACACTTAAACTTTTGAGGTTAACTTAAATTAATATGCATGTGCATGGAAATGTAAAAAACTACTATGCCTTCAAGTTTAAGGAGTTACATAAATGTTATGGCTTTAGATTGCTTTGTGTACCGCTAAGAAATGTTATTATATACTACAATCTGGGGTCTTGAGGGACAAAGTAATTGTACATGGGTTCTGTTTTATTTTTCTTAGTGTTCGTTGACTGTAAGTTCAAAATTAAGGTGTCAGCAGGGAGATTTCTTCTGAGAACTCTGTTTTTGGGTAATTGTCCTTTCACTGTAACTTTACCTTGTCCTCTTTCTTTGCATCATTGTTCACATAATTAAAATTAAAAAAGGAAGAAAAAAGGAAAAAAAAGAAACAAAAAGATAATAGTAATTTGTAATGAGTGGGATCTGTAACAAAAGTTTATGGTGTGCAGTTGTTTATTTCAGTGCTCTCTATGGCCATAAGCTTTAGATCATAGTAGCAGAAGTAATCAAAAGGAAATGGATAAATTGGATTACTTTGTCAAAATACTGTCATAATGAGCACTGCATTTGGAGTCTAATATGATAGAGCACTCAATTGAAAAATTAGAGTGTCCAACCTATATCTCTAAGAACCTCTTTGGACAAAAAAGTTGTTATTTTATACATAATAAAATTAAGGCACTTAAGCATACTGATAGCAGTACTGCAGTAGGAGTCTGGTTTCCAATCATACTCTGCACCTGATTCTGTGGATTAAAACATTAGAACATTATTAATAGATTTTGTAGTGAGAAGTTGATCGAATAATTATTTTCGTTGTAGCAGGTTTCTTTGTAGTATAAAGAGAGTAAAGGCTGTGTATTTCTCCTCTTCCCCTTGATTTTTTTCACTTCTTGCTATACCCTGGCACACCTGTGTCCAGAGTATATACCATTTAGACTATTGTGCTTCTTTTTGGAGATTTTCTCTTTTGTAGTTGTTGTTGTTTTTTGGGTCACATCTGGCAGCGCTCAGGGTTTACTCTTGGCTCTATGCTCAGAAATCACTACTGGCAGGCTTGGGGAAACCATATGAATGCCAGGATTCGAAACATCGTCCTTCTGCATGCAAGGCAAATGCCTTACCTCTGTGCTCTCCAGCTCCTTTGTGGAGATTTTCTAAATACCACATATAACTGATATAATTTGTTTTTATTCTTCTTCTGGTTTACTTCATTTAATGTAATATTTTCTTTTCTTTTCTTTTCTTTTTTTTTTTGTTTTTGTTTTTGGGCCACATCCAGTGGAGCTCAGGGGTTACTCCTGGCTGTCTGCTCAGAAATAGCTCCTGGCAGGCACAGGGGACCATATGGGACACCGAAATTCGAACCAACCACCTTTGGTCCTGGATCGGCTGCTTGCAAGGCAAATGCTGCTGTGCTATCTCTCCTGGCCCTAATGTAATATTTTCTAAATTTTTTTTTTTTTTTTTGGTTTTTGGTTTTTGGTTTTTGGTCACACCCGGCAGCGCTCAGGGGTTACTCCTGGCTCTATGCTCAGAAATCGACTCTGGCAGGCACTGGGGATCATATGGGATGCTGGGATTCGAACCACCTTCCTTCTGCATGGAAGGCAGATGCCTTACCTCCAGGCTATCTCTCCGGCCCTTAATGTAATATTTTCTAGTTCTATCTATGTTGCTTCAAATTGCATTATTGTATCATTTCTTACTGTTATGTAGTATTCCATTGTATATATCACTACATTTTCATGGTCCACTCATCTGTTATTGGACATCCAGGTTGATTCTAAGTCTTAGCTATTGTACTGAGTGCTGCAATGAATGGTGTGCATTACATACTTTTAGATGAATGTCTTTCTATCCTGGGGATAGATACCCAAGAGGGATTGTTGGGTCAAATGACAGCTCAATTTTGAGTTTACTGAGAACCCTCCATCCTTTTTTCCATAGCGGTTGGGCCAGGTAGCATTCCCACTAGCTGTGGATGAGAGTACATTCCCGCCAATAGCAATTATTCTCATTATTTTTGATATGTGCCATCATCACTGGGGTAAGATAATACCCCATTGTTGTCTTGATTTGAATGTCCCTAATGATAAGTGATGATGAACATCTTTTCATGTGTCTGTTGGCCATCTGTTGGTCTTTCTCAGAGGAGTGTGTGTTCATTTCTTCTCCCCATTTTTTTTGGTGTTTTTAGGTATTGTGGAGCTAACCTTTGTGAGTACTTTGTGTTCAGTAGATATCAAACCTTTATCTGATGTGTTGAGTGCAAAATAATTTTTCCCCATTCTGTTAACTGTCTTCTAGCTTTAGACTGTGTTTCTTTTGCCATATAGAAACTTTTTAGTTTAATGTAGTCCTATTTATTTAGGTTTGCTGCTATAGATCTTGCCATTGACATCCTATCATCAAAGGCTTTTTGAGGTTTACGTCTTGGAGCGTTATGCTTATGCTTTCCTCAGTGAACTTTATAATTTTGGGTCTGATTTCAATGTTTTTAATCCAAGGTTTTTACACAAGATTTTACTTTTGTTTAAGTGTGATGTATGAATCAATATTTAATTTCTCACAGATGGTTATCCAGTTATTCCAACACCATTTGTTGAAGAGACTATCTTTGTTCCATTTCAAGTTCTTGGCTCCTTTGTTTTCTGAGGATGAGGGCCCTGATTTTAGTTCTGATTTTTCTATTTTCTCATTTAGGGCTCTTGTGTCTTTGCTAGTGTTCTGCCTAATGGATCTGTCTAGTGATAATGATATGTTGAAATCTCCCACTGCTATCACATTTCTATCCATATGTTTCTTTAGGTTTGTGAGCAAAAGTCTTACATATTTTGCTGGCTCTACATTTGGTGCATAAACGTTGATCAGAGTTAGTGCGTCTTTGTCTAATGTTCTTTAGATCAATAAGTAGTGTCCATCTTCGTCTCTGAGTACTTTTTTGAGGTTGAATGCAATTTGATCTGATATGAGTATGGCTGTCCTAGTTTTTTTGTTTGTTTGTTTTCCAGTGGCATGTATAATTGAATTATATCCTTTACTCTCAGCCTGTGTCTATCCCAAACTTCAAATGTGTTTTCTGCAGGCCGCAAATACCTGGGTTTTGTTTCTTGATCCAACCCTCTACTCTGTGCCTTTTAATCAGAGACTTTAATCCATTGACATTTAAGGAAATTATTGACACTGTTCTGCTATTATATTGTTGTTATATATTGTTATATAGGGTTGTTGTTGTTACCACTGGGGATTTGATTTATGTAATTGATCTCTTAGTAGTTCATTTAGAGTTGGTTTGGTTAGCGCAAATATTGCAAGTTCTTTTTTGTCTGAGAATATTTTTAACCCTCCTTCCCATGTAAATGAAAGTTTTGCTAGGTAGTGGACTCTAGGTTGGAAGTTTCTTTCATTCAGTAGTTTAAATATGTCATTTCACTGTCTTTTTGTCCGAATTGTTTTGAATGTAAAATCTGGTTTGATTCTTATGTTCCTTCCTTTGTATTATATCTCTCATCTTCCCCCTCCCTCCTTCTCTCTCTCTCTCTCTCTCTCTCTCTCTCTCTCTCTCTCTCTCTCTCTCTCTCTCTCTCTCTCTCTCTTTCTCTCTCTTTCTCTCTCTCTCTCTCTTTCATCATTTGGATTACTATATGTCTTGCTCTTGATCTGTTAGGGGCTATTTTGTTTGGTACTACTTACTTCTCTTGGATTGTACATCCGTCTCTTTCCAGGGAGTTGGAAAATTCTCTATTTCCCTCACTACTTGTTCTTCCCCTTTTCTTTTCCTCCCCTTCTGGTATTCTTATTAGTCGTAGATTATTTCTTTTATCTTTGTTCATTAAATATCTTACATTTTCTTCCAATGTTTTATCTCTTATTTCTTTATTGACTTCTTTGTTGTTGTTGGCTTTTATTTTGCCTTCAAGTTCATCCAGGCGATTCTCTATGTGTAATTCTGTTACTATGGCTAGCTAGCATGTTTTTTAGTTCTCTGTTTCATTTGTATGGATTCTCTCATTTTTCTGATAGAGTTTATCTTTGAGTTGGTTGAATTGTCCATCTATGAACTTTTTAATTTCTTTGGCTAGTGATTCCTTGAATTCCATTGCTATGACATTATCATTTTAGGTCCTTATCTATAGGGTTTGTGTGCTTTGGAAGACTTGGAAATTTGCTAGGATTTTTCTCCATCACTGGTATCTTCCTTATTTTCCGTATTGTTCTTTGCATTGGGTAGGTTGGAATGCTGGAGTTTTAGGGTATTTAAAAAAAAGTAGTATGCTTAATTGAATATGAGGTGCTTGGAGGTATATCTGTTTTGGAGTTTATTTATTCTAGGTAAGTGAGGTTACCCAAATATAAAAGAAATATTGTATACTAGTATATTGCTTGTTCTTCTGGAGTTGGGGATATATATTTTCTTTTTTTTTTTTTTTTTAGTTTTTGGGTCACACCCAGCGGTGCTCAGGGGTTACTCCTGGCTGTCTGCTCAGAAATAGCTCCTGGCAGGCACGGGGGACCATATGGGACACCGGGATTCGAGCCAACCACCTTTGGTCCTGGATCGGCTGCTTGCAAGGCAAACGCCGCTGTGCTATCTCTCCGGGCCCGGATATATATTTTCTAAGGCAAAGAAATGTTAGGCCTGTTCTGCCTAGAACCATCTGGTATAAGCTGAAGTGTCAGCGAGGTTTGTGGGGCAGTGAGTGATTGGCTTTCTTTCCTGTGCAGGAGTGGGCTTTGGTGATGGAGCCTGGAGGTTCTGAGGTGAAAGGGTGGGGAAGGTGCTGTTTTGCACAAGCCAAATTTAAGAGGTGACCCGGGGTCCCTGCCTGTATTCTACTTCTCTCACTTATTAACATTGTCATGATAGTTGTTAGTGTAGTTATTTCTAGTGTTTTTTTGTTTTATTATTTTTTGGTAATATCTGCCAGTCTTTGTGATAGTCTCACTTGCCTTTCATTGAGGGAGAAAGACTTTGGGAAATCTGGAAGTAGAAGAGTGGGGGAGGGCCTGTTTTGCATTCGCCAAATTTAAGGGATGACCCAGGAGTCCCTGTGCTCTACCCATGCCAAGCTAGGGTCCATGAGGATAGGGTGTGGGGGGTTTGGGGTTGTTCTCATAGGTCTCTTTTCTTAGTGGGTGCAGTGATTTAATGGCAGCTGGGAGGTTCTGAGCTCCACAACTTCTTCATCCAGTGAATGAATATTTAAGTTGCCCATGTTTTATAAATAATAACTGCTATATCAACATATTGAAATTATTTGTTTGAATGACTATTTTCAGATTCTTCATATAAAAATGTCTTAGACCTGGTATTGCTGAATCATATTGCATATTCATTTTATAATTTTTAAAGGACTCTATTGAGGCTGTACCAATTTACATTCTAAGTGACATTATTTTGAATCAGTGGAGCTGAAAAGTTGTTGCTTAACTAGCAAGATGTACTAGGAGAATAGCATTAGGATATGCTTTCCCTGCCTGTTAAAGAAATGCTCTTAGCTTAACTGAATGTATGGAAAATGATTAATTTTATTTTACTGTTTTGTTATAAAGGAGAAAATTACAAATAACTTTGTTCTGAAAGCTTTTTTGACTCTACTATACCAGTGCAAACCAGAAACTTTAATACATTTTTTTGTACAAGCTATTGTTTTCTTGCTTTAGTTGGGGGTTCTGTAGGCTCTATTAAGTTTGGGTTCAGAAGATTAAGGATATGTGGCCAGAGCGGTGGCACAAGTGGTTAGGAGTCTGCCTTCTGTATACTAGCCTAGGATGGACTGTGGTTTGATCCCCCAGCATCCCATTTTATCCCTTTAGCCAGGAACGATTTCTGAGCTTATAGCCAGGAGTAACCCCTGAGCATCACCAGGTGTGGCCGAAAAGCCAAAAAAAAGAAGAAGAAGAAGAAGAAGAAGAAGAAGAAGATTATGAACAGACACTTTGACAAAGAAGAAATACAAATGGCCAAAAGACACATGAAAAAATGCTCCACATCACTAATCATCAGGGAGATGCAAATCAAAACAATGATGAGATACCACCTCACACCCCAGAGAATGGCACACATCACAAAGAATGAGAATAAACAGTGTTGGCGGGGATGTGGAGAGAAAGGAACTCTTATCCACTGCTGGTGGGAATGCCGTCTAATTCAACCTTTATGGAAAGCAATATGGAATTTCCTCCAAAAACTGGAAATCGAGCTCCCATACGATCCAGCTATACCACTCCTAGGAATATACCCTAGGAACATAAAAATACAATACAAAAACCCCTTCCTTACACCTATATTCATTGCAGCACTATTTACCATAGCAAGACTCTGGAAACAACCAGATGCCCTTCAACAGACGAATGGCTAAAGAAACTGTGGTACATATATGCAATGGAATATTATGCAGCTGTCAGGAGAGATGAAGTCATGAAATTTTCCTATACATGGATGTACATGGAATCTATTATGCTGAGTGAAATAAGTCAGAGAGAGAGAGAGAAAAACGCAGAATGGTCTCACTCATCTATGGGTTTTAAGAAAAATGAAAGACATTCTTGCAATAATAATTTTCAGACACAAAAGAGAAAAGAGCTGGAAGTTTCAGCTCACCTCAGGAAGCTCACCACAAATAGTGATGAGTTTAGTTAGAGAAATAACTACATTTTGAACTGTCCTAATATTGAGAATGTTTAGGGAAATGGAGAGCCTGTTTAGAGTACAGGCGGGGGTCGGGTGGGGAGGAGGGAAACTTGGGATATTGGTGATGGGAATGTTGCACTGGTGATGGGGGGTGTTCTTTACATGACTGAAACCCAAACACGATCATGTATGTAATCAAGGTGTTTAAATAAAAAAGAAAAAAGAAAAGAAAATCAATTTTCTCTATCTCCAATTCTTTTTATGAAATTATTAGAATAATAAAAGATTAAAAAAAAAGAATATAAGTATGCCAGAAAGTGTCATATAGTGTGGTAGGGGGTTTCTTATTTGAAATTTTCCCACCAAGCAGTCCATCATAATATGCTTTTATTTGTGGGGTGGGGCATGTCCAGTTTGAGTAAAATTATATATTTTACCAAAATGTCAGTGCCTAAAGATCAGGAGTAATCTCTCCAAAGGAAGTTTAGCTCTTATGCCATCTAAGAGGGACAATTATACCATAAAGTGACACACCAGCCCCTTTTCCTATTTAGTTGGGTTTGGGGATGCATAGATAAGTACCACAATCAGGTATCAAGGTAGGCCTGCTCCTGACTTGCATTGTGATATTTCTGACCCCCTCTGGAAAGAAGTTGGCTGCATAGAGGTATGTTAAAGAATAGAAGGCAGCTATTTGGCCACAAAGAAGCTACTTTTAACAGAATCCTATAAATGAAAAAGAATAGAAAATACCTTCCCTTAAATTTGGTTTTATTTTATAAGAGCATATTTAACAGCACTAAGTGTTCTTGCATTGCCTGGAGTGCTAACAAGAAGAAAAGTGACCTGCAACTTTATTGTCTGGGTATCTTCTAGGTTGGAAGTGTGAATCCTGTTGAAGATTTCCATGTGCTCCTGAGGCAGAAGAATGCCAGCTTTGGGGAAGGTGAGTGCTATGCTATTGGCCCAGCATTTGTGTTATTAGATTATTGTTAAAAAGTCTAGATGAACAAGTCTGGCTGTTTGTTGTGATGCTTTTATTTAGGCCATTTTCATCCTGCTGCTGCTTTGTGGCTGTCCTTTAGTGATGAACTCACTGAGCATTATGAACAAACACATGCAGGTCATCTCAGCACAGCTCTGTCAAAACCATTGCAAAACTGATCTGTAGGGTCCTGGTAAGAAAACTTAAGGACTAGAGCTTGGAGCTTTCTCTTTTATTTCATTGAAGTTCTTTGAGGTTTTGAGTAAAGTTAGAATAAAACTTTTTTCTGTGTGTGGTATATCTTTTATTTTCAGAGACAGATTGTTCATAATGCAATTGTGCCCTTTTCATCTTTCATCTTTTATTTTGTATTTGTTTGTTTACTTTGGATGGGGGGAGTCATTCGGGCCATGCCAAGTGATCCTCACAGTCTATTTTTCCAGGCTTTGTGCTCAGGAGTGACCCCCAGCAGTGCTCTGGGGAACATAAGTAGTACCAGTTAAAACATAGGTTTAGGCCTATATTCACTTTATAAGACAGAACATTCCTGTGTTGCAACTATATGTACCACAGTGAGCCATTCACAACAAACAAAGGTTCAAAGGTTATACTGTAATAGACTTCCTCTTTGGCTCTGGCCAATCTGAGCAGGCTTTTTTACAGTGTAGATTCGGGTACAGAACATTGTATAATTTGCATGCATAAAAAGCCTGCTCGGATTGGCTGAGTTTGAGAGGCGGTCCTAGCAGCCTTGCAGTGATTGATGCAGGATTGAGTTGGAAAATTTGTTTTGTGGCAATATCCAGGCGATTTTCCTTTAGCGGCATATCAAAACGTTTTTCGGAATATACTCGGCGTATAAGACCCCGATTTTCAGTTGACTTTTTTTTTTTTTTCATTTTAAAAGTTGTCTTATACGACGGAAAATATGGTAACTACTTGGGGTAAAAACTGAGTCTTGGGGCTGGTGTGGTGGCGCTAGAGGTAAGGTGTCTGCCTTGCCAGCCCTGCCTAGGAGAGACTGTGGTTCCATCCCCCAGCTTTCCACATGGTCCCCCAAGCCAGGAGCGACTTCTGAGCGCATAGCCAGGAGTAACCCCTGAGTATTACCAGGTGTGGCCCAACCCCCCCCCCCCAAAAAAAAAACACAAAAACTGAGTCTTTGTCCCCAGACGTGATTGTTGGGCTGGTGCTAAGAGTAAGAGAAAGGAGGAGGAAGTAACTACCTTGATTGAAGAAGGAAATCTAGAGCTTATTCACAAAAGAGGAAGAGAAGAGGGTGAGGAAATGAATGAATTCATGAAGGACACAGCAGTCTATCATGACTAAATATTCAGAGTCACTTGAAAACAGTAGTTTACTGGGCTATTTGACGAAACTGGTGAAGAGACAGTTTGGGGGCTGGGATTACTTTAGGCAGAGAAAGCACCTGAAAAGGAACCATGAGAGTAAATTCCCAAGAAATCCCCTTATTTTAGGAAGATATAATGATGCCTTTAGGCCCTGTAATTGGAGAGTCAAAGGCAATCTTGTGAAAATAGCAAGGGTTTATATGTTACATTTAAGGATAACATATATGTTACATATAAATGTTTAAATGTTACATCTTATATGTTACATCTGAGTATTGTGATGCTCATTTTACAGGTAGAAAAGCTAAAACAAATGAATTTCACCCAGCATCACGCTATTAAATCCATGTCTCCTTGAATTACTATTTTTTTATGTTTATTTAAGCACCATGATTACAAACATGTTTGTAGTTGGGCCTCAGTTATAGACAACCCTCATTAACCAGTTCAAATTCCCACCACCACTGCTCCATCACCCTCTTCCCCCACCTACTGCCTCTATTTGAAGGCATTCTACTTTATCAACATTGTCATGGTAGTTCTTAGTGTAGTCATTTCTCTAACTACATTCACCACGCTTTGTGGTGAGCTTCATATATGGCTGCTCCTTCTGGTACTCATCTCTATTGTCTCTGGGCATTATTATAATAATGTCTTTTATTTTTCTTTCTCTTTTTATTTTTTTTCCCATTTCTTCCATTATCTCATGTTTCGTGGTATAGTTTCTCAAAGTAGTCTCTGATTACCCTTTGGATCTCTTTATTATCTGTAGTGATCTCCCCCTTTTCATTTATAATCTGGTTTATTAAGTTTCTCTCTTTCCCTTTCTTTGTGAGTTTTGCTAGTGGTTTATCAATCTTGTTTATTTTTTCAAAGAACCAGCTTTTGCTTTCAATGATCTTTCAGATTGTTTTTTTTTGGGGGGGGGGGTTTCCACTTCATTAATTTCTGCTCTAAGCTTTGTTATTTCCTTCTTCCTATTTACTTTGGGTTCATTTTGTTGATCGTTTTCTAATTTTATAAGCTACAATTAAGCTATCTGTAGGCCCCTTCTCCCTTCCTGATGTGTGCTTGCAACTTTGATTTTGAGTCTGTGTCTGTTCTGACTATTCAGATGTGTGTCTTGTAGGCAGGAGAATGTTGGATTCAGTTTTTTGATCCATTTTGTCACTTTGTATCTCTTAACTGGTGCATTTGACCTATTGACATTAAGAGCGATAATTGTCATGGATTTAAAGCCATCTTTGTGTAGAAGTTTGGTGTATCTTTAGGCCTGTCTTGTCTTAAAGTAAACCTTTCAGTTTATATATTAAGGCTGGTTTTGAGTCTGTAAAGATTCTGAGCTGCTGTTTATCCATGAAGCTATCTATGTATACTTTCTTCAAACCTGAAAGTGAGTCTGGCTGGGTGCAGTATTTTAGGCAAAGCATTCATTTCGTTGAGTTTTGTCACTATATCTCACCACTACCTTTTGGCCTTGAGAGTTTCTTGTGACACGTCTGCTGTAAATCTTAAGGATTCTCCCTTGAATGTAATTTCACTTTTAGATCTTGCTGCTTTCAGTATTCTATCCCTGTCAGCAGGATTTGTCATTGTGACTAGAATGTGTCTTGGAGTGCTTTTCTTTGGGTCTCTTTTAGCTGGTATTTTTCGGGCATGCAGGATTTGGTTGCATGCAGTCTTTAGCTCTGAGAGATTCTCTATAAGGATGTCCCTGACTGTTGATTTTTCTGGGGATTTTCTTCCTGGGACTCTGGGACTCCAATGATTCTTATGTTGTTTCTGTTGAGTTTATCAAAGACTTCCATTTTCTTTTTTTTCCCCCACCCCTCAAAAAATTCCATTTTCATCTTTTTGCATTCTTTGAGGATATTTTCCATTGTCTGATCATTTGATTTAAGGTTCTTTTCCAATCCCGTTTGCTGTATGGAGTTGTTCTGCATCTCATCTTCCAGCTCACTGATTAAGTCCTCAGTTGCTGTTACCTGTTGTAGAGGCTTTCCATTGAGGTTTTTCATTTCATCTACTGAGTTTCTCAGTCCTGTGCTGGGACATGGAGAGATTATGTTCTCTGTGGTCTTCTTGGCTGCCTCATGGAGGAAAGCAGGAAAGCAGGCAGGGAGCGAGGGCTCAACCCTTTATAATGGCTCTGTTGTACTCTGGTTCCTACTGGCCCTTCTTTCCTATACATTTTGTTTTTTGGTTGTTATTGTTGCTACTTAAACAAGGGGTGTGGAGATAGCTTAGTAGCCAAAATATTATCTGTCCTGCAGTATGAGGCTGCTAATGAATCCCTTAGTATTTCCCCATATGCTTAGTGCAGCCTTGGCAACTCTGTTGATTGGGACCCTGACCCTCCAACTATGCAAATCGCCATGATCCAGGTGTGTATGAACACTGCAGTCATCATGTTTCACCCTCAGTGCTCACTGTGGCTGGGTATGTCAATTTTTGAAAGCAGCACTAAAGTGTGCAACACCCAGTGAACACAGCAGTCAGGAAGTATGTGAGTAGTACATTACAGGATTTAACCCCTACTGACATGCGCTAAGAAAGTATATGAACTCCACAGCTACACATGTGTCACCCTGGGTTATCATGGTAATGATGAAGGGAAGAGAAGTGAAGTGGGGGGAAGGAACATCATAAAGTCATCTATCTAAAACTGCCTTGCTCTAGGATTTGTGATGTCAGCCATCCTCCAATGGTGGCCATGAACATCCCCTAATACATTGCTCATGAAATGATGGAATGTCCTTAGTCTGATAGTTTCAGACTTGGTTGGTTAGAGCTTTCTAGTGACCTCACAAAAGCAGACTTTCTGCAAAGCTGTGGGAAAATAAGTCTTCCTATTAGTTAGCAAGCTACCTCTGCTTTTTGAAGCAAATTTGGCTTCTCTTTTATCCTTTCTCTTCTTGCTTCAAGTCTCAAGAGTTGTTTTTCTTTTCCCTTTTTGGGGGGTTGGGGGAACTCACACCCAGCAGTACTCAAGAGTTAATCCTAGCTCTGCAGTCAGCAGTCAGTTATAGTGGGCTCAAAGGACCATATGGTAATTGGGGATCAAATCCCAGTCGTGTGCAAGTCAAGTGTCTTACTTGTTATACTGGATTTGTTTTTTCTCTGCTTATCTTCTCGTAGTTCCTCTGCCTGGGCATCTATCTACTAAGGCCCTTTCTAGGCCATGCCTTTTCCCCCATGTAAGCACTTACTTTATCCTGTGAGTCTCTCAATCTGTTGAACTTGTTTATCCTTCCCAGAGTCCTCTGCCTAAGACTGTGGAGAAAGAAGCCACTCCTGTTTGTTTGTTTATTTATTTATTTATTTTTGTGGAGATGACCCTGGAACCACACCCAGCAGTGCTCAGAAACTGCTCCTGGGTCTGTGCTCAGGAGTAACCCCCCCCCCCACCTTATTTATCTTCTATTCCTTTCCTTTCTTTTCTGTCTGTTTTCAAAATGATTTGCCAAAAGTAGAACAACAGTAGAGAACCTTTCAAATTGTTTTACTCTTAGCACTTGACATTCTCATCTGTTGTTATGAATTAAAACATGGGTAAATCTTCCTGTGTGTTCTATTCATAACACAAAGGAAAAGATTGTGTTCCATCCCTGATACCATTTACAGAGGCAGTTACATATTCTTTTTTTTTCTTATTTTAAATGGAAATGACAGTTCTTGCCCTAAGCTTATTCGCATCAAGAATGCAACTAGCATTCTGGAGCCAGGGTATGTGTTTTTTTCTGACTACCACTAGTTCTGTAAACGGGCCTTAGTTGCCTCAGGTGCCCTTACTTTTCTGATTTCACTAATGCTTTACATACTATAGAAATGATCCTGGAAATTATAGTCTTTCACCAATGCTTTACAAGAGAAAAATCCTTTATTATCACTCTATCTAAGGACACAGAAATTGCCTCTCATCTGTGTAGGTATACTGTTCTCACACATTTCACATTAAAAATTACTAAGAAGGAAAATTCTGAATTTTAAATGTTTATCCCCCCCCCCACTGCTTTTTATTTAGGATGATACTAAAATGGCTAAAAGAAACAAGTTTGAGAATGAAATGCCATTATATTTTACTTTTCCAAATAATTCCTAGCTGATTAAGAGAAGTCTAAATTTATAGATTCTCAGTAAGGATGGTTCTATATAAAACAACTTGAGTTTACTTGGTATGCCAAAACAGGTTCTCAGAAACCCTTCAGTATCAGAAAAAGTGAATGTATGGGAATAGCAAAGGATGGAATGTAATGACATGTAAAGGAATTGTGATTAGATGATGATTCTTTCCCATGAACCTTATTTTTGTCACTTAGATTTTTTTAGTTCACATAGGTTAGTGTGGACTCGTATTTGGAGTCTGAAACTTGACGCTAGATTTATGTTATATACAACTGAGCAGTGAATGTACACTTACTTGTTTAGTTAGGTGAGGAGCCTTCTGATAGTTGCAGAAACATTTTTTCTCAACATTCTTTTTTTGGGGGGGAGGTAGAACACCCAGTGACATTCAGGGGTTACTCCTGGCTATGCACTCAGAAATTGCTTCTGGCTTGGGGGGGAGCCATATGGGACACTGGGGATCAAACCACAGTCCATCCTAGGTTAGCACATGCAAGGCAAATGCCCTACTGCTTGCACCACCACCCCATCCCCTTTCTCAGCATTCTTTGCTTTCATTATGTTTATTTCTCCAATTACCTTATTTTCAATCATCAAGCAAAATCCTTTTAATTTTTTTCTTTTTTCATTCTGGAACTACGCTTTGTGATGCTTAAGCACTATTTCCATCCCTGTGTTCAAGGTTACTCATGTTTTTTATCACATCTTTCCCTTTTAATTTTCAATTTTAAGTTTTTAATTTTTAATTTCACCCTTTCCTTCTTTTAATTTTAAAGTATTTTTTATAAAAGTGACATCTGTATAACTTTCCAATACTAAGTAGAATTTGGTGATGTTGGTAGTGAAGTCTTATTATTCATCACAGACTTTGTTTTGGGGCCATACCCACTAATGTTCGGGGGTTACCTTGGCTCTTCACTCAGGAATCTCTTCTGGAGGGATTTGGGGAACTATAGGGGATGCCAGAGATTGAAATTGGGTCATCCACTACAAGGAAATTGCCCTGCTTCCTGTATTATCACTCCAGCCCCATAGATTTTATTCTTCTGTTTTGTTCTATTCTTTGATTGAGCACTGAGTTATTCACATGGCTCTTTATTCACATTATATGATTTTTATTCATAAATTATGCTCCAAAGTGTTGATTCACAAGAATTGGGATGTAGGAGGTATTTTTCGTGTGTGTGTGTGTGTGTGTGTGTGTGTGTGTGTGTGTGTGTGTGTGTGTGTTGGGGGTGTTGTTTTGTTTTCTTAAAGGGCTCTGGTTTATGTAATTTTGGGTATGACATATGTAAACTTTCTTTGTTCTTTCTAGATAAAGAGAAGATTTAGTCTAGGCTTTTATCTGTTTTGCATAAAGCTGCTAAATAAAGGGGGAAAGTTCTGTCAAATACTTTTAATATCCTGATAAAAGCATGCTAACCAAAACATTAAAATTTAAATATCTCTGGCTCTGTGAAAGTTTATTTTTTAAAAATAGCATGGCATACTTTCTTAACACCATCCCAAAATAGCAGTAATGCTTCTGGTCATGAGAGAAAAAATATATCATTACAGATATTTTAGTGCTTATTAATATTTCTTACTAAATATCTCACTGTTCTTCACTAGATTCCTTTTTGACTTGTTCAAATGGTTAACACCCAGAATTTGATTTACTTTATGCTTATTGATCAGTAACAATAATCTCACTTAAAAACACAAATTTATTTATGAGAATTCTAAACAGTATCTTCTAAGAGAGGACTTTATGGTGGTACACATAATTATGTGGAAGACACCGAATCACATTCCAAGGAGTTCATTCTTGCTTTCTTGTGACTTAAACTTCTTCATTGGTTGCCTGTCTTTCATTAATAGCACAGTGTTACCCCCAATTTACGTTTTATATAATAAAATTGAGTAAATTAGAATGAATTGACATGAAGACAAAAAGAAAAATATACTTAAAGGAAATGACAGAATTCTACAACAGCATATTAACACATATCACATTAACAGTGATTTTAGTTTTCAGTTATCGTTTAAATGTTCTCCCTAAAAAGCTTCCATTAGTTTCTAAAATCCCTTCAAGTTCCCATCAATGCGTGAATCAGAACAGCTCTAATTACAGGGTATGGCTCTTGTAAAATATAGCCTAGTTATCTGTTATCAGAAACAAATGGAAACATAAAACATAAGACAAGTTAGTTTGCAGTCATTATGTTCTCAGTGAGCACTTAGTTTCTTCCGAGATTGTTAAAGGGGATTCTGTATGTGCTATAGGCCGTGTTTTTATTTCCTCCCAGCATTGTTTTCTCCTTAGTGGTTTAGTTGCTCTTCTTGAACTGCTAAAGTATTTTTGTTTCCTTTTTTTTATTTTAAAAATGAATGATACTGGGGCCAGAGTGGTGGTGCAAGCGGTAGGGCGTTTGCCTTGCACGTGCTAACCTAGGACTGACTTCAGTTTGATCCCCTGGAGTCCTGTATGATCCCCCAAGCCAGGAGCGATTTCTGAGCGCATAGCAGGAATAGCCCCTGAGCGTCACCTGGTGAAGGGTACTTCCCCAGGACTGAAAATGTGGAACTAGTATGAATGTATTTCAGGTCTGTATTTTATTTTATTTTATTTATTTATTTATTTTTGGTTTTTGGGCCACACCTGGTGGTGCTCAGGGGTTACTCCTGGCTGTTTGCTCAGAAATAGCTCCTGGCAGCCACGAGGGACCATATGGGACACCGGGATTCGAACCAACCACCTTTGGTCCTGGATCGGCTGCTTGCAAGGCAAATGCCGCTGTGCTATCTCTCCGGGCCCCAGGTTTGTATTTTAAACACTGAGTGACCCTATGTTTAGTATCAGGGTCAGCAATAGTGCAGTAAGGCTCACATTATTAGGTGTTGATAGAAATGCAAGAATAATGGGGCTGCACTGTTAGTAAAAGGATAGAATGCATGCCTTTCATGTGACTGGTCCACGTTTGATCACCAACACCCACCCTGAGCACCAGCAGGTATGGCCCCCAAACAAACAAACAAAACAGACAAGAAATGCAATGGGGCCAGAGCAGTAGCACAACTAGTAAGGTGTCTGTCTTGCCCGTACTAGTCTAGAACTGACCAAGGTTCGATTCCCAGAGTCCCATATGATCCCCCAAGCCAGGAGCGATTTTTGAGCACATAGCCAGGAGTAACCCATGAGTGTCATTGGGTGTGCCCCCCACCCAAAAAAAAGGAAGGAAGGAAGGAAGGGAGGGAGGGAGGGAGGGAGGGAGGGAGGGAGGGAGGGAGGGAGGGAGGGGAGGGGGAAGGGAAGGGAAGGGAGGGGAAAGGGAAGGGAGGGGAAAGGGAAGGGATGGGAAGGGAAGGAAAAAGGAAAGGAAAGGAAAGGAAAGGAAAGGAAAGGAAAGGAAAGGAAAGGAAAGGAAAGGAAAGGAAAGGAAAGGAAAGGAAAGGAAAGGAAAGGAAAGGAAAGGAAAGGAGGAGGGAGGGAGAAAAGGAAGGAAGGAAGGAAGGAAGGAAGGAAGGAAGGAAGGAAGGAAGGAAGGAAGGAAGGAAGGAAGGGAGGGAGGGAGGGAGGGAGGGGAGGGGGAAGGGAAGGGAAGGGAAAGGGGAGGGAAGGGAAGGGAAGGGAGGGGAAAGGGAAGGGAAGGGAGGGGAAAGGGAAGGGAGGGGAAAGGGAAAGGGGAAGGGATGGGATGGGAAGGGAAGGAAAAAGGAAAGGAAAGGAAAGGAAAGGAAAGGAAAGGAAAGGAAAGGAAAGGAGGAGGGAGGGAGAAAAGGAAGGAAGGAAGGGAGGGAGGGAGGGAGGAAGGAAGGAAGGAAGGAAGGAATGCAGGAACAATAATGGGTACTTTAGAGAAAGAGTATTTTACCTTTTTGCTGTAGAAGTTCACTCTTGAGTTTGGCACACATCACAAAGAATGAGAACAAGCAGTGTTGGCGGGGATGTGGAGAGAAAGGAACTTTTATCCACTGCTGGTGGGAATGCTGTCTAGTTCAACCTTTATGGAAAGCGATATGGAGATTCCTCCAAAAACTGGAAATCGAGCTCCCATACGATCCAGCTATACCACTCCTAGGAATATACCCTAGGAACACAAAAATACAATACAAAAATTCCTTCCTTATACCTATATTCATTGCAGCACTATTTACCATAGCAAGACTCTGGAAACAACCAAGATACCCTTCAACAGACAAATGGCTAAAGAAACTGTGGTACATATACGCAATGGGATATTATGCAGCTGTCAGGAGAGATGAAGTCATGAAATTTTCCTATACATGGATGTACATGGAATCTATTATGCTGAGTGAAATAAGTCAGAGAGAGAGAGAAAAACACAGAATGGTCTCATTCATCTATGGGTTTTAAGAACAATGAACATTCTTGCAATAATAATTTTCAGACACAAAAGAGAGAAGGGCTGGAAGTTACAGCTCACCTCATGAAGCTCACCACAAACAGGGTTTTTGAGTTTTGTTAGAGAAATAACTACATTTCGAACTATCCTAATAATGAGAATGTAAGAAGGAAATAGAAAGCCTGTCTAGAGTACAGACAGGGGTTGGGTAGTGAGCAGGGAGATTTGGGACATTGGTGATGGGAATGTTGCACTGGTGATGGGTGGTGTTCTTTACATGACTGAAACCCAAACAACACAATCAGGTCATGTAATCAAGGTGTTTAAATAAAAAATATATTTAAAAAAAAACAAGTTCACTCTTGAAGTAAGTGCTAATGGGAATAATTTGAGCTAGAGTTCAGCTTAAGTTCTCAACCATGGCAATTTGATTCTTTTGCTCTACTGCCTGTTTCCTCTGGTTCTTCCTCTATCAGGGGTCTCAAACTCAATTTACCTGGGGGCCGCGGGAGGCAAAGTCGGGGTGATCCTTGAGTGCAAAGTCAGTAGTAAGCCTTGAACATTGGGGGGTGTGACCCAAACAACTAAAACAAAACAAAAAAAGATTCCTCTAGGGCAGGGCCACAAAATGTACGGAGGGCCGCAAAGGGCCCACGGGCCACGAGTTTGAGACCCCTTTATGGTTCTCTGGTTCTTCGTTGATCTTTGTCAAGCTGGGCAAGCGCACTTTGTTTTCCTTGCATTGAGCTGTCTTCAAGATGGCTTCCTAAGCCCAGCTGGTTGAAAAGGAAACTGATTTCGGATTGTGCTGAAGTGCAAACTACTTTAATCAATGACTTAAAAGAGACTGCTCATGACAAACAACAGAAGCTCTTAACCAATTAAGATGTTTAAGAAAGTATGTTAGGCTTTTGTTAAAATTGTCACTAATCAGCTGAAATGTGTTAAGAGGAGCCTAGAAACAGCTTGGAAGACTCAGTAAATGTAGTAAATGTGTTTTGGTCCTACCCATTCACATTGAAACTCTAGACAAAAAAAAAAATATGCTGACGCAGAAAGAAATGGCAAGTATATTTTGGTACGGTTAGTCATCTCTATCTTATCCATCTATTTCTACATAAAACAAATAATATATACGTATATATTTGAAATGTATGTTTATTTTTCAGTCAGAAAAGAGAAAGGAGCTTGATTTAGATATGAACGACGGTTTCAGTAGAAATTGAGGCTCTTTGATCATAGATACTTTGAATATGGCAGAATGTTGCAAGTCAGTCCCTGAAGTGGTTGACTGATAGAGGGATGGAGGATGAGGCCTTTCTCTTCCAGCTCGAAGCACACGTCTGCCACCCTGTCTAGCCGACGGTTCTGAGGTGAAACGGCAGGTAAACAGCTCGCAGACAGTCAGGCTTGTGGAAATATTAGCTTTATTCGGTGGACAAGACTGAAGTCCCAAGACTCAGCCTCCGTCTGTTCCAGCAAAAAAGCCTCGGCCTTCCACAGACCCTTGTTTTTATCCCCCAGAATCAGGTACCACCCAATAGTGGGATCAGATACCAACCAATGGTGGAAGCAGAATCAGGTACTACCCTAGGGTGGGGACAGAATGCCAGGTCACACCCTAGGGTAGGGCACAATCACCAATCAGGTTAGGGTCAGCAACATACTAATCCCCTAAAATATTTACATACACAACAGCAGGAAAGTTAAGTTTGGTGTTTAAATTTTTGCTTTGTTTTCTCTCCCTATTGTTTTGGGTCACCCTGTTGTCCTCAGGGTTTGTACTCCTGGCTCTAATCAGGATTACCCCTGATGGTGCTTAGCTGACCACATGCAATTCTGAGGATATTAAATCCAGTTTATCTGCATGCAAGATTAAGTGCCTTACACCTTGACCTATCTCTTCAACCTCTGTCTAGTCTTTTTAGTACTATCTTTTAATATTTAAAGTTCTTAAGTCTCTTGTCTTTTATCTCTTCTGAACTATCATTTTATTGTTATATTTATTGTTATTGCCCAGCTTCATGTCACAAAGAATTTTTTTAACCTAAATGTTTTAGACTTGTAATCCACATTGAGTTGATTTTTGTGAGTGGTATGAGATAAGGGTTTGGGTTCATTGTGTTTCATAGGGATAACACAGTGTCCCTGCACTGTGTATTGAGTTAACTGACCTTTTTCTATTTAATTGCGTTACCCTTGTCACCTGACAACAAATATGTTTATATTTATATTCTTCAATTCTGTTACATTGATCTGTGTCTGATTTTCTTTAATATGTTTTTTATTGCTTGAGCTTTATACTATTTACTTCAAAATAGTAAATTTTGAAATTCTGTAGCAGTAAGTCTTCTAATTTTGTTCTTTTCCGAAATTATTTCATACTAGTCTAAGCTCTCTGAATTTCTTAATATTAAACTTTAGGGCTAGCTTTTCAAACTTACACCAAAAAAAAACCACTGAAATTTTTTATAGGGACCGCATTGAGTATATAGAATAATGATAATTAGGAAAGAGTTCCCCTTAATATCAATAATGCTAAATTTTCCAATTCATTAATATATAGTATTTTCCATTTAGATCTTATTTATTTTCTCTACATAGTATTATTTAGCATTCAGTCTCTAGGTCCTGCACTTCTCAAAAATTTGCCAAATATTTTTTATTATGCTATTGAGATTGAATTTTAAAAAATTGGGGGGCAATGGGGTATAACTAACCAGGGCTTACTTCTGGCCCTGTGCTCAGAGATTGCTCTTGGAAGGGAGTTAATTGAACTAGGGTCAGCTGCATTAGCCTTTGTACTATCTCTACACCCCCTAAATTTAATATTTGTGTTGTTTATTGCTGGCATATGGAAGTATTGTTACCCATTGATCCTTATATCCTGTAAACTTACTAGTTTACTAGTTAATAGCTTTTCATAGACTTCTTAGAATTTTCTACATACAGAACCCTGTTGTTTGCAAATAAAGGTCACTTAACTACTTCTAATTTGTATGCTCTTATTTATTTATTGTACTGGCCATAGTGGCCAGTTTGGGTATACAGAAATGATGATAATCAGCATACTTATTTCCTTTATCTAAGGGAAAACTTCTATTCTTGCTTTTGTTTCTTTTGCGGGGGTGGAGTGCCACATAGTTGTGCTAAGAGCTTGCTTCTACCTCTGTGCTCAGGGATCATCCCTGGATGTGTTCAAGGGACCTTATGTGGTGCTGAGGATCAAACTAGGGCAGTAACTTTCAATGCAAGTGTCTTCACCACTGTACTCTTTCTCTAGCTGAAAGCTTTTATTCTTCTAAAATATTCTTATTTGGGGGCTGGAGAGATAGCACAGCAGTAGGGCATTTGCCTTGCATGCAGGCAGGCAAAGACGAGACCTGGGTTCGATTCCTGACATCCCATATGGTCCCCCAAGCTTACCAGGAGCGATTTCTGAACACAGCTAAGAGCACAACCGGGTGTGACCCAAAAAACAAACAAACAAAATTCTTATTTCATTTTCTTGTTTTCTTTGTTTTTGTTTTTGTTTTTTTGTTTGTTTTTTTTGCTCATACTCAGTGGTGTTCAGGAACTACTCAGTTCTATGTTTAGGGAACTTTGCAGTACCAGGAATAAAATTTGAGCTGGCTGCATGCAAAGCATGCACTCAGTCTTTTAAGCTATCTCACTGGGCCCAAACCTTTCATGCATTTATTGTTAGTATGATGTTCAAAATTTCTCTAAGATTCCCTTTATCCATTTGAAAATATTCTCTTCATTTTTTTAGTTAATTGATATATTATTAAGAATGAATATCTGTGCTCGCTTCGGCAGCACATATACTAAAATTGGAACGATACAGAGAAGATTAGCATGGTCCCTGCGCAAGGATGACACGCAAATTCGTGAAGCGTTCCATATTTAAAAAAAAAAAAAAGAATGAATATCTAGGGCCCGGAGAGATAGTATAGCGGCGTTTGCCTGGCAAGCAGCCGATCCAAAACCAAAGGTGGTTGGTTCGAATCCCGGTGTCCCATATGGTCCCCTGTGCCTGCCAGGAGCTATTTCTGAGCAGACAGCCAGGAGTAACCCCTGAGCACCGCTGGGTGTGCCCCCCCCCCCCAAAAAAAAAGAATGAATATCTAGATATTTTATCCATATGCATTGAGGTGATCATATTTTTTTGTCTATTATATTAGTTGATTTTTGGTTGTTAAATCATTTTTTCTGGTATAAATGGCCAATTGAACTTGGTAATTAGTCTTGTATATTTCTGAATTAATTTTGCTAATATAAAATTAGGAATCCTGTGTATGTTTATGAGGTATAGTTTCTTTTGATCTTTGATTTTGGTGTCAGGCATATATACTTGTTAGAATGAGCAAGTAAGGAGTTATTGGTTCTATCTCTTTAGGATTGATATTTCCTTTTTAACTGTTTGACAGACTTCACTAAAACCTTCTGGGACTGGGTTCTATGTGGGGAGCTTTTTATACTAATTTAGTTATTACTTAGTATAGATTTAGACAGTTTAATTTTTTTTCCTTGGGTCAGGTATAGTAATGTCTTGAATCAAATTTGTCTGTTTCATCTATATTGCTTAATTTGTTGGCATAATGTTGATCATATTATTTTTTTCTTATAGTGTTTGTTAATTTTGTGTGTTGGCAGTGATGCTTTTTCTCACTCTGTCTCCTACATGGAAGGGAAATATATGAAATAACTAAGATAGGATTATTCCACAATTGTCCCCACTTATAATTACTCTTTTGATGGACTGTAAATGAAGTAAGCAAGATATTTGAATACTAAATGTGTAGCATCATTGGCAGGGTTGTATCTGTAAGCTAAGATGTACCTTCAGCAAATCTGTTGTTTCCTTTTGATAGACTTTCCTGAATGCATCCAAGGCTGCGCCTTATCACCCACTTTAGGAAACATTGTTCTATAGTAAATCTTTCTAAACACTGATAAACATTAAAGCTCTGTTTTGTCCCTCCTTGATTTCCATGGGTGTAGTTAGTTTGGGGTGAGGGCAGAGGTGTTTTTTGCTGTTCTTTTGGTTTGTTTGTTTGTTTGTTTTGTTTTGTTTGTTAGTCACATCTGGTGGTGCTCAGGGGTTACTCCTGGCTCTTCACTTAGAAATCGCTCCTGGCACGCTCAGGGGACCATATGGGATGCTGGGAATTGAACCACTCTCTGTCCTGGGTTGGATGTGTGCAAGGCAAATGCCCTACCACTGTGCTATTTCTTCAGGCCTGTCTGCTGTTCTTTTTAAAAAGGGAGATTTTCAGAAGGGTACTGATTCCTCTTTTTGTTTTGCTTTGCTTTCTGTAAACCAAGTTTGTAAACCAAGTACGTTTGGGAGTTTCTGCACTAGAATCTGGTTATTTATAATATTTGATAATATTATAATATTTATAATATTTGATACCAGAAAGTTTAAGAACCTATCAAATTCTTGAGGCATCCTGAAATAGCATGCTGCTGTTGTTGCAGGAGTGGTGTGGTGGGTCTTTGTGTTCGTCCATGGTACTTAGGTAAAGATGTTCAGACTTGGTGTTAGAATGTAGAAGAGTTTATTGGAAAGTAGAAGAGAAAGGAGAAGGAACTTCCATGTGCAGGGAAATTTGCGATAGGACTAAGAAAGGGGTGATGTGTAGGCTCTTTGCATTTCTTGTCTTTTAATAAGAGTGTGAAGAGTGATCTGGCTGGTTTCAGTCTTTTGGGTTATTATCTGGCCATATGCCTTAGATATTGCCCATTAACTTTGTCTCCCAGTGAGCCTAAGCTCTGGAGCATAATTTTGTGGTCTTGGGAATTGTACTTCCTCTTCATCAGAAAGAGCCTAGGTTTTTACAGGAACATTAAAAATGCAGGATGGGAATAGTCCAAAATAGGAGTGCTCACTACAGCTGGCAAAGAAAAACTGAGGCTTCCTCTTGCACCCCCTCATCCTTCTCCCTTGACTCCTAAACCAATTCTATTGGAAGCTGCCTCCTTTCCTTTTTTCTGGGAAATTTTCTTCTTTACTCTCTATATTTCTTCAACTGGCTACATGAATTTCAATTCCATTTCAATTACCAACTTTTAATTGGATCCTATTGCCAGATTGGTCTCCTGCTCTCCAGAGTGTTTCCTTTGGTCTGCATGGTTACTGGGCTACTTGGTGCCTTCTGCTTCCATCCTGCATTAGTTTGATGCCATCCACTCAGGGATGAGGCTAGACATACACTCTAAAATTGCTGCAGTATTGAGCTCCTCCATCTTGCATGCTGCCTGCCTCCTCTGCTGCCTATCTGGAATGGAATCAAGTCGAGATGGTAAGGGTCTTAATTTTTCTATATTGCCTTTTATTTTGAACTCAACACTTTAGAATTGTACGACCTGAGAAAATGACAAAAATCTCTTTGTCTGCCTTGTCCGTTTCTTAGCACTACTCCCAACACATACTTCTAGGCATATGACATAAACATTACTTTAATGAGCCAAAGAAATCACTTCCTTATTTGATGAGAAGTGCTTCCTTTAGTTTCTTATATTAGAATCATGCCCTAGTTTTGTATGTTAAGTGCAATCCATTCTGGAATTGGGAAAATTAGTTACACTAAAGTAGATGTGCTTTGGTCTTTAGTTAACTTCTGTATGGCCTATAAATATTTATTAATAACCTTCAGGCTTTTATATCTTTCAAGACACATTCAACTGGGTCTTTAATGCTTAAATTGAATTAAGACTGCAAAAAAAAAAAAAAAATCGTGCATCCACCTATCTACCAGGAATCTTTTCTTTCCATCTGACTCAAGAACAGATTTGGGTTTATACCTAATTTAAGACAAGAAATGCTATTTATTTGTTCTGGATTTGGAGGGTGAGGACAAGGAGAGTGCACACCCAGCAGTGTTTTGACCTGTGCTCAGGGATCATCCCTGGCATGGTTCAGGGGACCATATGTGGTCCTGGGGATCAAATTGGGGCCGATTGCATGCAAGGCAAGCACCTTAACCCTGTATTATCTCTCTAGCCGCAAGAAAAATCATTTATACAGAATGAAAACACCTGTTGTAATGTTCTCATATAAGGTGAGAATATAACAGTGGCTTTTTCTGGCTTCTCATTAGCTCACCCTGTCACTTGTTTTCTAGAGTAAGCTATGACCAAGAGAGTGAGTGTCTCTCATTCTTGTGACTACAGAGTACGGCTCAGAATTGAAAGGAAAATAAAAGGAAAGCAATCTAGCTATCTTCAAACGGATTCTAACAAAGTCTTTGCATTTTCTCTGTTCCTTGTGCCTGGGGTTTTAATTTAACACATCAATGAAAAGGCAGCATTTAAAAGGGGGGCGGGGAACACCCAGCATGATTTACTTTTATTAGTGCAATTGGTAAGAAATTACTGCATATAATGAGAAAATCATTAAGCATGAAGAAAATGGGCTGTGACTGAACTTGTGGAGCCTTAAATGGTAAGGTTTTAATTGAGGTTTTTTTTGTTTGTTTGTTTAAGTTATTGGTAAGGAAAATAATAATAATAATACTTTTAAAAGAAACCCAGGCTCTGTGCTGTTAAGGTAGTCAGCACTTCATATGCCTTAGTTCAATTTCCTGTCCCACTGGCCATGCATGATATTATAGTGATGCCATTCACCTCAGTGTCATTGTTACTGACTTTGTCTGTTCTAAGGGGGCGGGGGGGGGGGAGGGTGAGGCAGGGCAGGCTATATCTGCTGGATGAGAAAGTCAGGAAAATATCCAAAAGAACAGTTTCTAGGTTTGGTAGACAGGGAGTAGGGCCCAACTTTGTCTACTTCATAGCCCAGCTGCTTCCACAAGGCAACATTTAAATGTCTGTATCAGGGGCCGAAGAGATAGCATGGAGATAGCATGCATGCCTTGCATGCAGAAGGACGGTGGTTCAAATCCTGGCATCCCACATGGTCCCCTGAGCCTGCCAGGAGCGATTTCTGAGTGTAGAGCCAGGAGTAACCCCTGAGCACTGCTGGGTGTGACCCAAAAACCAAAATTAGAAATAAATAAATAAATAAATAAATAAATAAATGTCCATATCAGTTTTATGAAGGAAAAAAAGAAACAAACTTTTTTTCTACTTCTCTATTGCCGTTCACTTACTGCTTTATTTCTGGTTAGAATATTTGATTAATGGCCTCAAAACTAAGTCAGATATACCACAATTCGGAGCAAAAACATTTAGGGTGATGTTTCCCTAGAATCTCAGCTCTAGACTCCATAGGAAGCAGAAGCAGGAAGAATGTTTAAAAAATATGTTCGCGGGCCCGGAGAGATAGCACAGTGGCGTTTGCCTTGCAAGCAGCCGATCCAGGACCAAAGGTGGGTGGTTCGAATCCCGGTGTCCCATATGGTCCCCCGTGCCTGCCAGGAGCTATTTCTGAGCAGACAGCCAGGAGTAACCCCTGAGCACCGCCAGGTGTGACCCAAAAATCAAAAAACAAACAAACAAACAAAAAATATGTTCAGGAGCCGGAGAGATAGCATGAAGGTAAGGCGTTTGCCTTTTATGCAGAAGGTCATTGGTTCGAATCTCGGCATCCCATATAGTCCCCCGAGCCTGCCAGGAGCGATTTCTGAGCATGGAGCCAGCAGTAACCCCTGAGCACTGCTGGGTGTGACCCAAAAAACAAACAAACAAACAAACAAAAAAATACGTTCAACACATGCATCTATTGTCATTGAAGGAAAAAATATTTTTCTTTAAAGGATGCTTTCTGTTGGACTTAAAATTGCAGAAGTATGTTTGACTTATAATAGAACTCAGGGGAAGAACTTTCTCAGTTTCTTTCTAGGTCCTCTGTTATCATGAAACACAATTGTTTTCATTGTTCACAAATATCAATCCTGAAAGAAAAGGAAAAGCTGTGAAAAGACGTCTTTAAATTAGAAAAAAAAATCAGATCTTTTACATAATTCTGGGTTTTTGTTTTTGTTTTTTTTGGGGGGGATAGGGGGTCACACCCGGCAGCGCTCAGAGGTTACTCCTGGCTCTATGCTCAGAAATCGCTCCTGGCAGGCATGGGGGACCATATGGGATGCCAGGATTTGAACCACCATCCTTATGCATGGAAGGCAAACGCCTTACTCCATGCTATCTCTCTGGCCCACATAATTATGTTTTTATATATAGACAATTAAAGATTTTTTTAATGGCTGGAAGAAGCTTTAAACATACTTCTTCACTAGAAATGGGGGAATAATTCACATTCCTCCCTTCACTAAAGAATCCTTGTTAATTTCTATCTCATTGAGCCAACTGGCATATGTGGGTTTAAAATTCTAGATTAGATTAGGTCATAGGTTTCTTAGATCTGTCCCTACCCCTAGACATCCTAGCTAGATACAAGGTGAGGGTGAGGAGCCTGGGGCAGAGCTATTCACTGCACATTACACATGTGGACTGACTTCATGGGTTTAGCCAATGGGAGAACATTGGAAGATTGGGAGATTGCAGAAAGTGAGAACAGCAAGGCCTGAGGATTTCTCCTTTCTATCTTGAGCAGCATCTTCCATCCTCCGGGATTTCTGTTTATGCAGGACTGGTCTCTGAGTGCCTTCTTCCACACTGCCAAAATGTGCTGAGGGCTCCTTGCTGTTCCTGTTCTCTGGGTTGCATTACCATTTTTCTTTGGTTTTAAAATTCTTTATCACTTGTGTAACTATGACCTGAATTGATTGGCTGTGTTATTCTGAGTGCTTTCTATTCATCTAGTTCGAACCTGTCAATATATGCTATTTCTACTGAAAATGGCTAATTTCTAATCCTAAGGAGATATAAAGAAGCATATTTGTGATCCATTTCTATTTTAGTTGCCTATATAAAAACACATTTCTTACTCAGCATTTTTTTATATAAATTTCTATTGTAAGGTGGTGATTTTAAGTTACATGTGGATTTCCTTGGTGGTAAGAATAGAGTGTTTGTTTAGAGTTTTACTTGCTGCTGTGACTATTCACTCCTTTTAGTCATTTAAGGAGTGACCTGACCATATGTTGATTTAATTGTACTGAATTTTTATTGCCACTTTTCTGTTTAGTTTGATAAACAAAAATGGTATCATTGTCATGACTATGTAAATCTATTGTTTGAATTTTACTGCTGACATCTACAAAGTGTAAACTTCTTCAATAAACAGACTTCACAAGCAGCCTTGAGACAGTGAGAAGAATGAAATTGAGAAGCATTGTGAATGCTCCCTGGGCTCAGCAAAATTGTTTGAGATGTCCTTATGATCCTTTATATATAATATGTGACGGGCAGGGGTTCCTGCTGCTTTTTCAGCTTTTTCACACAGAGGAGAAAAAACTCATAAAAAATAACCTCCTTCTTTTTTGTTGGAAACATCATCTCAGAGAGCAGAAGTAGTCGGTCAGTGGAAAGTCAGAGGCTGACAGCCACATGGCCCCAATCTAGGCCCTTGTCACTGCCTATCAAGTGATGATCTATTTTCTAGATTTTCATTTTCCTAATTGTCTTCTCCAGAGAGGGAAAACATGCATTTCAAATTAAAAAGAAAATACTGCCCTTTTTCTCTTACTTAGCACTTCTGAAATTAAAGAGTTTTTATTTTATTTTATGTTTTGAGGCCATACCTGGCAGTGCTCGGGGATTATACCTGGCTCTTGCATTCAGAAGTTACTCCCGGTATGCTGGGAGACCATATGGGATGCTGGGGATGGCCGCATGTAAGGCAAATGCCCTAGCCTCTGTGCTCCATCCTCTGAATAATGTTTTTAAAATTGACTTTCTCCCCACCCACTTCCTGTTGTTGTTGTTGTTGCTATTGCTATTATTGTGTAGTGCTGGGATTATAGACCACAAACTTAATTTTGGTACTCACACATACTTACTTGGTTACTATGTGCCAGAAGTCAGATACTTTTGGCATTGTGGATCATACCAGCAGAGCTCAGGATGGCACTCAGCTATAGGGGAACAGAATAGGAATATAATTCAGTCATACTGCTGGTACAAAGCAAGCCCTTAGCCACAGAACCAGTGTCTGGGCTCTGGGTAGCATTTTTAATGCAAACTAAAGTATTACCAGGCTAGTTTTGTGCATCAACAGCTGGACCTGGTTAACATAACATTCTGCATTAATGTGTAATATTTATTTCTTTTTTCTTTTCTTTTTTTTTTTTGCCCACCCCTCTCTCAATAATGTCCACATTTAAAACCTCGACATCTAGAACAAATATTTTGATTTTTAACACTCCTTGAGATAAATGATGGCCTCTCTGCCTTAATCCCCAAGATGAATGACTCTTCCAATGACCATTTTTTATATTAGTTACTAATGAGTATTATTGAACCTCTGACTAATTCTGAAAAGCATCCTGGTGTATTATAATTGAGGCTATGATTTACTGAATATAAAGACTTGACAGGCCATTCCTCAGCCCTGTAATGGATGTAGAAACAGAGAAAAATGTAATGGTGATCATCATCTTCTTTTTCAAGAAGAGGACCAACAGCAAATCAAACTGTGGTCTTACCACAGTAGAGTATTATTTTTGTCAGCAGTTTCTATATTTTCCTTTTATTAAAAATGTCAGGAAAATGTGAGATGCCACCAAACTTTAGAAAGGAAGTTGCTTGTCCATATTTCTTTGATACTTTGTGTATTGTAGCATCAGTTACAACTATTCAAAGGTGTTAAATAATTAAAAGGTAGTGAACCACAAAATCATCCAGAAGAGTAGGAACACAATTTAGAATTATAGGGTCCAATAACAGATTATTCCTAGAGAAGCAGAATAGTTCTTGCTGTTCTTTGGACTTACAGTAGGTTTGGGTATCTACTTGTATACCTGAGTCCTTTAGACAAAAAGACTGACTATTTTTTAATATGATTTTTATTTTGATCATAGTGTCTTACATATTGTTGACAATAACATTTTAGGTACATATTTACATAAAATCAGGGGGATTCCCATCACCAAATTGTCCTCCCTACACCTCCATTTTTGTCCTACCTCCCATTTCCTCTTCCCTCACCCCCAGGGCGGCTAGAATATGTGGTCCCCTCTGTATCCAGCCCACTACTTAGTAGTCTTGCACCTGTTTGGTCTTGATGCCTCCCTTATCTCCCCCTCTAACTGTAGGCAGGACTAGCTAGTTCAAGTTGCGTGGTTTTGCTGGAAAAAGAGAAGATATATAAACTGGGGTAAGAGTCTAATACTCCAAAAATGGGTGGAATCCTTCTAGAGGCTCTCATCATCGATTTGGGAGATGAAGGAGAAAAAGAAGGTGAAACACTCCACCAGTACCAAAAAAAAGTGTCAATTATCCAGTGAGGACTCCAGCTATATCGATAAGCACCACAAAAAATAGACGAAAAACAAAACAAAACAAAAAAGACAAACAAAAACAAACAAACAAACCAAAAACACGCCATGGTCTTGAAATAAGAAACATGGCATAGCACATAACGAAAAAAGATAAAAGAAGAGAAAAAAATAAGTATAATTGGGGACAACGATTTCAATAATCACACCCAAACAGAGAAATCGACCAAAATAGATAGGTAAATAAAAATAATAATAACAATAATAAATGAAGGTAAAATATATATATATGTATATATATATATATATATATATATATATATATATATAAAATAACCAAAGTTTTGTGCTTTTTGTATTTTTGTTTTTTCCCCTCCTGCTCTGGCACAGTAAATATTGGGGTCATTCGAAAAGGAATTCACTTGGCCTAAGAAATATGGGGTTTCTCCGTCCTTGGAGTATACTGTCATGGGATCAGCTCTAGACTTTGCTCAGGATCATTTATTCTCCTGATGGTGTTTTTTTGGTGTGTGGAAGACTACTGCTCTGTCCAGACTGACTATTTTAACATAAATAAAATAAACATTAGACCCACAAATACAGGTGGACTTCATTTTTAAGTAGAAACTGGGTAAAATACCCCCCAAATTCCTCTTCTTTTCCCTATTCTTATTAAAAATGATTGCTGGATATTGTTCTTATTTGAGTAATTTCTCTGTAAGATGGCATGTGCATGTGGGGAGGGGGCAATTTAGGTGAGGGACGGTCAGGTCAGTATAGTTCATTCTTTACAAAGCAATTCAGCACTGTCCAGTTGCTGCATAGGCTCTCAGGCATGACTCCCAAAGTTCTTACTCTCTAGTCCTTTGTGCTGTTTAAATTCTTTTCATTGCCATCTTTATGTAATAGTTTGAATGAAGTGGCCAGCTCTCTTACTTAAATGGTCTCTTCTAGTAGTTCCTGTGGCATCACAGCCTGGTGGTTTTTTAATCACCCTCTATGCTTTCAGCCTCCTTTAGCTGCTATTTCCTCTGTTTAAACTTCATTTAGGGCTTGACCTTCAGCTCCCTTTACCCTAATTTATGAATAGAACTTCCTGCCTCAAGAGCCTTCTTCAGGATTCTGATACACAGTCTTTTCTTCTTGGGATCCTTTTTTCTCTTGTGTTCCTTTTGATTCCCATGCCCTTCCCCTGAAGTCCATGGACTTCATATATTAAGCCATTTGACTTTTTAAAGCATACCCTGTACTTTTCCACCTCTTTTTTTTGGGGGGGGGGGTCACACCTGATGATGCTCAGGGTTACTCCTGACTCTGTGTTCAGGAATTGATCCTGGCAGGCTCGGGGGACCATATGGGATGTTGGGGATTGAACTCGGGTCCAACCCAGGTTGTCTGCGTGCTAGGCAAATGCCCTACCGCTAAGCTATCACTCCAGCCCGACTTTTCCACCTCTATTCAAACTTTTGTTCATTATGTATGATGGCCAGATTCTGTTTTTCATTTCCTAGCTTAAAAATCTTGCTAAACTCATGAAACTTTAATATGTTCCCAAATGTTTTTTTTAGTTTTGGTTATTTCTATATAACTCATGCATTCTTTTCATTTGCTTTCTATTATTTATGCATGCTTTTATTAGACAAGTCACCTTAAAAGTAAAGATCTTATTTTCAACTGAATTATATGTCCTAAAAAATATACTATAGTATATTATATGTAGTAATCATGCAATAACTGTATAGAAGGATAAAATAATCACTATAACAGAAAGAAACACTTAGCTTGCTCTGACTTCTCATTTCAAAAGAAATGAGAAATATGGGATCTTGGAGATATACAGCCCTTGGCCTATATTTGTACCTTGATATATAACTTCAAATGAACTTTATATCAAACACTGAGACTCTACCTTGTTTTCTCTGCAGAGTGTGTAGTGTAGGGAAAAATCAAGCACTTTTGTGACTTTGCGTTTTCCAGCTGAACAATTGAAATTAGCTTCTTCTTCTTTTTTTTCTTTTTTTTTTTTGAAATTAGCTTCTTGCGCTCCCTGATAATGTGTTGCTCTGCCTGCTAATCGGGATTCTGTTTTTAACTCTGTTTAAAAAGATACACCTAAACAATCTTCATATTGTTCTGAATTATAGTTAGATGGTCATTCATCACTGCAGGGTACCTTGGTAAAGATATCTGAAGTTACAAAGAAGCAGTTCTTTTAATCTTTCAAGTTTAAATATAATGGAGATCATAATCTAGTAGGTAGAAGAGATGAAAGGGTCACTGGGAATATTTTTCTCTGGGTGCAAAACTGTTGTATTGGAAAATACTTTCTCTAGATATTCAGGGTTTTTTTGTTTGTTTGTTTGTTTGTTTTTTCACATTCCATAAGGTCCTTTAGAAATAAATTGATAGCATTGAAATTCTTGTTTTTTTCTAAGGAAATGAGCTTTGCTCATAGAACTGTAATTCACCTACTAGCCTTTATTGAGCTTTATAGGATTTATAGCTTATAAGGACTTTGTATTAGTATTGCATCTACATATTTTCAGAACTATTAGAAAGCCCAGATGAGGCTGTGATCATGGCCAGTGTGCATTGTTAGAATTTTTGGTCATTCAGCAATCAGTTAAGGAGTAGTTTCAGGGACAAGGGAGACTGCTACACCTTTAGTCAGGCATGTTTGCTTCTCCTGAATTTGTTTTACACAGATCATTTAATCTGTTTGATAACTTACAGTTCTTGATTTAAGTTTTAATTTTTATATGCTATTTTTTATACTGAGGAGACTGTGTGTGTGTGTGTGTGTGTGTGTGTGTGTGTGTGTGTGTGTGTGTGTGAGAACTTATGAAGCATCCTTAAGTTGAAAATGGTATTATAGGGGCCTGAGAGATAGCATGGAGATAAGGTGTTTGCCTTGCATGCAGAAGATCGATGGTTCGAATCCCGGCATCCCATGTGTCATGTGGTCCCCCGAGCCGGTCAGGAGCGATTTCTGAGCATGGAGCCAGGTGTGACCTGTGACCTAAACCCCCCCCCCCAAAAAAAAAAGAAAAGAAAAAAAGAAAAAGAAAATGGTATTATTGTATTTCTTCATTCTTTAGCATCCGTGACATTGTAGACTGATTATGGTTTCCTGAGAATCATAAACTAAAGAGTTCTAAGCAGCTATACAAAATATTCAGGTCTAGCCAAGGACAAAAGCTGAGTAGCAATGATTTCTCATCCAGGGACGATTTTTTCTATTGACTTGGGACTGGTAGAAGATGGGGTGTCCTTTAGCTCTTCATGTTTTCTGTAATTGTTTGATAATAACCCTGGGTGTGGCATTAAAGGAGTGAGTAGAGTATTTGTATTTTCTATCAGGAAAGCTTTTTGAGGGGAGGTGGGGTTTGGGCCACACCCAGGGACACTCAGAGGTTACTCCTGATTTTGCTCAGAAATCGCCCCTAGCAGGCTCAGGGGATCATATGGGATACCAGGAATTGAGCCCAGGTCTGTCCTCCTGCAAGGCAAATGCCCTAGCTCTGTGCTATCAGTCCAGCCTCCTGGAAGACATTATTTAACTACTCAAATAGACCCTAAATTCTAAGGCAAACATAAAAAGCATCACCACCACCATTTTAGGAATAGTAACTTTGTATTTGTTTGAAACCCAAAGGGAACATTTAGCTTTAATTCTTAGCATCTTAGAAATTAAATTTTATGTTTTTATGCTGAGTGAAACAAGTCAGAGGGAGAGAGACACAGAATATGGATTTTAAGAAAAATTAAGAGCATTATTGTAATAATGCCCAGAGACAGTAGAGATGAGGGCCACAAAGAATGGTGAGTGCAGTTAGGGAAATAACTACACTAACAACTATCATGACAATGTCAGTGAGTAAAAGAAGTAGAATGCCTGTCTGGAATACAGACGGGGGACGGGGGTGGGAGGGTGGGGGGCATTGCTGGTTGGAATGTTGCACTGTCGAAGGGGCGTTCTGTTTATGACTGAAACCCAACTACAATCATGCTTGTAAGCATGGTGCTTAATTAAAGACTTTATATTTAAAAAAAAGAAGAAAGAAATTAAATTTTAATTCTGGGTAAATATCAATAAGGGTGATCAAAATTAAATTTTAGATCTTGGTAAGTAAGAATGACTCAAACGTCTCAAATATAGGCTTTGAGAATCGGTTATTTTGCATTTCACCTCCAGTCCTCACGCAGCCCTTGAAAGACAAGTTTGCATTGTGATCCACTGATCCATAATGCATATTTACAGGCACACACAAAGGCAGGCACTCTCTAACAAGCATCCTCACATGGAGAAAAATTCATTGTCTTATATTCTAGTGAGCCAACAGCTGATAAATCATATTGAGCAGTTTGTGGAAACTAACGAGACACCATATTTTATGAAGAGCATAGATTGCATCAAAGCTTTCCGGAAAGAAGCCATTCAGGTAACATAGACCCAACTTGACTCCTTCCTAAACATTTTGCCATCATCCTAGGGGATTTTATTTTAAATAAATAAAAAGAGGCTAATTTATTTATCCCAAATAAACCTAAGCTTTGGAAGTAATTAAAGGGCCGTGTATGAAAGCAAATTATAAATACCTAGTTTATTTTACATTTGGTATCATTTCTGAAAAGGAAAAAAATGTCAGGGGAGTGAGAAGTATTTTATCCCTGAAAAGTTGGGGCCCTTATTTTTGCTTTTGTTTGGGGGCCACACCAGCAATGCCTAGGGGTTACTCCTGGCTCTGCACTCAGGAATCACTCTGGCAGTGCAATTTTTTGGGATGTCTGTGATCAAACCCAGGTCAGCTGTGTGCAATGCAAAAGCACTCACCTGCTGTACTATCTCTTCAGATTCCCTGAGAGTTTTTATTGATATTATAGGTCTGGCAGTATGATATCTGTATAGCGAACCAAGGGAATATTCATTGTAGCATATGATGGCCCATCGCTGTATAGAATGGGCTCTTATAGAGACATAAATGCAAGGTTGATTTTCAAATAATTCTCAATCCAAATTAGTAAGAAGGATTCAAATGCCGGAATTTGAATACCAGAAGAAGTGGGGGTAAAAACACTGACAATTACTTTGCATGTACCTACCTTTTGTATTGGGCTTTATTATTGTTCTATTAGGAATTTTTTGAAAACACTTCTAAAAATCCAAAAGTCAGAAAAATAAACAACAAAGAAAAGGTTGTGAAAAATGCATTGTTTTCAGCACTGCCCAGGGTGTATGAAGTGTATGACAGCTACCGTAAGTCTCTAAAAGGAACACAAGTTCAGGCATTCTTTAAAACATGGAAAGACAGAGCAAGGTATGCAAATGACACTTTAGAGACATAACAAATCAGCTCTTTTTGGGAGATGGGATGTGGGTCACATCTGGTAGTATTACTCCTGGCTCTGTACTCAGGGATCCTGTACACCACTGGGAAACCATATGTGGTGTCGGGCATCAAAACTAGGTCAGTTGTACTAGGTCAGTACAAGGTAGGCACCCTTCCCAATGTACTACCACTGACCTATCAAATCAGTCTTAACATAAAGACATTTTAAATTATACAATGTAAAAAAAAAAAAAGGTTTTCTAATTGAGAAAATGTGAATACTGACTGCTTGTTTGCTTCTGTTGAGGATTTACTCATTTTTGTGAGCATTTTTTAAGTTTCAATATTTTAGATACTGTGTACTGAAATATTTATGGGTTGAAATTCTTGATTGAAATCTGCTTCAAAGTAATGTGAGCATCATGATGCAGATGAAATAAGGTTTTCCAAGTTAATAATTATTGAGGCTGGTTAAAAGATACATGAGCACTCATTAAATTTTTTCTCTCAGTTTATGTTTGATATCGTCCATATTAAAAATTGAAAGGATAAGAACTGGGCCACCAAACTTAACTATACATGATTCTGCAAAGCTCTATACTTCACACACACAGAAGGAAGATTTTTGGTTCCAAACAATGCTGCAATTCCAGTTCTGCATTAATCAAAGAACAATTTCTATATTTTTAAATATTTTAAATATAGTTTCTATATTTTATAATTACTATGGTTGCTTCAGAATTCAGAGCACTTTGGTCTGGGGATAACTGACATCTTTTTGTTTTTGCTTTGACAACGGAAGTTTTCAGAGGAGCAGCGCTTTAATGATTTCTTAAAATCCCTTCGAGAAACAGTGGAAATCAAACAATTAAATCATTTCTGGGAAATTCTCATTCAAGGTAAGGTATCCTTTGTCTTTTTCTACAAATACTTTAGCCATTGTTATGGTTCCTAAATATAAATTTTATTGTAATGTGCTGTGTGGGGGATCTGTTAACTTTCCATATAGATTTGAGATTTCCCAGGATTTAAGATGCTGGAACACTTGCTTTAATAAGCATATTCAAGGTGATAAATAGCAGCTCTGCACACCATTGCCTTTTTCCAGTATGCCCTTTCTACCTTTTGTATAAAAGTGTGTAAGTATTGACCCATTTCTCACATCCATTGGCACTTTTACTGACCCCACACACATTTTGCCATCCTGCCCGCCATGTTCTTTGTTTCTAAACCATCAGACCAACATATTCATGCACCACACTCACTTAGTACCTCACATTTCCCAGTGACCAGGCAAATGAACTGAGAAAAGAAGGCAGCAAAGGTGTTTTTTTTTTTTCCATTTTATGTTTGATATGTAAGGGTTCTTTGTGCACTTTGCCCATTTTGGAGAGCCTGTCTTGATTTTCTTTCAGAACTCGAGCAAAATAGACTGCCTATTAAAAATATATGTTGTGAAAATAGTTCTGAAAAGTATAAAACTTCACATAAAGCAAGATACCCCCAAAAGTTAGTTTCTGCCCATCTTTTTTTCTGAAAATTCTGTACAAAGGCATTGCATACCTATCTATCCAGCTTCTAACAGGCAGCCTTTCATCACACAGGCAGCCATTTTTCCTGACAGTTAATTTTTCAGCCCTTTAACTTCTACACTGGGGAGCAAAAGCAATTAGAATAGGTGGTGAATGGGGCTTATTCAAATCACTTTTGTGTCTCTCCTGCCAACCCAGTAGATGAAAGAGATTGGTTTTGGTATTTATTGGATGCTTCCAGCATATCATTTGCTGAGGGGAAAAAAGTGTTGCAGGACATAGGCAAACATATTTTCTGAGAACTTGTACACTCTTGAGAGGATCCATACTGCCTGTGCCATTTCTAGGTACTACTGCATGTTAATCGCATGAGCCTATTTGGAAATGTATGCAGGCATCACCTTTTTGAAACGGGAGAAAAACTTCCAAAGAAGGGAACACTAAAGGCTAGATTTTCTATCCTTGATTTGCTCTCACTGAACCAAAACTGATGTGCCGTGCCTAATGATAGACATGACCTTTGTGGCAGCGTGCTTCTGCCTGGCTTTAGTCCTCCTACCATTCCATCAGTGACCAGCTGGCACAACCAGAAGGGCAAAATGCCAGCAGATTCCCACACTGGATATTAATGAGTTTGGACCGAAGTGTACAGATCCAAGTTTTACCTGCTAATGGAGAACTGATTTGGTAACTTAGATTTTGGATCTGGAAATACTTAAATTATTTTTTTTGAATTTATATGGAAAAACTTTTTTCATATAAATTAATGGCAACAGTGTTCTCAGATAAAAAAAAAAGTAATATGCTGAATCTTATGAAATAAACACATTTCCCTTTTGGAAAGCAGGGCAAACTTATTGAGCTCTGATATTTACTACTTTGAAGTTGAATAAAACTAGTCTCTGCCTTCAAGAGAAGGATAGTTACAGGAGAGAGAGAATATGTACTGATAGTTCTAGAGATAAGCTATAATAGTAGCCATTTCATCAGGATAAACAAAGTACTCTTCAAATTCTGAATGAGAAACTCCAGATAGAATATTTTATTCAGAATCTGAAAAGTAGCATTTGAGATGCGGCCCTTATTTTACTCAAAACATAAAAGAGAAAAACTGGATAATTGATGCCAGATGGAAGGGGACAGTGCAAGTTAGTGGCCTTTATAGTTTTCCATATCTCCTATAGAAGAGTACATTTATATTTTCAAAATTCTCCAGTGCAAACGTGAGTAGAGATGTGGTAGAAAAGAAAGTGGGATTTGATATTGTTCCTAAAACTTGGACTTTCTTTGTGAATCACATTTTAGATGGAATTTCTCTTATCACCAAAGATGAAGCCTCTGGAAGCTCTGTCACAGCTGAGGAAGCCAAAAAGGTATTGATGGACTATTCTCGATCTTTAGATGGATTATACAGTGCATAGAGTTTTCTTGATACCCTTTCTTTCTTTAAAAAGTTCATTTGTGAAGGAAACTAAATTAGTGTGCTCATTCTTTATTTAGCCAACCAGCAAATTACTTCAACTGCAGTGTCCTTGTGGAAGAAATGGTAATTCACTTAGTTTTCCCTAGGCTACAGTAATGCTTCTAAAATTTACCTGTATTCCAGTTTTAGTAGCTTGTACAATCTTTTAAAACCAAGCTTAGTTGAGACTCAGGGAAAAGTCACAAATTCATCTAACCCAGTGAAATGGTTTCTAATTTCTGTCCTGGCCACACATTGTTCACCTCTTTTTTTTTTTTTTTTTTTTTTTGGTGGGGGGAGGTGGGCTACAACTGGCTGTGCTCGGGGGTTTTGTGCTCAGAAATCACTCCTGGCAGGCTCGGGACCATATAGAATGCCAGAGATCGAACCCAATTGGCCACATGCAAGGCAAAATTTGCTCTGTTATTACACGGGGCCCCCTTCTTTTTTTTTCTTTTTCTTTTTTTTAAGTACTAATGATGGAGGCTTCTCCTTCTGTATTAATTTTGTCTTGAGATGGATCCTGGACATGGTTTTTACTTGTTTTTTTGTTTGTTTTTTGTTTGTTTGTTTGTTTGTTTGTTTGTTTGTTTTTAAAGTCCCCATATGATAGGGCCAGAGAGATAGCACAGCGGTAAGGCGTTTGCCTTTCATGCAGAAGGTCCATGGTTCGAATCCCAGCATCCCAAATGGTCCCCCTGAGCCTGCCGGGGCAATTTCTGAGCAAAGAGCCAGGAGTAGCCCCTGAGTGCTGCTGGGTGTGATCCAAAAACAAAAAACAAAAACAAAAAAATAATAAAATAAAATCCCTATAGGCAATTGTAATCAATAGTAAAGAAGAGAAACACAAGTATCCTCTCATAAGACACATCAGATGCTTTCTGATGTGTTTAAAAAAAACAGCTGTTGGCAGACCTTGTGAGCTTTTCTAAAAATGTTTTTGTTTGGTTCGGGCCACACCTGGCAATGCTTAAGGGTTATTCCTGACTCTTTAATCAGGGATCACTCCTGGCAGTACTCAGGACCATATGAGATGAGAGGATCAAACCTGGCTCAGTTGCAAGCAAGGCTCAGCCTTCTGTACTATCTTTCCAGCCCCAATGAGAAAGATACAGGGCTAAGTCAGTCTTCCTGTTCGGTGTACCAGTGTTGAATCTAATTTCATCTATGAATCAGATGCTTGTGACTGTTTTAACATAATCATTCTTCATTATACCTCAGATTTGTGATGAAATTTTAATAAAAGAAAATTGGATAGACCCAAAATATATAGCTCGTGACATTCATCTTCAGCTACAATCTTCATCCAGTCCTGCTAGCACAGTACCTGGCCACTATGGTGTCAACTTTTTACAAATGCTCTATTGCACTGTGCTAGATTGAATGATAAGACACAAGGAGGAGACACTGAAAACTCAAAAGATAACACTCTAGTAAAGAAAGAGCCTGGAATTTTAGAGGCATATTGCTCAAATATCTGATGGTTGTATCAGTAGGGGCTTCCTCTGGTTTGTACTACCTCCTGTCATAGTTCATACTGAGTACTATGGATTCATTGAGAGTACCTCATTTAACTGCTTGGTTTTATTTTTGTTACCTTATACAACAGCATGATATGACAATAATTCCCCCCTTGAAGAGCCCTGACTATCATTCAAGGCTCTTTAAAGAGAATACCAATGGAATGGAGTGTCTGGGAGCTAGAGCAGGTGGTGGGTAGGGGTATTTATTTGAAACGATGTAGGGATTGGAAAACCTGAAGTTTATAGGGCATACTAACTAGTAAGTTTCTAGTTAAGCTAGAAACTTAAGCAGCACTTCTATTTATGGTCAAGACAGAATTTCTTTCATCAGATGAAGCCTAATCTGATGATTAGGAGATCTGATGAAAGGAGAGAGAAATCTCCTTATGTAAAGTCAGATTTATAAAATCCCTTTACAGCAAAATCCAGACTGACGTTTGATACAACTGGGCAACATAGTCAAGCCAAGCAACCTAAAAGTGTTCCTTATAGAGAGAGGAAGAGATACTACAGGGGTTAAGGCATTTGCCATACACACTGCTTACCTCAGTTAGATCCTCTTCAAGCATCATTAGCAATGACTCCTGAATGCAGAGCTAGGATTAAGCCCTAAGTAACTCCAAGTGTGGCCTCAAAACAAAACAAAAATCAGCCATTACAAGGCAAAGACGTATCCATCCATTATTACTAAATAATTAAAATAATTCATGCCAAGCAATTTCAGGTTAATCATTGTTCCTTTTAGTCATTGTTATCCAGGTGAGAATGGAGTGCATAACACTATTTTTGGAGAAAGCGAGAAGCACTAATCTAAAATAGGTAGTTTTCTTTCCTCACAGTACATCTTCACCAAAATGTCAGAGCTAAGTGAATCTAGCAGAGAAAGAGAAGTCTAAGAAAGGATAATGAGCTTCATGCAAATTGTCTAAGTCGTGTTTTATGTTGCACATGCAGTATCTTTGTAACATAAGAATAGAAAGTCTAACCATCAAGAATTTTAATGTCTGATAATTAAGCCACAGAGAGGAATTTCAGTTGTGACTAGGTCTGAGTTGGTGTCCTCAGATGATTCTAATATCAGCAGAGTTGATTTCAGTGGGTCTTACGCAGTTCAGAAAACTTAACTCTCTTTGAATAGAAAGAAAATTAGAAAGCAAGGCAAAGAGCTTGTTCTGAATCATTCACTACACACTTCATCAGGCTGACTTGCAAGGCTTTATTTTTGTATCTGCTTTAAGAGTACACGTGAACCCTGTTTTTCACCTTGAAATTATAATCCTTTGCATCAGAAATAGGCCTATGTTGATTTTTAAAGTATAGAAGGGAGTTAGTGTACACAAACAAATGATAGTAAGAGTTACTTGTGGATTTAATAGGGAGGATAGGCTTCCGTTATTTCACTTAGCCAAGTCCGGAAAGTATGAATACTCCTGACCAGGTACTGAATGTTCATCTGCATTGCTTACAAAGCAAGTGATATGTTTGATCACTTCCCATAAAGGCAATTAAGGAAACTTGACTAGAATCTGAAAGATTGTCCATAGTCCATTGTCATAGTCCAGTTAAAATTTTCCAATATTTATCGTAACTTAGCTAACTTTCAAGTTAATTTCTATTAAATGTTGATGATTTGAAATAAAACAAATATCCAGAGATGACCACTTTAAGTGGAAAATAACTCTTTAACTTTTCATATCAGAAATGTATGTCTTTCTACTCTATCTAGAAATTGTGGATTTTATGAGTCTTTCAGAAATATAGGTAACTCAGCATCACTGCAAAAATGAGTTGTTCTTTGACATGAGTTTAGAAAGTCACTATCTTTCTCATACTTCATTTCAACATGAAGCCCAGAAGTGAATATTTTTACCCTTCTACATTCAGTTATATTGTCATTACCACCTGTCAGTTACTTCATTTAACCTTTTCTGAGTTTTTTGTTTGTTTCGTTTTTGGTTTTTGGGTCACAGCCGGCGGCAGCGCTCTGGGGTTACTCCTGGCTTTGAGCTCAGAAATCACTCCTGGTTCAGGAGACCATCTGGTATGTCGGGGATTGAACCCAGGTCTGTCCTGGGTCAGCCACATGCAAGGCAAATGCCCTACCACTGTGCTATCGCTCTGGCCCCTTAACCTTTTTTGATATTGGTTGTTAATATGTGTGTTTTACATGTGAAGTTTGGCATGTGTAGTTCAATATGGCTCTTCCATCTGGACCAGGGCTGGGGAAAATGTGATTGCTGATTCTCAAACCTGTCAGAAACAGGTAGGAAATCATTTATCCCAAGTCACATCAGCACAGGTTCTGGTCTTGTGAAAAGTTCAGGGTTGGCTAATTTTGCACTTGAATTGTTTTTGGGAGTGTTTTTGGAAAGTTTTTTGTTTAGTTTGAATTTCTTCTTGTCAACTTGCATTCAGAGTACAATAGTGGTTTTCAGTCAGGAGTTATGCTGTTCCACAGGAGACATTTGGCAATACTGGAAACTTTTTTTGCTGGTTCCACCACAGGTTGATGCTATTGACTGTTAGTGGGCAGGAGGCCATGGCTGTTGTGAACTCCCCTTCCAGTCCACAGACAGCTCCACAGGAAAGATATTAATCTGGCCCCAAAGTTGATGATGACTCCAGGGAAAAGCCTGAAGCAAGAAACATTAAATAGGCCATATTCTTTTGTTTGTTTTTTGTTTTTATGATTTATTACAATAATTTTTTATTGTGACCAATGTGAATTACAAGTCTTTCACTGTTATATTTAAGGTACATAGTGACAATGAATTAGAGCCATTCCCACCACCTCCCTCCGCCCCTGTTCCCAGCATGCATCCTATACCTCTCCCTTATGCCACCTTGACTGCTGATGTAAAAGGTCCCTTTTGTATATAACTTGTTGTAGATTGGGTATCTTGCTTCTTTTAAATTATTCCTTGATTTTTGGGTCACACCCGACAGCGCTCATGGGTTACTCCTGGCTCTACACTCAGAAATCGTTCCTGGCAGGCTCGAGGGACCATATGGGATGCCGGGATTCGAACCACTGTCCTTCTGCTTGCAAGGCAAATGCTATCTCTCCAGCCTAGGTATCTTGGTTCTGTTGTCTTTGACTTTGAGTTTGGTGTTTAGGTTTGATCATTTTTTTTTATTTCCACTCAATGTACATGCAACTGTTTGCTCCTGGTACCATCCTTTTTTTTCATTCCCCCTCAATTTATGAGGCAGAACAAGATGATTCCAATTCTGTGGTTCTGTTAGGGAAAAAAAAAAAAAGCTGGGAGGAGTCCATCTAGGAGCTATCAATATCAGTTTAAAAGAAGAAAGGGAAAAGTGAAAGAAAAAAACAAAACAAGCAATAACAAAAACATAACAACAACAATAAACAACTAAAAAACAACAAGAAAGAAGAAAATACTTAAATAAAATGAAGGAGGGCTGGTGTGGCAAGGTTTTTTGGTGGGTTTTTTTTTTTATAGGCACTATAGGCCATATTCTATAGGCCATATTCTTAACAGAGGCAGAGAATACTGGCTGAAGTTGGATAGAGTTTTATTTAGCTTGAAAGAATCCTAATAGTCACCTAGATGACTTTTTATTATTTATTTATTTATTTTGGTATGGGGGCTACATCTGGCAGTGTTCAGAAATTGCTCCTGACTCTGCACTCAGAAATCACTCCTGGCAGTCTCGGGACCATATGGGGTGCTGGGAATAGAACCATGTCTGTCCTGGGCTGGCCGCATGCAAGGCAAATGCCCTACCACTATGATATTACTCCGGCCCCCTGAGTTTTTATTTTTAAAACTGAAAGCCTGATACATATAAAACAGATAAAGACAGTACTTTTCCATTAGTAAGCAGCAGGAACAGGCATATTGGAATTATTTGTGTCCAGGTACTTGGAAGAATTTTTAGGACCTCAGGGCAAGGAACCCCCAAAATCCTGATCTTTTTTTTTTAGTTCAAACTTTTATAGATCAACACAGGACCTATGAAATAGGATGCCGTTTCTGAGGTTTCACAGTAAGCCACCAGGTGTGAAAAAGTTTCTGGAACTGATCTCCAGTTCTCCATTTCCTTTCTCTTCACATTAACAGCATAGAAGGGAAACAAGATTTTCCTCCCAGGGCTTGATAGTATGATTTCTTATGGAATTCCAAGTAACTGAGCTAGGTCTAAATTAGATAATCATTTGATATAAGACAGAAAATGGGGGCATCTTTTTGGCACTTGTCCTAATGTCCTAATTTCACTTTATTGTTATTGATATTTATTTTCTACCGTAGAAATGTAGGCACTCAACTTAGTGCTCTGGTCATTTACAGAGAAGAGAGGGGGAAAGTTGGCTGTTGCAGTGTCTCAAAAGTATAAGCCGAGGAGAACGATGGCGCAGCATTAGGGCGCTTGCCTTTCATGCAGCTGACCCAGTACAACCTCGGTTTAATCCTCGGCATCCCATATGGTCCCCCAAGCCAGGAGCAACCCCTGAGCATCACTGGGTGTGGCCCAAAAAAAAAGTGGAAGCCTAGGAGAGCTGAGCAGACTCTTTTACTCTTTTTTTTTTTTTTTTTTTTGGTTTTGGGTCACACCTGGCAGCGCTCAGGAGTTACTCCTGGCTCTATGCTCAGAAATCGCCCCTGACAGACACGGGGGACCATATGGGATGCGGGGATTCGAAGCACCGTCCTTCTGCATGAAAGGCAAACGCCTTACCTCCATGCTATCTCTCCAGTCCCTAGTAAACTTTCAATATAGCCATCTTTCTGCCACATCACAGTGCTTCCCTCCTGTCCATGCCACCAGTCTGCATAAAGATAGAATGTTTGTTTTTTCCTGTGCTGTTTTGTGTGATGAATGTCTAAGGAAGTCTGCAGAGCTGTACAAAGGATAAGAAAAGATAAAAAATATATATAAGAATTATTCCTTGAGAACATTTATTTCTTTTTTTTTTTTTTTTTTAAATTTTTATTTTTAATTATGAGAACAAGGGTGCAAAGTAAGAGGACAAGGTAAAGTTACAGTGGAAGGACAATCACCCATAACATAATTCTCAGAAGTCCCCTTGCTGATATATTAACTTTGAAATTTCAGCCAAAGAACATTAAGATAAATAAGACAGAATCCATGTACAATTACTTTGTCCCTCAAGTCCCCAGATTGTAACACATTATAATATTTCTTAACAGTACACAAGGCAATCTAAAGCCATAAAACTTACGTAACTCCTTAAACATTACAGGCATAGTATTTTCTTACATTTCCATATACATGCATATTAGCTTAAGTTAACCTCAAATTTTAAGTGAGTTCTTTTTAAGGATTAGAGTCAAAGGAGCACAGTAAGAATGGTGTTAGAGTGGCAATTGTTGTTTGCATAGGCCCATCAAAATATGAGGAACATGGAAAGAAATAACCTTGGCCTAAGTACAAAGAGACCAGACCCCTGAAGTTTCCTGGCACAAGACCAAGTCTAGGCTCCAAGCAAGCTAGATCGTCCAATCCAATACATTGTCTGTAGTGCCAACACACTTTTATTTTTCACACAGTCTCTGTTGTTGGTATCATGTTTCTGTATTAAAGATCCTGGAATCTGCATATCTTACATTGAAGTCAGGACGTGGAGCATCCTCTCCTTTCACCTCACAATCAAAGGGCAATGCAGGGAGCCCTGTCCTGTAAGCCGGTCGTTGTTGTTGTTAAGTCTTCTCAGTGTTAAGGGAAGTCTCTTTTGAGCAGGTCGAAGTCTGAGCAGTGTAGGTCTTCCATGTTAGAGGATTGCTTCCAGGTGATGTTATAGACCAGCCTGGATGTTTCGTGGATGGCTTTCCTGGTTCAGGGGAGAATGGAATATGCCCTTTCTTCTGAGGTCTGTGCCAGGTCGTTATGTCAATGTTCAGGGTGTAAGGTCCCTCTGCACTACAAGGTTTGTGTGTTCTAATCTCTATTAGATAGGATCTTATTTGTATTTATACTATTTTCCCATTTTAATGTGCCTATGCAAATAAGAAGCAATGCCACATGGTGTTATTGGCGCATATGGGAGCCATAAGAACAATTACAATGATTCCATTGACATGACTCAGTCATAAGCATTAAACTGGGGGACTCTTCCACCAAAATTACTTGTTAAACAGCTTAAAAAGAGAAGATAAAAAGTGGTTAGAATCATCACTGTATAAGACAACATTTAGTAAGAATTATAGCTGTCAGAGAAGAAACACAAAATATTCTAAAGAAATACGTGTCCATTTTATGTATCTTGAAACAGTTTGGGGTTGTCATACACAATGCACAGCTTTGGACTGTGATTACGATTCTACACTACTGAAGTTAAAAAGAGAAAACTAGATTAGTGATGTTTGAGAAGGGGTTAGAGAGTTAAGGAGTGAAAAAGAGCTTTGTAGGGGTGTGGGAAAGGGGAGAATACAAAATAAACATTCTGTATACGGAAAACATAACATAAGAATAAGGGATATTCTGAATACATGAAATACATGAAGTACGCGCGGGGGCGTAAGCCCCCGCGCGGTTCTGTAGTTTTTGGATGCCTAGGGAGGAATCTCTCACCCCCTCCCCCCAAGGCCCGATTAACCAGGCGTGGCCCTGAAGACCCGCCTGGTGTGGGGGGAATCATGCTCTCCTGGACAAAGTGGTCAGCCCAGGGTCCTATGGCTAGCTGTCCTGCCCAGAGCCCCCATCATACCAGTCAAAAGCCCACGAAATCCTGGCATGTGGAGTGTTCTGGTCCCAGCCGAGCCTCTGTGGTTTTTGGATGCCTAGGAAGGATTTCTCACCCCCTCCCCCCAGGGCCCGATTAACCAGGCGTGGCCCTGAAGACCCGCCTGGTGTGGGGGAATCTTGTTCCCCTGGACTAAGTGGTCAGCCCAGGGGTCCTATGGCCAGCTGTCCTGCCCAGAGCCCCCAACATACCAGGCAAACACACCAAGAAATCCTGGCATTCGGAGTGTTCTGGGCCCAGCCAAGCCCCTGCAGTTTTTGGATGCCTAGGGAGGAATCTCTCACCCCCTCCCCCCAAGGCCCGATTAACCAGGCGTGGCCCTGAAGACCCGCCTGGTGTGGGGGGAATCATGCTCTCCTGGACAAAGTGGTCAGCCCAGGGTCCTATGGCTAGCTGTCCTGCCCAGAGCCCCCATCATACCAGTCAAAAGCCCACGAAATCCTGGCATGTGGAGTGTTCTGGTCCCAGCCGAGCCTCTCACATTTATTTCTATGCATCCCTCTTAGTCCCCATGATACTTTCTTTTTTGCTCCTTTTTATATTTTTGCCATAAACCCCTGGTATAGTTGTTTTATATCTCTATGCTAGTACAAGAAAATACAATGAAAATATCACAATGCTCCTTCTGTTTAGAACTTTAAAAAATTTTAGGATAATTAAAATTTACTTAAACGTGCAACTTGATGAATTCTTACACATTTATCTATCTGGATACCTATCACTGAAATCAAAATATAGAACTTTTATCACCCCTGGAGACACAACACATTCCGTGGTGCTTTTCATATCTGAAACTCCTTGACCCCCAAAGTAGCCACTGTTTTGAGATTTGTTATTTGAGAGCAATTTTCACAATTTGTAACCTTTATATAATTAGAATCAAACCTTTTATTAGTCATCCAGTTGTTGGGATAGTCATTCTTTAATAAAGCTGTGTACTATTCCATTCTCCTGATAATAGAGATTTAATTATTTCCAAGCCCTGTCAATTGCTAATAAAAATACTTGGGCCCTTTTAGTGGTGGACATTTAGGAAACATGCATCGAATCTAATCTTAGGAATTGTAGCCAAAAATCCTATAGTGCTGTAAAAAAATTTTGTTTTGTAAAGATAAAAATACTTTATCTAAGACTCGATACAGTTCAGTACAACAGGTAGGTGAGTGGTGGAAATGCATTTTCTCTTGAGGAAAATTATTGAGGGAACAGGCTATTTACTCAGGGTTGCTAAGGAACTGAGAAAACTAAGGCAGTCTTCTGTTGCCATGCTGAGTTGCAGGATTTCTCTGCCATGCTCTATGGCTTTCATAGCATGAACGAAGCTACAAGTGGCATCAGTTGAAACCCAAGTGTTTTTGTCATTTTAGACAAAAAAACATGCAGTCAGTTTTTTCTTCCTTCTTTTATGCTTCTAGATTGTGGTGATCTTTGGAATCACCTAAGGCTCTGGGAAGCCAATGGAAGCCATATGTTATTTGGGAATTGGTAAGTGTCTTAGCACAAACCGAGGATTAGTTTTCAGTCTTAAGAAGGGATAGGGCTGGGAGTTATTCATTCCATTTTTCTTATGACCAGGATAATAAGTTCTCCAAGTAAGGATCCTTTTTCTTGATAACTGCAAGTAAATGATGCTGGTTAGAAGAGGTAAGAATGTCACAGAAATCTATTTTTTAACCTTTATTTTTTAGCATATTGCTAAGGGAAAGAATATATTTTTAAAAAAGATGAATGTTGACTCTTCTTTCTGCTACCTTTAGGGAAACTGTTGCTTTTATTGAAAAAAAAAAAAACAGGCTAATAATTGAATTTCCTGATCCTGCAAGCCTGGGAATTACTTTCAATTAAAAGCTATGATGATGAGGAGTGGTGTGTATGAAAAACAGCCTTGCCTGGGGCTTTGGGAAGGAAAATGGATGGTAGCCCAACTTTGAACATATTTTACTTACACAGTAATGTGAAGCAGATCTATCCGATGGAAATATTTAGATGCTTGATGAAAAAGAGTGTGTTTGCTGCTTCTACCCTCCCCCAAGGAACTTAGTCTAATCTCAGCGTGTGCCTCTTGTATTGATCTGTGTGTACTATGGCCATACAGGGCAGGTGTTCTATCATAATTTATTCTGCAATTTCAGTGCATAGAGAGTTTTGCAAATGACAAAAGGATGGAAACTTGAAGCTGTAGCAAGATTTTGTGCCAGAACATATTGGAAATGATGTAGTAGACTCTAGAACCATTTATCCCTGGGTGTTTGTGTTTTAAATGACTGGTTGGTCATTTGTTACCCCATAGAAACTTATGGTAAGATACTGCTTTACTTTTATTCTCAGCACCCCATCTGGATAAGTCCTATCAATTAGCCATTGATCCCTGGTGTAGGGGAGATTACATGAGGGTTAATGATAATGAATAAAAGAGAGGAATAAAATAAAAATCATTTAATATTAACAATTTGGGAGCCAGAGAGATAGCACAGTGGTAGAGCATTTGCCTTGCAAGCAGCTGACCTAGGACTGATGCTGGTTCAAATTCCGGCATCCCATATGTGCCTGCCAGGAGCGATTTCTGAGCACAGAGCCAGGAGTAACCCCTGAGCACCACCAGGTGTGAACCCAAAACAAAAATGAAACAAAATGAAATATTGACAATTTGGAGACTCACAAAAATTAATTTAGGGATCTAAAATAAAGCAATTTAGTCATTAGCCAAAGTGTGTATATATATATGTGTGTGTGTGTGTGTGTGTGTGTGTGTGTGTGTGTGTGTGTGTGTGTGTGTGTGTGTATACACATATATATATTAACATGATGTCTGTATTTGGCCTTTAAGGGGTTTTATTATTAATGTCCTTTCTTATCAGTTCAACGTCATTATACTTGTTCCAGATTGTACCTCAATTGCTAGCATTTTCCCCTCACACCATTGATTTCTAGCATTCACAAAAATCCAGTTTAGGATCAATGCAAAGGATTGCAAGATCAAAAAATGTTTTGGGTAGAAAACTAATTCCTTAAGTCTTCTAGTCAAAACCCAAAGGAATAAAGGCTGGAGTAAGAAGAGAAAGTCCAGAAGGGAGGTTGAGTCAGTAGCCAACTGTCACTGCTGTATATCTGGTACCATATAGACAAACACGTGGGCTGTGTATCTTAAACAGGGGTGACGGGTGGAGGGTTGCATGTAAGAAAGAGATGTTGTTCAGTGCTTTTTTTCTCCTTGGGAGCTGCTACACATGACCTAGTATTTAAAGGATGGATTTTGAGTTATGAAACTATTGGAATGTATGAAGCCTAAGTTTCAGAGACCTGATTGCATCCATTGTACCATGAAAGTAAAAAGGAATGAGGAAGGAAAACATTGTTGCTGTATCATCATGTTGAAAAGGAAGGAAAGTATAACCAGTCCCTCTGGGCCAGAGACCAGCTGCATGAGAGCAGAAGGACAGGAAGGTTCACTCATTCTCGCCCCATACACACTGACCCTGAGAAAACTAGCAGAGAGAGCGCAATTTATGTGTTCGCCAGGACTCAAACTCAGATACACACACAAGGCATGAGTTCTGCCACTGAGTCACACTTCCAGACTCTCACTTCTCCTTATTAAAAAAAATAATAATAATAATTCTTTCAAGGCATGGTTTGCCACTTATTTTATAAGTCCATCAGCTAGATACAGTTCTTGCATGCCTCAAAGGGAAGGAGTTCACATTGCCAGTTCTTAGAGGGACTCCTTCAATTAATTTTCTGCTGGCACAGCCACATGCCAACTTTAATACAAGTGATAGTACAAACAATAGTAAAGTAAGTAGGGTGATTCCCTTCCATGCTGCGGACAGGAGTTATATCCCCAGCACTTTATATGATCCCTGAGTCAGCCAGGAGTGATTCCTGAATGAGAGCCAAGAGTAAGCCACTGGTATGACTCCACCACACCAAAAAAAAAAAAAAAAAAATCTATAAAAGGGAAAGAACATGTCATTTTGGTATCATGCCTTGTTTTCTTTTCACAGTTTCTGGCCCCCAAAGAAAATCCAAAGGAAAACAAAGTGGCCATGTTGGAGGAAGGTGGTGATGTGGATGATTTAGTAAGTTGTTTTCTATATACCATACTTTCTAATTATTGAACTCATGTGATCTACAAATATAGCCTCAAGGGCTGTATATCTGTTATTGACTGTTCCTTATTTGTATTTGATTTCTAACACACCACAAGAACCCTATACTATATGATTTATTGTTATTAGCAATTTACTCAGGGAGGTCACTTTGTAATGGAAATTCCTTTGCTTTATGGTTTTGGTTACATTGTTCATTCAGTTTAATCCTCTCTTTTGAAGAGTTAAAAAAAGAGCTGACAAAGCTATTCCTTTAGAAGCAAAATGTTACACTTCACTAAAATTGCTCTCAACCAAAAAAATGCGATACAACATGCAGTTTATGTGGGTTGACAAATAAAAACAGTCCTTTAAAAATTCTAATTCTTAAATGGTCTCAATTAACTTAGCATAAGTGAAATAGACTGATAGACATTTGGGGATTGCTAGCGAGACATGATCACAGCACAACTGACTGTAGAAGAGGTGGCTGTCCTGCACATCTTTATTCAGTGAAACAAGATAGTTTTATTTGAAACTTGCTTACTAATATGTATTGGGAGGTAAAGAGAGAGGAAGTACATGTTCAAGAGAGAATGCAGGCTTCTCCAGAGTGGAAAAGTAAACTAAATAGAGACAAACACATGAGATACATGTTCAGAGGAGGACAAGGACTTGAGCGAGCTTCATGCTCATATTTTATGTTTAGAAACTTAAGCCTTTCATGACAGCTGTCCAGTAAAAATCATTCAACCTTTTTTGTTAAGTTCTTATAGCTTTGTAATAAGGAGACACTTGGTGTTCTAAGTACTAAGTTTGCATGCCCATGCATTCTACCAAGGAAGAGAGTTAGTATTTAAGTTCTTTTACTCAAGAGGCAGTGATCAGGTTTTGGTTCCTTCTAATACATTGTTCTTGTTCACAGCTGGACATGATATAGATCGTGGATATATGACTCTGAGAATCACCTCACTTTTATGCTGGGACTTTTGCACAAAGCAGTCCTTTAGAAGCCATTCACAAAGAACTGGAAATTCTGGAACTCATCCCTACAAGTTATTTGGGCATGCATCTCATAATTTTTGTTGAATAATTGAATTACTTAATTACATGTATTTTTAAAACTGATGTATAATTTAGACTACAGTTTATAAACAGTTGTTGTTACTTTTTGGTCAGTGTGTTTCTTTTGGGGCGTGGGGGGTGGATTACACCCAACTATACTCAGAGCTTATTCTTGGCTCTCTGCTCAAGAATCACTCCTGAGAGTGCTCCAGGATCATATCAGTTTCCAGAAGGCGAACCTTGGCCGGCTATATGCAGGGCAAGCACTCTGCCCACTATACTGTCTCTTCATCTATACTGTTTCTTTTGTGGTCTTATTGATCTCACTGTGTAAACTCATATGCTTGAATATTTCTTGAAAATGGAATATATTCTTCCCTAGTCCAGTATTTTGCTCAGGATCACAGTCCTCTGGAAGTCGTATCTTCCCTGGCACAGTTATTGGTGAGTTTCTCTCAGGAGGCATTATTTGATCTTCCTGCAGTACCAACAACTTGCACTCATCAGATGCTACCTGTTTTCTATCAAGAGAAAGAATGGCAGGCTTGGGAAATCAAGGCTGACCCTTGTCTATTTAAGCCCTTTCTTCACCACCTTAGTTTAATATGTACATGGCTTTTCTTCAGCAATATAGCAAGGCAAACACAGGTTCCATGTAAATCCATGTTAAACATTGAGGAAGTAATCAGAAGAATACTCTTTTGACCCAACCTCTGATCTATCAATAAACCCTTTTTAAAAAATCTCAACTCAGTAATTCATATCATAATTACATGTTGATTTTATCATTTTATTACTTTATTTTCAATTTTTACTTTTTACTATTCTGCCTTTTTAATTTTACTAAGAGAATACCTATCACTATTCATTAGTCTTCCTCTACCCTTTATCATACCGCCTCTTCAGTTTCCTCAACCTCAGTTCTATTGTTAATGTCCATTGGTTTGTTTTTATTTTGTTTTGTTTACCTATTTTGTTTCCTTAGTTTGGACATAGAAGTAAAATTACCCAACATTTGCCTTTTACTTTTTTGACTGACTTTGCTTCGCATAATCTTTGAGTTAATTTCAGTTTTGCTGCAGATGGCGATATCTCTGATTTTTAAGCTGAATAATATTTCATTGTGTGTTTTTGCATATATTAGTTAAACATTATTCCATATTGCATCTTCATAAGTCAGTTATAAATCAGTGTATATACTAAGATTGTTTCCTTATCTTAGCTACTAGAAATGATGCAACTATAAGGATTGTGGTGCATATAATATACTGTATTATTTATATTCTCACCAAGAGTGTATATGTATTCTTTTTCTCCATACCCTCAATATTTGTCACTTATCTTTTGACATAAAACATTTTCACAGGTGAGAGTTGATACCTTATTATGGCTCTGATATACTTCCCTAATAGTAACTTACTGACCCATATATATATGAATATGAATATATGATATATATATGAATGTGTATTTTGGACAAGTATCCATTCACATTTTCTTCTGTTTTTGTTGCATTATTTTTTTCTCTATGCAGAAGAGCCACTTTTATCTAGTCCCAATGATTCATTTTTGCTTTCATTTTCCTTGTGCTTAGAGTCAATGCCAAAAAAACATCTATAACACTGATATTTATCATCACTGTTTCTTTTTATTTTATGGTTCTGGTCTTATATCTAGGTCTTTAATCTACTTTGAATCAAATGTTTATAGAGTTAGAGGCATAAGGTTTCATTCTTTTGCATATAGCTATTCAATTTGGTTAATATCATCTATTGAGATTTTATTTTTTAATTCTTCATTGTTGGTCATACTCCTTTGTCATAGATTTTCAATATATGTGGATTTATATTTGGGCTCAGTTCTATTCTATTAATTTATGTATCCATTTTAATTCCAGAGCCATTTCTTTTTAATTATTTATTATTATTATTATTATTATTATTATTATTATTATTAGTTTTGGGGCCACACTAGGTGATGCTCAGGGCTTACTCCTGGTTATGCACTTAGAAATCACTCCTGGCTCCAGGGACCATATGGACTCTGGGGAATCGAACCGCGATTTGTCCTAGGTTAGTGCGTGCAAGGCAGACGCCTACCACTTGTGCAAACACTCCGGCCCCTAATTATTATTTTCTGATATAGTTTAAAGTTAGGTAACAGATGCCTCCATTTTTTTTCTCAAGATTTTTTTCATTATATGGGTCTTGAGTTGCTTCCTGTAAACTTTATATCTGCTTTAATAATATCATTGAAGCTTTGATGGGATTACATTGACTATATTAATTGCTTCTAGATAAGATGGCTGTTTTAATTGTGTTGGTTGTGCTTCCCATGTTACTGTTTGTGCTCCTTGAAATCGATGGGATTCTTCATGTCTTTCCCATTGGTTTCCCAGTTTTTCTGCTGTATTGAGGATGTCTTTGTAGTTAGACTCCCTAGGAGACTCTAAGGGACTAGGATGGGAGTTGCTCTTTTCCTTCCCTGCTTACCTTTACCCAATGACAGGAAGTGTAACTGTGAGCAGTGTGAAATTTGCTGAGTAAAACAGGAGATGTGGCATGGACCCGTTAATGTACAAGGGCTAGATGCGGAGGCTGCTGGGACCTAGCCAAAAGGGAGTTGACCTATCTCCTCATTCCAAATAGCGCTGCTGATGTCAGACAGAGGTTAATCTCAGGAAGAGTAGAGCAACAACAGAGGCTTCAGGGGTTGTAAAATATCACCAAGTTGGTGATATTTTATTGAATTTTGGCTTTCATGTTCATCACAGATAATGGTCTGAAACTCTTTTTGTGCCATGTCTGTTTTCTGTATAGGATAAATTTGGTCTCATAGATTCTATTTAGAAGTATTTTCTCTTCAATTTATTTTTTGGGGGGAAGTGTTTTAGAAAAATAGGTATAAATTCTTCAAAGGTTTGGTGTAATCCACTAGTAAAGTCTAGAGTACTGTTTGGGAGTACTTGTTACTGTTTTTGTTTCTATACTTTTGACTTGTGTATTCAAGTTTTCTTTCTCGTGTTTCAGTCTTGGTAGGCTTTGTATTTTTTTTTAGTTTTTTGTTTTTTGTTTTTTGGGGTTTGGGGCCACATCCGGTGATACTCAGGAGTTGCTCCTGGCTATATGCTCAGAAATCGCTCCTGGCTTGGAGGACCATATGGGATGCCAGGAGATCAAACTGTGTTCCATCTTAGATCAGCCACGTGCAAGGCAAATACCATACCACTGCACCACTGCTCCAGCCTCCTTTTTTTTTTTTTAAGTTTTATCTATTTTTTATTTGTTTTTGGACCACACCCATTGGTGCTCACGGTTCTGAACTTAGGAATCAACTTTTGTTGGTGCTTGAGGAACCCTATGAGATGCTTTGCTCATCCTTGCTGAATTGCTTTATGTTCTAATTCTTTTTTTTTTTTTTTAAGTTCTAATTCTTTTTGTTTGTTTTGTTTTGGGATCATACCCAGTGGTGCTCAGAAGTTACTCCTGGCTCTGCGCTTAGAAGTCGCTCCTGGCAGGCTCAAGGGACCATATAGGGTGCCTGGATTGGAACTGGGATTTGTCCTGTGCCTTACTGCTGTGCTATCGCTCTGGCCCCCTCAGTTCTAATTCTTTAATACTTTTTGTTTCATGATATAAGCCCATACTGCTATAAACTTACCTCAGTATTACTTTTACCATATCCCATAAATCCTGATAACTTTACCTTCACTTTGTTTTCAAGCGATTTTAGATTTTAATTTCTTCATTGACTGTGAGTATTAAGAACTGTATTGTTTAGTCACCACGTATTTCAGGTCTTCCAGTTTTCTTTTTGTACTGTGTATAAATGCTTTTTGTAAGGGGGGATTATTTGAAAGGCTCTCCTGTATAAGAGACCCAAGTACTTGGACACTGCTTTAGTGAAGAGTGCACATACAACCAGGTGTGAAACTGTACAATATTTCTGTGGAGAACAACAATACGTGAGTGGGGAGAGAGGTGAAGATGTTCCAGAAGCAGACAGAGGTAAGAGTTTATATCATGTTGCAAGAATTTATTCAAGAATTCAGACCTGAAAGGTAAAACATCCAGCACCCCTACTGCAGGAGTATTTGAAGTCACTGATCAGGCCTTAATACCTTCTAACATGGTACTTGTTTAAGGTAGCAACCAACTGCATAAGTCTAAAACTCCATGGTAAGGGGCCACTAGAGTTTGAACTTGTGGGAATGTCATGCTAGTAAAGGTTATTGGAAGCTAAACAGGTTCATCTGAAGTACTTTCCATCCCTCTTGGGGATGTTTACCCATCCCAGACCATCCTGGGGTATAGTCACCTATGGTGCTTGCTGCCTCTAGCTAAGTTTTAAGGTGGTGTAATCACAAAAAACTGTTGGTTTGATTTCAGTCTTGATAGTTTAATGTCTAGTCTATCCTTGAAAATGTTCTGTGTACATTTGAGGAAAATGTAAATTCTGCTGTTTCGGCATAGAATGCACTATAAATGTTTATGAAGCCCATCTGGTTTGATTTACTATTTAAAACAAGTATTGCTTTATTCTGTGGTCATGGTTGAAAGTAGAAAATCCCCTACTGTTATTATGACCTATTAATGTCATTCATTCTTTGGTTCTGATTATTGCTTTATGTATTTTGATGCTTCATCATTTGGTATCAGTAGAAATGTGCTATTGTTATATTATGCACTTAACCATTATATAAATCCATCCCTATCTCTTAATTACATTGTATAGCTGAAAATCTATTTTTATCTGCTATAAATATCATTGTACCTGCCTTCTTAAACATGTTATTTGCTTGCTAGATTATCTTATAACATTTTACTTTGAGCCTGTATTTTTCTTTAGAAATGTGTGTTTTCTAGAGTGTGTTTTTCTGTACATAGAAAACATTAAATTTTTGGTTTGGGACAAGTATTTGTTTTTATATGATGGGCTTGTTTGAGAGGTATTAAGCAAATGCTCCTTATGGAGGATGCTCCATTGTCAGTAAACTTGGTCCTCCAGCACATATATCTATTTTGTATAACAATTGGACATTCTGCAGAAATCTGAAGGAAGCCGGAATAGTTTCTGCCATCTTCCCCTATGCCTCTGTATTTGGGGTCACATTCCTCCAGCAGCCTTCTAAGCTACACCAGCAACAACAGTTATTCCTGCCACCATTGCAGCTGGCCTTGAGTGAACCATTAAGCTAGAGGGATACAGAGCGAGGACAATGGAGATTTTTCATTCTAGAGCACAGACCTTCAGTAATTTTCAGTCTATCGTTTAGTGACTTTACAATGCTTTTCACACCAGCCTACTTTGAACCTTATTATATAAACCCCAATCTAGACTCTGCCTACTCTGAATTCACAGCCTGTCTACTATTTTCTGGTTATGTGACTATGGATAATTCAGCCACTCTCAGCCTCAGTTTTCAGTAGCTCTGAAATAAGATTTGTGTTAACTCTCCCTTGTTTCAAAAGTTAACCCGAGATTGACAGTAAGTCACATAAAATCTAGCCTCATGATCAGTACACAATACATATATCACATTACCAGCCCCTCCAATCCTGTATTTCCTTCTCAACCCTAGCATTAATGTAGCTTTTATAAACACTGCTCTCTGGCTGGAGATAAGGGAACAGAGATTAACATATACTGTATATATACCAGCTGCTACTGGTTTGATACTAGTACCACACTGTCTCTAGAGGATTGCCAGCTATATTCCAGGACGTGCCCTGAACACCGCTAAGGTGACTCACATATTCCTTAGCATCGCTATGCTCAAGCATCACTACTTCCTTGCATTGACTCACTATGTTGTTAACAGAATTGGCTTGAATGGCTCTCCAGACCACTCCAGAGGCCCCCTAATAATAATAATAATAATAATATAAAAATCCTTGCTCTGCCTCCTCTAGATGGATACTCCTAGCCTCCTGGATTTGCCAGTCATCTCCCTCAGAGAGGCAATGCCATCTTTTCGCTTGCTCTATGATCCAGAAGGTTCCTTTCAAGAGTCTGTAATTTCCTCCTACATATGCAATGCTACATCTTGGAAGATGTTGGCACATCAGGTAATGGGAAGCTCTCAAAAGAAGTCCAAGGCTACTGTGCTCTGAATGGACAAAGAAAGGTTTGCAACATAGACCATGGTTTCCGGTCTCGAAGCCTCTGCACCTCAGCCCCATCACTGGGTGATTCTCCTTACCAGTTCCTAAGTTGAAAGACTCCCTCCCCCCCCCCCCCCCCAGTTACAGCTTTCTGGTTCCTTTGTCTTCCAACAGTGTCAGAGGTAGCTGCCTTTTATGGTCTACTTTGATTAGTATTCTATTAGAAATTTAATCACCATTTATAAGCTGCTCTCCACTAACTACTCCTAGGCTGTAGATGACACTAGTCCAAGCCAGAGGACATGCAAAAGTAGAGACACAAGACCGAGTACTTGACTTAGAGTGTTGCATCACTGTGGATGGTAAATGTAAGAGTAATAGTTCATGGACCCCCAAAGCATAAATAAAGCTTATTATAAGGATACATGTAGGTCAGTATATTTACATTAATAATTTTAAAGTGTCACTACATGATTCAGGCATATCATACCATATGTCATGCACTGGTAACTTTTTCACAAACAGGAAGAAAATGTTTTTCCCCCAATTGACTGATCTTTGAAAACTATTTAGGTGGGAGGTGATGGTGAAAGAGAGATTTTACAGCTGCAAAAGCAATTTCTAGGTTTTATAGTCATGATACACATATTCACCCAAATTTGTACACACACATCTGTTTATTCATTATATACACAAGGCATAATCCTGACCTGATAATTACGTTCTGAGTATGTACATGTATATGTATGTATATATTTCCTAGCAGGGTCACTGGGTTCCTTTCAGAAGGCATCAGAGAAGGAACCATCATACTGTATTAGGAGCACACCTAGCAGTAGGACTCCAACATGTTAATCATGTCACCAATGATTTCAAAATACTGGCAATAAGAATAGTCATATAGCTTTTGTGGGGATCATAGCAGCTACTGAGATTAGTCATTCTGTTCTCATAGAATAAAGGTGTATGGAGAAGGAAGAGTGGTAGGATATAGAAAAGAGGTAAGTTAAATTGTAGACACTCTTGCATACATATGCACATAAACAAGTCTTTGTGAAATGTTTGTGCCAGACACCTAGAACAGCATGAGCAATATAGAAGGATTCAAGAATACTGTTTCTTTTCTTAGAAATGAAAACTGGGTTTGTGATGTTCTTGATTAAAATCATGAACAATAAATGTTCATTACCTGTAAGCAGGAAGGATTCTAATCAACACTGCTAGATTGTGAGGAAGGAATCTGTCTCTGCATTTATTACAGATGTGGCTATGAAAGAAATAAGTAATCAAAACATGGTAGCAATTATTGATAAGTGTGTATTTTCACTCATAGATTTTTTAGATGTAGTGAGGAAACAAGAACATGTCTTACTTCATCTCATATGGTCTCTCTTTTTATGTTTCCCCTCTAGACATGGTGTGGGGGTACAGGATTATAATATAATACCACATTTGACAGAAAGGGTAGCTTATCTTGATATTCCAGCCATCCCACAAGCAGATTGATGGGCTCACCACCCCTGACATGTGTCAGACTCCTTCATATTAAAAATAAAATTTAATTTAACAATCCTACACTGAGTGCCTGCTGCACCCGAGACACAGGCACTCCAAAAGATTCACATGGGAGGTTAAAAAGAACCCACAGTGACAGCCTTTAGAAGCCCACAGTGCAAAGTGCCATAAGCCATAGGGGAGAAAAACTATAAAAGAAATCCAGGAGAATCTTCAGGGGCACTGAAGAAGAGATTGATTTCAGTCTTATTAACTAAGGACACTTTCTAGAATTATTGGCATTTAAGATGGGCCACAGACAAAACAAGAATTTAATAAAAAGAGGAGAGAGGCCAGTGGACAAATAGAGGACAAACAGAGTCAGGCAGGTCCAGGAAGGGTATTTAAGTAGTTTGCTGAGACTGGAGAGAAGAGGACATGATGGAAATCATCAGGCAGAAAGAAGGCATCTCAGGGCAATTACTCATGGAAATCTGATTTTGAAAAGAGAAATGCAATCAGATGGCACTTGAATAACGTTATTCAAACAACAATGCACAAGGCAGAGTGGAGAGGAGGCAGAGAAGTGGTCAGAGGCTATAGGAACTGTGGAGAGAGAATGAAGAGTCCACAACAGAGATTGGAGGAAAAGAATGACCCAGAAATCAGTCCACCCAGTCATCTCATGATGGACTATATCTCCATCTACCCCTTCTGCTCACTCACCAGGTTAGGTTTGCTCTTCACAGTCTCTCTCCATTCTCAGAAGACATCTGATGCTCATGGGCCTGATGCTCTTTCTCCATCCAGCCACTAACTTTTCCCCACATTTTAGGAAGTTGCTTACAGCCTGTACCTTGTTTCTCTCTCTCCTGGCCTCACACCTTCCAACCCTTGGGGGAAGCTGGGTAGTAATCAGAGACTGCTCTCTGGGAGCTTCAGAAAGGACCCCAAATTCTGATTTCCCCCCCAGAAAAGGTTATCAGACTTGAGTACATTTAGGTTCTCCCAGGAGCTTTAGAAACCCACATAGCCCAGTTCTCAGGTGTCCTATTGAGAAACTCATAATGCATAAGTCTAGGGGACCTAAGTCAAGATGTCTAGCTGAGTCGGCATGTGGCTAAATTCAGGTAGTGTGTCCTTTGTCCCTTCCACATGACAGTGTTTAACTTTCACTTATGTCCCCAGAACTACCATAGGGCCCTCTGATTGCTCTTTCCTGGGAAATTTGACCTGTTAGATCCTGTGCAAGTCAGAGCCATGAGAGAACTGGAATTCTGTCTTCTCTGTTCCTCCTCTCTTCACCCCTCCTCACTTTCCTCTTCCAGAATCAACACTGATAAGAGAGATATAGTTCTCTTGCGCAAAATAGGGGGTGGAAACAGTGGGCATGCCAGGCTTGGCCTGCTGTGTAATTTTGAGTTTTTTAGAAGCATAGGTTCCCCCCCCCATAAAATAACCTTTCTTCCCACTTAGTCCTGTAACAAAGGTTTCCCAATTTTGTTTGTTTTTATCATTTATTTAAGCACAATGGTTACAAACATGTTTGTAATTGGGTTTCAGCCATAAAATGCACACCCCCTTCAGCAGTGCAACTTTCTCACCACTGTTGTCCACACATAGCCCCTCTTACCCCCTGCCTGTCTTCAATACAGGCATTGTATTTCTATATTTTCATGGTAGCTGTTATTGTAGTGATTTCTCTATCTGCACTTACCACTCTTTGGGATAAACTTGTTATCATGGGCTGGTCCTTCGAGCTCTCATCTCTATTGTCTCTGAGTGTTATTATATTATCATTATATTTTATATATATTATCATTATATTTTATTTCTCTTAAATCACACAGGTGATTGAGACTATTTTGTGCTTATCTCTAGCCCTCTGACTTATTTCACTCAATATAATAGTCTCTAAATCCATTTATATATAAGCAAATTTTGTGAATTCATTTTTTTTCTATCAACTGCATAGTATTCCATTGGATGGATGTACCACAGTTTCTTTAGCAGCTCATCTGTTGACGGGCATCTGGGTTGTTTCAAGATTCTGACTATTGTAATTAGTGCTGCTATGAACATAGGAGTGCAGAGGGTATTATGTTTTAGTGTTCCTAGGATATATCCCTAGGAATAGTATTGCTGGATCATGTGGGAGCTCAATTTCCAGTTTTGTAAGGAATATCCATATTGTTTTCCCAAAAGGCTGGATTAGGTGGCATTCCCACCAGCAGTGAATGAGAGATCCTTTCTCCCTACATTCACGCCATCAGTGGTTGTTCTTATTCTTTATGATGCAGTCCATTCTCTGTGGCATGAAATGGTACCCATTGTTGTTTTTATTTGCATCTCCCTGACGATTAATGATGTGGAGCATTTTTTCATGTGCCTTTAGGCCATTTGTATTTCTTTAAGAAAATGTTCGTTTCTTCTCCCCATCTTTTTAGATGGGGTTAGATTTTTTTTCTTAAGTTCTATCAGTACTTTGTATATCTTAGTTATTACCCCATTATCTGATGGGTGTTGTATGAATAGTTTCACCCATTTGGTGCATGGCCTTTTTATCCTAGTCACTGTTTCCTTTGAATTGAAACAGATTTTCAATTTAAAAACTGAAAAATGAAGATGCCTTTAGTTTCAATGTCATGAAGTGTTTTGCCTAAGTTATCTTCAACATGCCTTATAGTTTCAGATATGATATCACGGTGTTTAATCCATTTTCAGTTGACCTTTGTGCATGGTGTTAGAGGTCCAATTTTGCTTTTTTTTTTTTGCATGTATCTGTACCAGTTGTACCAACACTATTTGTTAAAGAGGCTTTCTTGCTCTGTTTTGCTACTTGCCCTTTTATCAAAGAGTAATTGTATATCTGAGGATCATTCTCTGAATATTGATGTCTATTTCATTCTAGTACCATGCTTTTTTAATGATTATTGCTTTGTAGTACAATTCAAATTTGAGGAAAGTGATGCTTCCCATCTTCTTTTTCCTCAGGTTGCTTTAGCCATTCTTGGTCGTTTATTGTTCAAAATGAACTTCAAGATTATTTGATCTACTTCTTTAAAGAATATCATGGATCTGATATCAAGGTCTTTAATCTATTTGGATTTTACCTTCATACATGATGTTAGCTGGGGGTCTAAGTTTGCTTTTTTGCAAGTGGCTAGCCAGTTGTTCTAACACCACTTGTTGAAGAGGCTTTCCTTGCTTCATTTAGGATTTCTTGCCCCTTTATCAAAAATTAGATGATTGTATGTCTGGGGAACATTCTCTGAGTACTCAAGCCTATTCCACTGATCTGAGGGTCTGTCTTTATTCCAATACCATGCTGTTTTGATAACTATTGCTTTGTAATACAGTTTAAAGTTGATATCAGACCTGATACCATAAGGTATATAGAACAACATGTAGGTAAAACATTCCATGACATTGAAACTAAAGGTATCTTCAAGGAGGAAACTGCACTCTCCAAACAAATGAAAGCAAAGATAAACAGATGGAATATATTAAGCCCAGAAGCTCCTGCACCTCAAAGGAGCCAGATACAAGAGCCACCCACTAAGTGGGTGAAACTATTCACCCAATACCCATCAGAGAAGGCTAATATCCAAAATATACAAGGCACTGACAGAACTTTACAAGAAGAAACATCTAATCTCATCAAAAATGAGGAGAAGAAATGAACAGACACTTTTATAAAGAAATACAAATGGCCAAAAGGCACATGAAAAAATTCTCCACATCACTAATCATCAGGGAGATGCAAATCAAAACGACTATGAGGTACCATCTCATGCCACAGAGATTGGCGCACATCACAAAGAATGAGAACAAGCAGTGTTGGCAGGGATGTGAAGAGAAAGGAACCCTTATTCACTGCTGGTGGGAATGCCATCTAGTCCAACCTTTACGGAAAGCAATATGGAGAGATGTTGGAGATTTGGGGGATTTCTCCAAAGAACTGAAAATTGAGCTCCCGTTCGACCCAGCTATACCACTCCTAGGGATCTTCCCTAGAAACAACAACAATAAAAAAAAATACAATATAAAAATTCCTTCCTCACACCTATATTCATTGCAGCACTATTTACAATAGCTAGACTCTGGAAACAACCAAGATGCCCTTCCAGAGATGAATGGCTAAAGAAACTGTGGTACATATACACAAAGGAATATTATGCAGCCATCAGAAAAGATGAACTCATGAAATTTTCTTATACATGGATGTACATGGAATCCTTTATGCTGAGTGAAATAAGTCAGAGGGAGAGAGACACAGAATAGTTTCACTCATCTGTGGGTTTAAGAAAAACAAAAGACATTATGGTAATAATGTCCAGACAACAGAGGTGAGGGCTCGAAGAACTGGCTTTCAATATGAAGCTCACCACAAAGAGTGGTGAGTTTAGTGATAGATGACAGTTAATGAACGAGAGAAGTAGAATGCCTATCTCGAATATAGGCAGGGGGTGGGGAAGGAGGGAAAAGAGGGGCATTGGTAGTGGGAAGGTTGCACTGGGTAAGTGGACTGTTCTTTTTATTACTGAAATCCATCTAGAATCATATATGTAATCATGGTGCTTAAATAAAGAAAAAATAAAGAAAAGAAAACACACTACAAGCATGACAATGGGGAAACAATACAGGCCAAAACCATGCATGGAGAATGAAGATGGCAGCTCTGGTGACCCAAAAAGTGCCAACCACCTATGTAACCCTGAGATATGGAGTTTGGAGAACAAATATGGAGGATCCTCACAGAACTTGAAATAAAAGACATTATTGTAATAAAGCCAAGAGATGAGAGCCAGAAGGACTGGCTCTCGATATGAAGCTCACCTCAAGAAGGGGTGAGTGCAATTAGACCGCTAATAACTACCATAACAATGTTAATACGTGAGAGAAGTAGAATGCTTGTGTCAAATACAGGCAGGGAGTGTGGGTGGAGGAATATGGGGTAAATTGGTGGTGGGAATGTTGCACTGGTGAAGGGGAGGGGTGTTCTTTTAGTGACAAAAACCTAACTACAGTCATGTTTGTAATCACTGTATTTAAATAAATAATAAAAAAAAAGAAACTTTGGTACATATACACAATGGAATCCTATGCAGCCATCAGGAAAAATGAAATCATGAAAATTTTTTGTACATTGATGAACATGGAAACTATTCTGATGAGTGAAATAAGTCGGAGGGAGAGAGATAGACACAGAATATTCTCACTCATCTGTGTATTTTAAGAAAAATAAAGACGTTATTGTAATAATTGTTATTGTAATAATACCCAGAGACAGTAGCAATGGAAGGACTGGCCCATGATATGAAACTTACCAAAAAGAGTGATGATTTCAGTTAGAGAAATCACTACACTAACAACTATCATGACAATGGTAGTGAGGGAGAGAAATGGAATATGGTCTCTAATACAGGCAGAGAGTTGGGTAGGAGGAAAATGGAGTGCATTGGTGGTGGAAAGGTTGAATTGCTAAAGGGGGTGTGTTTTTTTTTTTATAACAAACCTAACTACAAATATGTTTGTAATCATGGTGTTTAAAGATGTTATTAAAAATAAAAAGAGAAAGGGAAGAGGTGGTCACTGGTGACCTTGACAAGACGAAAACAAACAAAAAACCTAGAGAAGTTTCTGCTGTAAAAATGACAAATTCTTGCCTTAGTTGCCCTCAGATTGCTTTATACTAAGAAGGGTAGGAAGGATGTTAAATGAATGTGAAAAGTAAATGTGTGCAGAGAGGAAAGAAAGGACTTTTCCTTTACTAGGCAAATCAGAACTTGAACTCTTTATTTTCTTTTCTTTCCTATTGCTATTGCTGTACTGTGACTTATGTGACTGATAATGATACTTATTTATTTATTTATTTTTGCTTTTGGGCCACACCTGGTGATTTTCCGGGGTTGCTCCTGGCTTGGGGAACCATATAGGACACGGTGGGACTGAGCCGCTGTCTGTCCTAGGTGTAGAGTACGCCACCACTCCAGCCCCTAATGATACTTTCATTACATACATCAATCCAACACCACACTGCTTCCCTACGTCATTGTCCCAAGGACCACTCTCGCCCACTCAGCCTTTCTTCCTAAATTCAGTCAGAACTCGGGCTCTTAACACATCTCAGTGTGAGCCCAAGTAACTCACTAATTCTCTGAGGTGGAGAATTACACCCCATTTTCATCCTGATGATAATGGGATAACAGTATTCAACTAATGTGAGCTGTAGTGTTGGTGGTATAGAAGAAAGGGGCTGATCTAATGTGAGTGAATATAAACTCAATATTAGGCTATCTTTAAGCCTGCCTGGCTCAGTTCATTGGTTCCTGCTCTGAGAATGGGATTATTTCATCCCCATGGCCCAAAACCTTGGGCCTTGTTAAGATGGATATGCTCCTGATAAAGATCAAAGTTTAGACCATTTCCAGCTGGAGTGGAGAGATGGCACATGGATAAGGTTCTTATAGGTGACTGGCCTGGGTTCCATTCCCAGCACCCCATTGTCTCCTGAGCACAGTCAGGTAATAGCCTCCAAGCACTGCTGGGGTGGCCCCAAAATTTAAAAAATAATAATAAAATGAAACTGTTATCATTAAAAGGTGGATGCAGGCTGAACTTTCAGATCTAATGAAAAACTGTAATGGTTGGAGTAAAGGGTGAAAGCAAAATAGATTCTGTAGGCCAAAGGCAATGCTAACTGTTTTGGTTTTTTGGTTTTTTGTTTTTGCTTTTTTTTTTTTTTTGAGTTAAGTAATTAATTTACTTGTTTATTTAGGGTGCTCAGGGCTTACTCCTGACTCTGCACTTAAGGATCACTCCTGGCGGATTTCAGGGTATCACCATATGTAGTTTTGATGATTGAACCCAGGTTGGTGCAAAGTGCCCTCCCTACCCACTATATTATTGCTTTGATCCATTGACTGTAGTTTAGGTTGTGAGAAGACAGTGTGGTGTCTTTGATGGCTTTGCTCAAAGCAAAGCCCCCTGAATTTTCCCATGAGGTCCCAGGATTGATGACTACCTGCAGGACTGACACAGGCTTGTGGAGGTGAGGGGTTCCTTCTTGGTATTTGAGCCTTGCCTTCCTCTCCAGGTCTGACACTGCAGTAAGCTTTCTATTCTCCCAGACCTATTAGGGACGCAGGAGCAGTTCTATTTAATTACCAGCAACCCCCTCCCCCCCACACACACATAAATAATACAGAGTTTCCATCCCAAGGTCAGAAGTAACCCACTTCTGATACAGCTGACAGGATAGCAAGAGACAGATGAGTATGCTTCCCTAAGGATGTAAAAAGTGTGGAGCTTATTGAACCCAGACCCAGGAAACAAAAGGGGATAAAATCTTTCAATTCTATTCTCTCCAGACCTTCTGGGTAGAAACCCCTCTTCTAAAGCAATGCCCCCCCAACTTGGGGCAGTAGAGGACCAGCTCTGCCTCTGCTTTATGCAGTGGCTTACTTGGAATGAGGCTACACAGGGAAGGTAGGGCTAGGGCAAGGAAGGCAGTGCTCTCCCATTGTCTCACCAGGAGCCCTCAGAAACTCCAGGCTGGAGACATACCGATTAATGGCTCTCCGACCCCACAGTGGCACCTCCGTCGCCAGTCAAAGTTTTAATTAATCATGGCAGCAGATGGGCTGTCACGGGCCCCAGCAGCCAGGATAATGAACTCATTTATTATCAGGCTCTATTCAGAAAAGGCTGTCCATGCTCACTTCTGGGAGAAGAGAGACTCCCAATACCAGAGCTGAAGATTTGAGATTTGGGGACTCTGGAAATACTCTAGCTTCAAACCCTGCATTGAATGAAGGTGTTACATGGAATATGCTCTAGGCTGGTGGAAGAGGCATGGATCATGGTGCTCTATGACAGTTTTTCTCAATCAGAGCCACCGAGCTTCCTAAGACATCCCAAGGGAGCCACAGGTGAAAACTGTAAATAGGGGTCACAGCACAAAACTGGTGAACTCAACTGGTAGAAAGAACAGTGGGTGGTCACAGGAAGGAAACAATGTCAGATAAAAGATGAGAACACTGATCTAGGCCACGTAAGAGGGTGGCCCATAAAGTTAGGGAGCTGCATGCAGGTGGCCTGGGTACAACCTTGTAGAGAGAGGCATGGCAGGATGCTTTGACGCATCAGTACCAGAGTTCTAGGATCATGCTCCAAGGGTACAGCTGCTAATTTTATGACCTAGTTTGTCTCATTTATTTGGCCAGTGTCCAGGCCAAGATTATGAGTGACAAGTATTTATATCTCCTTTTTTTTTTTTTTTTTTTGAGCCAGATTGAGGCAACACCCTAATGGTGTTTGGGAGTCACTTGTTCAGGAAACCATGTGGTGCCAAAAACCAAACTGGGCTATGACACATGCAAGACAAATACTTTTATTGCTATACTATTACAATACTATATTACTGCTATACTATTGCTATGCTATACTGTACTGTACTATACTATATATACATACTGTGCCACATGACAAATGTTTGCTCAATACTGTGGAATGAGTGGAAGGAAAGAAAAACAAATGTAAGTAAGGTGAGTCTAGCCTGGGCCACTACTACTAGAGAATTATGCATCCCAATTTAGATATGAGGCTTTTAGCAGTGCCTGGTGCAAGATTCTAGGGCTCCACATAGACATGGGCATTTTGTTTTTCATCCGAGGTCATACCTGGCAGTGTTGGCAGCTATTCCTGGGACATTTTCAGGCTCAGAAGTCATGTGGTTTTAGGGATAGAACCTGGAGCTTCATACACTACAGCCATTGAGCCATGTCCTCAACCACAGTCTTTACTTTGGGGGTTACCTTGGGAGGACTGTGGCAGAAAGAACCTGTAGAAAGCAGCACCACTATCAAGTTGCTTTGAGTGGTTTTCACCTAAATTGGAGGGGAAATTAAAGGCATTTGAGTTTTCCAAGTACTGCTGAGGGAAGAAAAAAAAAAAAACCTTCCCACTTATATCATTTCACTTTTTCTTTCACAGCTAAGATGGAAGAAGGTTCAGATCATCTAATGAGGAAATTTCTTCAGGCCCATGTGCAAGAATCAGACCTTCCAGCTCACCACTCTTCAGCCTAGAATTTCTGGGCTCCATTGTCAAGTGATACATGCAAGACAAGGCAATATTCCTGAGATATATTGGATGGAACCATTGAATGAAAGGTAAGGCTTAGGATGAAGATAGCACGGGGGTTAGGGACATGCCTAGCTTATGCTTAACCCAAGTCTTCTGACTTGGTCTGCCAAGCACCACTGGGTAATGTTCTGGAGATCCCTGAAGATCACAAAGCCTAAGTAGCATTGCATTCTTGATTTTTTTTTTTTTTTTTTTTTTTTGGTTTTTGGGCCACACCCGGCGGTGCTCAGGGGTTAGTCCTGGCTGTGTGCTCAGAAATAGCTCCTGGCAGGCACGGGGGACCATATGGGACACCGGGATTCGAACCAACCACCTTTGGTCCTGGATCAGCTGCTTGCAAGGCAAACGCCGCTGTGCTATCTCTCCGGGCCCGCATTCTTGATTTTTAAACACTGGATCCAAGCAACCTTTGTCCTGGTTGGTTAGATCCCTGATTTTCTTTTCTTTTTTTTTTTTTTTGGTTTTTGGGTCACACCCAGCAGCACTCAGGGGTTACCCCTGGCTCTATGCTCAGAAATTGCTCCTGGCAGGCTTGGGACCATATGAGATGCTGGGATTCTAACCACCGTACTTCTACATTCAAGTCAAATGCCTGACCTCCATGCTATCTCTCTGGCCCCAGATCCCTGATTTTCTAAGCAGTTAGAAGCCCCTCACCAATTTTTAAAAGTTAAAATAGTAAATAACAGTGATATATGGGAAGGCTTAGTGCAATGGAGAACTCAACCAGCATGAACATCACTATTGTTATCCTCTAGAGTTATATAGCCATCATTTGACATGTTCTGTAAGTCTTTGTGCTTGTTTTTGTGACTGACCATAGAACCTTTTTTTATACATGCCAGATATATTGCTATGTTCTTGGCCCAATTTTGAAATCTTAGGATAAAGATGAGAACATGGTTCCAGGAGAGAGTTCAAGGCATAGAGCACATGATTGGCATAGCAAAGCCCTGAGTTTCATTTCTGGCACTGCATGCCTCCCCAAGTACCATCATTGGCAGTCCTAGCGACCCCAAGTACTAAGCCATCAGTATCTCATCCATGTATTGAGCATCATTGGAAGTGGTTCCCTGTCTCCCTAAGTTCTGATGTGTGACCCCTTTGGGACCAGGGACTAAGCTCAAAAAGTTGAATGCATGTTTTGCTTGTGTGAGGCCTGGGTTTGATCCCAGGTGGTCTCTTGAGCAATTTCAGGAGTTGTCTTGAGCACTATCAGGGGTGATCTCAAAACAAAAAGCAAAGAACAATCAATGTCATTAATGTTTTATGTATTGATTAGTGCTTTACTAATAATACATTGGATCCATAATACTAATCAGATTAGTGTTTTACTGATAATACTTTGAGCATGCATTTAGATTGACTTAGTGGGACCAAAGCTATAGTACCCTGTAAGGAATACTTGTTCTGCATGTGTGTGGCCCAGGTTTGATTTCTGGAATCCCATATAGTCCCCTGGGCACCACTAGGAACAATTATTTAGTGCAGAGCCAGGAATAACTACCCCTGAGCATCACCAAGTATGTCCCCCCACCCCCGCACACACACACACACACACACACACACACACACACAAAATGACTAAATGAACCTAATCTGTTTCTAGTGCAACGACTAGAAAGTTAAAAGTGAGGTTCACATTCAATCTCAATGTGAAAGCATTAGTTTGTACAAAGAATGGTACCTAGCACAATAGGCTCTTAAGAAGAATAATGATGAAATTAATTTCTTTGGATTTCTTCAGCCTGTATCTTTTTTAAAATATTTTTATTTAAACACCGTGATTACAAATATGATTGTAGTTGAGTTTCAGTCATGTAAAGAACACCCCCCTTCACCAGTGCAACATTCCCATCACCAATGTCCCAAATCTCCCTTCTCCCCACTTCAGCCTGTATCTTATCATTGAAGCCTCATGCCCACTCTTGACCCTCTGCCTCACAGTGAATGACCAGTACAAATTCAGCAGTCACTCACTATTCAGTGGCCTCCTTCCACTATGCATTAGGAGAGGAAATGATGGAATAGTGGCCAGGGTCAGAATGTCTTGGCCAAAGTGTGTGTGCCCACCCCAAAATCAACCACCCACTGGGAAGCACTGAAATCGCAGGCATTGGAAGTAGAAATCAAGTAGAAATGTACATATACATATATGTGTATACTATTTTTTATAATAGCTCATTGGCTAAAAAAAAAAAAATTCTTCCCCAGATCTTTAGAGTGATGATAACAAAGCATTTCATGTTTAAGTTAACCTGCCTAGGCCAAAACAGGTAAGAACTACCCACATTGAATAGACTGTAGACTTAAGGCAGAGATGTTGGTTCTAGATAGGTACAGTAGTTTTCTAAAAAAATCCAGATTCTAAAAGAAAGCTCAATTGAATCATAAATGTGTAAGTTAAGAAAATGTTGTTTAAGAAGGAAGGCAAGATGGGACCTTTGGATTTTCAGGTAGCCCTGGAGGCATAGAAGGCATATGGAGAAGTTAATTCTTCTAGATAGTGACAGAACCCCTGCTTGAGGAATATCCTGGATTTAGTTTAGGCCTCAGGGAAGATGAAAGCAGACAACCTAGGGAAAATAGAAGAGACTATAACTCATCTTTTCTGTCATAGCAGTTACGGGTTACTTTCCATCTTCCTTCATCAGCAGTGTTTATTCAATAAAAGTGAATGTACTACCATCCTCAGGGTTTTTAACCAAGAGTCATGTAAGATTGAATGTGGGCTGCTTATTGCTGAAAACTAGGTTTGACCCAATCCCTGAAAGCATAAACCTTCTGAAAGTTCCAGTTGTTGGCCGACCACAAATGATGAACATGACACATAGAACAAAAGTAGGGCAAGTGAAAGGATGAATTGAAAGAAAGGAAGGGAAGCAACCTATGAAATCCTCACAAACAAGACTATATCAGCAGTTAAAGTCAATGAGCCAGACACCATCTGGCCCTGAGAATGAATGGAGCCTCAAGATTCTTGTTCAGCCATGCCCAAAGTAGCATTCATGGCTGCCTGAGAACAGCCTGCATTGAGGGCTGATGCGTTTTTGCAAAGAAGGACATAAGAGTGAGGGTTTGTATTTTTTTAATCACTTATCTAGTAATATTTTCACCTAGTATAAACTCTCTAGTAGGAAGACATAGTGATTTTATTTTGATTTCACACAAAGAAGAATATGTCTCTAGAACTGTCCCCAGAGAAGTACAAATGGCTTGCCTCTGACCACTTGATTCACTCATTTAATCTTGCATGCATTAGTACCTCCATGTATTTATTCATTCATGCATACCTCTCTTCCTCTCCTTTATATCACAAGTCTTTACAGACTTTAAAGGGCTTCCTATTCAGTATGATTTCTCCTGAGTCTAGAAAAGATTTTAGTAAATCTCAGGAGCTTGATCCAAACATTTCTTACGTTCTGGGTGGGGCTACCTTGTGCCTAACTCTGCCCATCACATGCAAACAGTCTCTTTCCAAGACTCAAGCTATACTAATATTCCCCTATCTTTAGTGGTTCCTCATAGCTCAAATCACAGTCCCCAAAAATGATTTCAAACCCACTGTCAAATGAAAATAGTTCATCTACTCACACTTTATCTCTCCATATAGCCCAACTTTTTCTCTGTCCATGCCCACCCACACTTACAAGACACCAATGAGTCACAATGGTTCATACCTTGCTTAGGTAACTCCTTCATTCTTGAATATCTTCTTTCCTTTTTTAAAAAATATTATTATGGGGCCAAAGTGATAAATAGGAAGCAGTAGGGCATTGACCTTGCACACTCCTAACCTAGACGGACCATGGTTCAATCCCCCAACGACCCATATGATCCCCCAAGCCAGGAGCAATTTCTGAGCACATAGCCAGGAGTAACCCCTGAGCATCATTGGGTGTGGCCCAAAAACAAAATGATAATAATAATAATAATAACAATAATAATAATAATAATACACCAAGTTGTTAAGAATACAGTTGTTTCAGACATAAAAATTCAAACATCAATTCTACCACAAGTGTACCTAACCTCCCACCCACCACCATAGCCTGCCTCCATATAGGCACAAACAAGCTCACTTCACATTCTTTGTTACTACACTAAGTAAGGCAAATGGAATTATCAAATTTTAGATAAATAAGGATCAATATGAAATGATTGTTATATCTCTCAATGTTGTTACTAAATCATTATGAGCTTGGTGATCTGTGTAACTTTTCCATAAGGCTTGCTCTGATCTCTACTGGCTTAATACAACTATAAAATTTGAGATGTCACATGACTGCAGCCATGCAGCCCAGGATCTATCTATAGATCTGGAACAAATGTGGTGCCTTCGCAGTTTGATAAGATCAAGTTGTGAAGTTGGGCTGTTTCTGTTGAAGGGTGTCAGGTGTGGTGTAGGCTGCTGTGGTTCCTGAGAAAGAGGAATCTGCCCCCATCCATTCTGAAAAGGCTGTCATTTTTTTCAGTCCATACTAGATTATCTGGAAGAGTCCGTGGCCATCATTTTCCTTTGGAGCTTAGTAGAGTTCCTGGGCTGTTTTTATGTTAGAAAGATGGCATGTGTGGGCAGAGACTGCTGGGTTTTTCAGTGGTGGCATTGTCTTGGCCTGTTCCCATTAATGAATGCCTCAGAGAGTTCAACCTATAATGTGGTTCCACCTGCTATTATTATTAAATTATTATAACAACTGCTACTATTATTTGAATTCAATTGTGGAGCTGGGCACTTTCTGTCAGATAGTCTCCAGTGTGTTGGTGGGCTGCTGAGGCTTCAGGCAGAAAAGGAAATATGCCTCCCACCCCTTCTGAGAGGGCCCCAGAGTTTTCAGCCCAGACTAGACTACCAGGGAAGAGGTAGTGGCCATCATTCTCTTCTGGAGCTTCATAGAGGAGCTGAGCCATTTTTTTCAATACCTTTCTTTCTTAACATCTTCCATCTTCTCTCATCTATATCTGGTAATACATGAAAGACCAAAGATGGGAGCCATGAATATGAGCCACTATTAGTTTTGCTGGAAGGAATTTAGTTAAGGAGGCCCCCAGCTGCAGCTCAATCTACCATGTTCATTTGATTCCCAGGGCCTTCTCCCAACTAACAACTTAGAACAGTGGGGCCTGAGACAGTACTATTCAATAAGATAAGCAAGCTCTCCTATGATCAGCTTCTGCTCTAGGAGTTCCTTTTTTTTTTTTTTTTCCCCACAAAACCTCAGTTATATGTCTCCGCAATCTGAGATTTTAATATGTTGCTATATGCACAGAGATCATATCCTACTGTACCCAAAAACAAGGATTATGCTCTAGCTTCTTATGCCCCTCATCCACCCCTTTTTAGATATAAAGACCCACCTAGGCTTGATTAATATGAAATTAGTACTTTTTCCTATTAATGGCATCTGCCCTTCTTTGCAGGAATTGAGCCTGGTTAATAAAGGTTGTACTCTTGGTACACAAGTCTGAAAGTCCCTGACTCCCATGCCCTTTCTCTTATGACTGTCTTATTTTATTAATTTTTTGGTGACCCACTTCAGAAACATTTTTCTGTGGTTGGATTACAGCCTTTACAATCCCTATTAAAAAAAATAAGAGAAAAGTGGGGAGTCATGGCCTGCAGTCCTGGAAGGAAAGGGGAAAAGTTGGGAGACTTTGTTGTCCTCCCTATATTGGGTTCAAGAAAAATGCATCCTACACCTATTGATTATTCTTTTACCCTTATTAATTCTACGGAAACCACAATCTTCCCCTCTTATCCTTATTTCCCTGGCTGCCTTCCTGCTGACTTTCCTATTTCATATTTTTCCTAGAGATTTAACCACCTTAGAAATCATTCAATGGAATTGTGGGCAAAGATCCATCTTCTGAAACTTCTTCAGGCTGGAAAAGGACTGTAGAACCTACCTATAAGTAATCAGAAAAGGTGAAATTTCATTCTACCTTAGCTCCTAATTAGGCAATTGGTTGGGTTCTGCAGTTTCAACATCTGAAAATGGATCAGTAAATGGTCCTCTCTATACTTGGAAGGACAGAGATACCTCTGTAATTATAACATAAAAGTTAAGCAACAAAAACCAAAGCATCATAGCATTATGCCTTCAGCCCTTCTCTGCTAACTGCCCTACCTAGCCTGAACTGCCTAACTCCATGCAAGCCCTCCCACTGCCCGCATTCCCATGGATAGACTCACAGACTGCAGTTTGCTTAGGGAGAGGAAAAGAGTATAGACTCATGCTTTTCCCTTGAGGCTTGTGGCAGTGTAAGCGGTGGCACCTGTGCCCAGTGGCTCTTCTGCTTGCACCCCAGACTGTCCACACTCCAGGGGACATGCTTCTGCCCTGCACCCCGCCCTCCACTTGCAAATAACTTCATTTGACCTTCCTCTGCCCGCCTCTAAGAGTGACAAGAAAGTAGCTGAGCTTGATCAGAATGTCCAGATTTTCTCTAGAAAAAATTTAAGACCTGACAGCCATTTGAGAATTTTTCAGAGTTTTTGATCCCTCCCTTGCACACCCTGACCTATCTGTCTAAAAAAGCAATTAACACTAGGCTTGCAAATCAAGCCAACACAAACACATACACACACACACACACACACACACACACACACACACAAATAAAATTTTGCTGAATTCAAACCAAATTCCAGATAAACACAGAACACAGACTAGCTAAACAGAGATTAAAAAAAAAAAACCTTAATAGACAAATACAAATAAGAGGATAGATAGAGATCAGTCAAGAAAACTAACCCTTGGGGCCGGAGAGATAGCATGGAGGTAAGGCGTTTGCCTTTCATGCAGGAGGTCATCGGTTCGAATCCCGGTGCCCCATATGGTCCCCTGTGCCTGCCAGGAGCAATTTCTGAGCCTGGAGCCAGGAATAACCCCTGAGCACTGCCAGGTGTGACCCAAAAACCAAAAAAAAAAAAAAAAAAGAAAACTAACCCAACCCTGCAATACCCATTGGGGCCCCCAGAATACCCATCAGGGATTCATAGAGAGCTAGAACATCTTCCAAACTCTCAGCTGTGTGTCTGTGGGTCTTTTACTGGCTCTCGGAGAAAGACCTTTTAACAGATTTATAGCTGGCCCTGAAATGCTCATTGGGGACTTACAGTCGACCCTGGAATACCCTTCTGCAACGTATTACTGATCCCAAAATGCCTATTAGGGATCTACAGGTTCAGCTTGAGCTTGTCTCACTATTGTTCATTGTCCTCCCATTTTTATAGATTAGGATCCTGGATGAGCCCCAAATTGTTAGCTCCGAATTCATGATCCATCTCACAAGACCACCAAAGAGACAAACAGTACTGCAATAAAGGATGAAGGTTTATTTACCAGCATACTGGGGTTGCCCTCTTAAGGCAACAACCCCTTACTGAGCTCTTGGGCTCCTTTAGTAGGGGTACAGTGGCTTCAAACCATCACAGTTAACCTTTAAGTTGATTGGCTATTGTCTAGGGTTTTTTTTTATGGCTAGATATCTAGAGTGGAATATTGTAATTAATAGGGCCTTGGGTCTGTGTCAGCTGAAGTATTAGAGGAGGGGCTCAGGCACACACTGGGTATCCATGACCTTGTCTGCCCACAGGCTTCCAGGTGTTGTTAGTTAGGCCTTCAGTTATTTCCCTTCTAGCTTTTAACACCACTTTGTCCATCTTTTTCAGAATTTCACCAGGAACTCTTTAATGATGTTTCCAGAGCTGTCTCTGTTGCTCAGGTGAAACATAGATTAACAAAGCCAATGAGTTGCTTACCTTAAGTGTCTTTTTACTATCTCTGCTTGGAATTGTGCCCAGTTATATTCAGATGCACTGAAAACGTTTATGCAATAAATAATTAGTTGATCTGTTAATATAAAACATGGGTCAAGTCTGGAGGAGAAAAGTTCAAGGGACTCTCAGAATGACTGTTGGGGTCAGCATTCAGAGAACAATTTTATAAATGAGAATGAACTTGTTGCTGTCAAAATGTTACAAGCAAAAAGAAGCAAAATTGCAGAAGAAGGCATCATTGCTCCTCACTGTGATGGAGGAAAAGAATCAATGGGCTTGCTTATGTAGGTAAGACCACTATAATATTATAGGAAGAATAAGAGAGGAAGCACTTTTTATGCCAGAATATGGTTTAAGCAAGAACATGAAAGAGCCCAGAATTATGATTTTATTATAAAAATATCAAATATTAATTTAAAAAAGTGCATGGCTTATTTAATCTTCTCTTTTGTTGCTGTTGCTGTCAAATAAGGTTTAATTATTTCATTGTGTGTGTGTGTGTGTGTGTGTCTGTGTGCTGCATGATCCTTGAGGATCTTCATCTGCCTGAAGTCCACTTTGTCTTTATTTTCATCTTATCTCCACTTTTAGTCAATTTCCTTAACTGATTTCCCCAAGTCACTTCTAGCAGACTCTGAAGCCAAGCTTGGCATCTGGGAGGCTTCAGGCATTTGGCTGAACACACAGGAGACTTCAACGACCATCCTAGTTGACATTTCCTTGGCCATCGATTGACTGGCTCCCATTATCAAAGTTCAGTGGCTCCTAAGAGTTGGAGCTCACAGTGGGCTTGGGAGGTGCCACTCATATCCTACATCTATTTTGTCTCATCTGCTGTGAGAAAGCATCTTCTATCTGCTGCTTAAGAACTTAAGCCTACTTGGAAGGAAGGAAAGAAGAAGGCCAGTGCTGCCACACTCACCTGCAGCTTCTGTTGGGCATATATTGATCAGGACAACAAGCTGCTTGCTACCTCTGTGCAGAGGTGCTCAGCAGCAGTAAAGCATGTTTCTTAGGCTCATTTTCAGCCATTTGCCAATAAATTGCATGCTTCTGTGTAAGACATGGAAAAATATCAAGAATACTTTCTTGCTGTCCTTTAAGACAACTCTTCTCTTGGGACTATGCTAGCATCCCGAACTCAGGCGTTCTCTCTGGAAGTTTTCCTCTGGTCTGGACCCTGTGGTGTCATCTAGTTGGTACTTTCCTTCCTCACACTTTACAAGATCCTCAGCTTCATTTTCTGTTGCCAATTTTGTTGCTCTCAAACTTTTGTTACCCAGAACCTTGAAATACAGAGACCAGAATCTGGAAATAGAGAACAGAAAGCCTCCTCTTTTTTTTTTTTTTTTTTGTTTTTCGGGCTACACCCGTTTGATGCTCAGGGGTTACTCCTGGCTAAGCACTCAGAAATTGCCCCTGGCTTGGGGGAACCATATGGGATGCCGGGGGATCGAACCGCAGTCCTTCCTTGACTAGCGCTTGCAAGGCAGACACCTTACCTCTAGCGCCACCTCGCCGCCCCCCCTTTTTTTTAACATGTCTGCAGTGCAGCCCCTCCTCCAAAGCCAGGTTGTGGGAGGGGGAAGATGAGGGAGAACTTAAATACCCATTAGCTTCCTCCTCTAGAGTTAGTACTCAGTGTTGTTACAGTCTACTCTATACCTACTTTTTAAAAATTGCAAAAATTAGACAATCTTGACTTTTTAAAAATTGCAAAAATTAGACAATCTTGGTAAAAACCTATAATATGGTCAATAGAACTGTTACTGATGATGATACAGAGTAGATGGGTTCTGGGGAGAAGACCTTGGGATATTGATGAAGTTATCCTGAGAGTCTGGTTGTGGGCATGATGTAAGAAATCTAAGTACAGAATAATAAGATTGTAATATTGTAATTTTAAAAAAAAATTGTCTTAGGGCCACATACAATGGTGCTCAGGGCTTATTCCAGCTTCAGTGCTCAGGGATCACTTCTGGTGGTGACTAGGGAATCATATGGTGCCAGGGATCAGTGCCAGGGATAAGTTGCTGTCCAATTTCTTGACCCCATTTAAATATTTTTAATAATGGGGCCGGCGCAGTGGTGCTAGAGGTAAGATATCTGCCTTGCCAGCACTAGCCTAGGACAGACCGCGGTTCTATTCCCTGGCATCCCATATGATCCCCCAAGCCAGGAGCAACTTCTGAGCACATAGCCAGGAGTAACCCCTGAGCGTCACCGGATGTGGCCCAAAAACCAAAAAAAGAAAATTTAATACAGTGATGAAAATAAAATTTATGCAAGAAAAGTAAAATAAAAATTTACAAATATGATATAGTACTCATTCAAAAAATACAAAAATGAAAGCACATAAATGGAGAGAGAATTCTCTGTGTCCCCCAACCTCGCCCTCACCTAGGAGTAAACATCTGATTCATTTGGTGGTATCTTTCCATATTGTTTGGGAGAATGGCATTTCAGAACTGAAATGTGGGTGGAGTTCTTTTTTGGGTTCTCTGCACATACGAAATCACTGCATACATCACCCTCAGTTTATATCTTTTCTGTCAACAATATGACTTGGCGATCTGTCTGTGTGGATGCATCCAGGTCTGTGATGATGCTTGATGTAGGGACCATCTGCAGATTTCCCTAGTTTCTATCTAATCACTCCTGTACTGACCCAAGGTCATGTTATTTTTCCTCCAGTTGGTATCCTTCTGATATTATACCTCTGATCATTTCTCAATTCCTTTGAGAAGGCAATGAGGCCTGCTACTATCTCTCTAGGACTAGAATCCAAAGAAATAGAACCTTCTGGAAAGGGTACATGTATTTTTTTCATTTTTTATTTTATTTTGTTTTGTTTTATTATTATTATTATTATTATTATTATTATTATTATTTTGGTTTTTGGGTCATACCTGGCAGTGCTCAGGAGTTACTCCTGACTCTAAGCTCAGAAATCACTCCTGGCAGGCTCAGGGGACCATATGGGATACTGGGATTTGAACCAACGTCCTTCTGCATGCAAGGCAAATGACTTACCTCCATGCTATCTCTTCAGCCCCTATTTTGTTTATTTTTAAATTATTTTTATTATTTTGGGTTTTGGGCCACATCTGGCGGCACACAGGGGTCACTCCTGGCTCTGCACTCAGAAATCGCTCCTGGAAGGCTCAAGGGACCATATGGATGCCGGTAATTTAACCAAGGTCCATCCTGACCACCTGCATGCAAGACACATGATCTACCACGTGCTATTGCTCTGGCTTCTAAGGGTACATGTATTTGAAATTCATTGTAAAATTACCAGTGGCTCTCTTCCTTTCAAAGCAGCCACTCCTTTATTAGCCTGCTCACTGCTCAGTGAGGCCATTAGTGGCCTTTCCTCTTTTTATTTTCCCCTCTGGCCTTCTTGGCATGCTCACCAACCATAGTTATAATTGCATAGTCTAAAGGGCTATTCTTGCCCAAGCTAGAAGGAAAGGAGAAGATAAGAGCCCAGAAGAACAATAAGTTACCTAGAATAATGTTTCAAGTCCTACCTGCATCCATTTTGAGGCCAGAAATATGTCAATCTCAGATGCAGACGAATTGGGAAAGCTATCACCTATCACTTTTGGCCCTGCTGTGGAATGCACCAAGAGAGAAGAAAAAAAGAAAATGAGGATGAGTGCTGAGTGTAGTAGTCAGGGAACTTAGCCCCTGGGTTGATGCCAGCAACCACCTACTCTGGAAGAACTACAGAAGAAAAACCAAAAGTTTGATTTTGTTAAGGTCTGCCTCATGGGCTATTTGCTATTTAAAGCTAAATGCAAACTTGGGCCCCTAATGACTTGTTAAGTAAACTTAGGTCTTTTACTTTCCTTAACTTTTTGATAGAGGGTAGTAACAGTTCATAATTATTCAGGCCCCATTTCTCTACCTTCCATTTGCCTTTTTTTTTTTTTTTTTTTTGGTCAAATCCATGATCAACTCCCACCATTTGTCCAACTCAGATTTCTCTGCCTCAAAAACATGTTGTTCCAGGGAATCAGAAAAACTGTTCATAGGAAAAAATATGTTTCCATCCAAAGCTCACCTAGATGGGGACTTTGGGTTAGTTAGTTCTAGAACCTCTTTACCTCCATTTCCACCTCTGTGAAATGGACATTATAATTGTGTCTGGACTGCTCAATGTGTTTCTTCATTTCCAGTATTTATTCTGGTGCCTGGCCTTAAAGTAAGTCCTGCAGGGGCAGAATAGTGTGTTGTCCCCAGTGAGACCATCCTGTGGCAGAAACACAAAAGAATTTGTCTCCTTTTCCCTCTGACCAGAGAACACTGCTGGAAATCTTGGCATCTGCTGGTGGATTGGAGAAGGATTGCTGTTGGAAAATATGGTAGTGGTTTCTGGTGGCTGCATTGCTTCCTCATGCTCTAGATATGCATTTAGGTTAATAAAGTTCAGCTTATTCTTCTTTGTGCTCATTACCATGAATTCCCAAAGAACAGGAAATTAGTCATCCCCTGGACTGAGGAGCCAGAGGCTGACCTTTCTTTGTTCTATGATTGACCATTAAAGCTAACCTATCCTTGAAAGAAGGCATAGTTTAATGGGTTGAAGGCTGTTCTCTACCCACCCTGGAGTGGTGTTCATCTAGAAACATTTATTGAGTACCTTCAATATGTCAGGCACGACTGTGTGCCCTGGAAATAAAGCAATAAACAAGACAGATGAGGGCCTTGCTCTCTTAGAGTTTACAACCTCAGAATACAACAAATTCCAGAATTCTATTAGAATCTCTCATTAATCACGTCTTCCATGTGGCAAATTCACAAAGATGGCCCTGAAGCACCCCAACATCGTGAGTCACCAAAGAAAGATGCAGCAATGGTAATTGCAGTTTAGAAGACAAGCACATTTTGTGCTCGAATACTTCTCCTTGAAAAATAGAAAGTTTGTGTGACAAATCTATAACATCCATAATAGTCTATTAAACTGAACATTACCTTTCTAGAAACAGATACCATGACCCTATATGAATTCATCTGATAGTTTCATGGTTTCCACTTGCTGGTATTATTCCCTGGTGTCTTCTCTTGCAGCTGCCTTGTGCCTTATGGGGAAGTTTCCCTAGTCTAGGAGCAGGAGAACAGCTGAGGGGACAATTTTATGTGGCCTGTGACAAAGCCAGGGACACATATCAGGGACTGAGATATAGTTAATGGGAAACTGGAAAAGGAGGTGCTCATAGCATCCTCCTACTACTCTCCAGCTCCAGCTCCATTGGATTCCATTGCTTCCTTCCTGGGCAAAAACTCACCCTGGGAGACCTGGGTTGTGTTTCATGTTGACATGAAGGGATCTGTGTGTGAGGACACCAAGAAGAGTTCGGGAGTCCCTTAGGGCCCCACATCAGGAGCATACACACACATTCACACACGCATGCACGCACGTGCACGCGCGCGCGCGCGCACACACACACACACACACACACACCCTGTGCTTCATTAGAGACACATATTTACATATATATTCTCTGTACACCACAGCCAGGAAACACACACACACACACACACTTCCCATACCCTCTGCATCATAGCAGAGACACACACATACCTGCACTTTACTGTACCCACCCACCCACTCCCACACTCCCCCTACTGTCCTCAAAATGCCCTACTCCAGTGCTGCTCCTGTATCCTCAAAGCAGGAAGAATGCTCTTGGTTTCCTGCTCTGAAGGAGATGTCAGAAGTCTCCTCAGGAGTCGATTCAGGAAGAGGGAAGCCAGGGGAGGAGAGAAGAGAGGAAAGAAAACACACAAATAAAAAAGGACACTCATGGTAGGGAAAGAAATTTTATTTTCAAGCTTTTAAGAGAATAATACAAACAACAGAGCGTTTAAAAAAAAAAACCCTAGAAACTAGTTTAAAAAAGTACTTGACAGTGTCTCCTTCAGACCCACGATAATGCGGCCATTGTGCAAAGACATGAGACTTGCTTCTGCTCCCACCCCCCATCGGCCTTCCCTACAGAAGCCTGGGACCAGCATGTGGGCCTGGGGCCCCCAGCTGCATGAAAAGACCATAGTACAGGGGCTAGGCCACGCTGGCCCCTCAAGAAACACTTAGACAGGTCCCATTCCACTCATTGGGGAACATTGGGCCAATGTCCCACAATCTACAGGGGCCCTGGGCAAAATGAACACAGGCAGGCATCTAACCAGTGCCAGGGTTCACAGAAAACTCTCAGACTTCTGTGTGTGCCCAGCCTGTGCATCCTGTAAACAACTTTGAGTCAAACCACCAGAAAATAAAAGTAATAAGGGCACAAAAAGACCCCTATTTCTGCACCCTCTGGGAGACTCCAGAAATGTAGTTTGAAGTCCTTCTGGCTTCTGGCTGCCTACCCCCATCCACCAAGCAACCCTATCAGGTGAAGCCGGAGTACCCTGCCGCCACAGGGGGGCTCAGATCCCCATGTTAGCCCATTCTGTCCCCCACATACTGCCCAAAACCAGGCCCAAGAGGAGGAAGCCCATACTCCAGGAGCACAGAGGACACATTGTTTTGCATTTTTCACCCTTGGCATCTTCCTCCACCCCCAATAGGTGACCATAGTGTCCTCATCACCCCTAGAAATGCTGCTTGCCTGGCTAGCCAAAGTTCCCTCTCCCAAGTGGTCTGGCATAGAGACATGACGAGGAGCATGTCTCACTAGTTTCCACAAGTATGGATTTTCCTTGCTCTTGATGTTGGGCTATGTTATCACCCGATGAGAACCCTTCCTGCATCTCATCCCCACCCTCTCAAATCTTGCGATTCCTTACCCCCTCCAGACCTACCACCGTCTGACTTCCCTCAGTTCTTAGAGTGCCATCTTACACACTCACACACACACATACACACACACACACACACACACACACACACACACACCTGCCCCCCAGGCAGATATGCCATGGAACCAGGACCCTGCCTGGCCTGGCCTTTCATCTCTTGATCACAGCCTTCCTGGGGGTCTCTCACACTGTCGTGACCCTCATGACGAGCTCCCGACTGCCGCCCTGCGGGTTCCGTTGCTCATGAGGTCTGAGGTGGCTCAGGATGTGCAGGATGGTGTAAGCACAGTGGTGATCGGACAGTGGGTCTGAGGGGTGGCTGGCAGCCCTGGCAGGACCTTCCTCAGGGCCAGAAGTGCCTGTGGCCTCCTCTTCAGTGGATGGGACGTTGACCTGGGTGGAAGAGGAGGTCCTGGGGTTGGTCCTGCCTCCTGCCTTCTGATCCTCCAGGTCTTTTGTCTTGTCATAGTTCAACACTTTCCACTGCTGATTGACAGCTTGCCACCGCTTAAAGATGCGGTACACAGAGGGGCCCTCGTGGATGATGAGCCCTGAAGCAACAGAGAGGAGAGAAAAACAAAGGCCACATCAGACAAAGTCTGTCCTAGTCTCCCTCAGTTTATAAATGGACAGGGACATCAGTGGGCTGGGTTGAAACTGATGAGATATGTCATTGTTGTTTTTTTAACACGTATGTTTCAGCTGAGCAATGTGGTCAGTGTCCCTGAACTCTAGGGGTTCAGTAGGGAAAAAGGGCCTGGCTGCTACCCCACCCCTGGTCACAGGCTCCTTGAGCTGCTGCCTACCACGCATTTGCCTACCTCTAGAGCTCCACCCCACCCACTTCTGATTCATGAAAACCAAATCACTTGTCTGTTGAGGCATAATAGAAATATCTTTTCTTCCCTCTATCCATGGCACCCAACATTTAGCAGATGCTGAATATATTGCATGCTTTCAAAGGCCCTGTGAAAGGAGTCTATTGTCCTTACAGCCCGATGAATGATGTCTGAAATGCCAGGGTTAACTCTGCATAAATAGCTCGATGCTACTGAAATCCATCCTCCCAGTACCCCACCCAAAATCACTTTATGTTGGCAGTGCAGAGTGATAAGCAAATGGCATCAGACAACCAGGCAAATACAGATAAACTGCATGCCTACTATGTGATGAATGCCAGAGATAGTACAGAAAGCAGTGCAGGTAGTGTCCCACACTCGAGTTGACATTCTCATGGAAATACTCAAACACACAGGTCAATAAACTAGTAGGATTACTGAAAATACTGAATAATTTGTGAAAAGATAAAATGGGGTGAGATAACGACTGGCATTGAAAAGGATTTTGCAGAGAGATGACAGCCTTAGTGGGGCCACTGGGGGCTGCCTGGGCTCAAGCAGCACAGAGTCCTTGCAGGTTGAGAATCACTGTGGGAGGCATGTCATGTCTCCTTGGCACTGGTTGGGAGATCCAGAAAATTAACTATTATAAGTAATAAAGGAAAAGGATAATCTGCATAGATCTAGGGAGAAAGGACATTCATGACAGGAACTGCAAACATGAAAACCAGGAATCATGAACAGAAAGAAGGCTAGTGTGGCTTAGTTGCTATGAATAATGAGGAAGAGTGAAGAGAGGAGGTGGGTATAGGTCAAGCCAGGAGAGGTTATAGTCATGGCAATGACACGATATCTTATTCTGAGTATAATGGGAAACCATTGAATCATTTTCTAAGGGGCAGGGATAGGGAATGGTAATGTGATTCAGAAAATTTCTCCTGCTGCCAGTTGACAAATTAATTGAAAGAATATGAGGGGCTAGAGTGATAATTCAGCAGGTATGGAGGGCATTTGCCTTGCATGCAGCCCACTTGCCTTGCATGTAGCTAACCCAAGCATCCCATATGATCCTCAGAGCCTGCCAGGAGTGATTCCTGAGTATAGGTCAAGGAGTAACCCCTGAGCATCGCTAGGTGTGGTCAAAAACAAAAGAGAAATATGAGCAGGAGCAGAAGACCCAACTGAAAATGAAGTCACCAGAAATGACGTGAAGACCAAACAGAAAGTAATTCACTAGGAAATGATTGCTGGACCTGATTAGGGGGTTAGTGATAGAGGTAGAAATAAACCATTAGATTTGGTGTCTTGTGATAGACTGGCTGACAGGTGAGGCATGGGTCAAGGGAAAACAAAAGCCTTTGGCTTTGCCTGTTGTAGGTCTAGTGGTGGTGTGACTGGGATCTGGTATGTAAAAGGGGGGAGTAGGATAGTGACAGTCACTGTATGTGTTCCCTATGGTGACCATTGTCAAAATTTGGTACTACCTTTTGTCTTAAAGCACCACAAATGAATTCTCTTGAAATAGATCCAATCTCCTTGAGTTAATGTGAATGTCTTTGAGAAGAAGAGCCATTTTTTCTTCTTTTTCAGCTTCTAAAACTCTCTTGAAAGCCTTACCTCTTCATATCCACTTCCTTTCTTCCAGTGTCACATCTTCTGTTACTCTGGTGTCATCAACTTTTCCTTTTCTGAACATATCAGGCCCATGTAAATAATTTAGAATAATCTCCTCTCTCTGAAATTTTTTTTTTGTCACACCCAGCAGCGCTCAGGGGTTACTCCTGGCTCTATGCTCAGAAATCACTCCTGCAGGCTTGGGGGACCATATGGGATGCCAGGATTCGAACCACCATCCTTTTGCAGGCAAGGCAAACGCCTTACCTCCAAGCTATCTATCTGGCCCCTCTCTGAAATTCTTGAGTCATATCTGCACATTCCTTTTGGCTATGTAAAATAAATAATGTTCAACTCCAGATTTTAGGAGCTGATATCTTTGAGAGTTATTAGTCAGCCTTCCACACTGATCAATAGTTCTACTTTGCTTATGATAACTCTAAGATATCTGATAGGAACCTCACTAGACAGGTCAGATATGGCTGTTGAATATATGAGTCTGTGATTGAGAGAGATGTCTGTCAAAGAAACAAAAGAAAATTTGACCTTGGAAATGATCCTAAATCTCCTGAGAAGTTAGTTGCACAGATAAAAGCTTCTGATGGATAGATTTTGGATGGTAAGCCAGCAAAGGAAGATCGGAAGGACTAAAGCTATAGGAGCCAGATCAGCATGTGTAAGAGCTAGAAAGCAAGAAAAAGACAAGTTTCAATTTTAAAAAAAGTGTGACAACTCTTTTAAATGGGCTCAGGTGAAAAGAGAGGTGAGCACTCGCTTGTTGAGCATGTGGAGGAATGATGATAAATATGATTCAGGTAGTTCTCATCCAAGTGTATCTCCTTTCATAAAGCCATCATCTATGGTAGAAGAGGCAAGAGAGGAAGTTCTGAATATTTGTGGAAAGAAGAGGAGGTGAAAATAATTGTCCTGGAAAAAGGTAGAGTAAATATACAAGGCATATATGAGAAAACTAGTTGCAATTTTGAGGTGCCTGGTTGAGATTTGTGACTTTATATTTGGAGTGAGTCATTATTTGTTGTGTGATTTTTAATCCACACCTTCAAATGTTGCTAGGAGCACCTGTGGAAGAAGAATGTTGGATTTAGTATAGACTGTTTATCCAGACATGCAAAGCAGGCAGGGGAGGGAGAATGACAGATGTTTGAAAGGATTGATTATTATGGTAACAGGGGCAAAGCAGTCTCATGAGCATTGAGTGAAAATAAAAAATGATCAGGCCTAAATGCTCAACTTAAAGTCAATGATAATAGAATCAAGAGATCCAAACTACAACAAGCTATATACAAAAAGAACCTGTTATACTAAAAGTCCAAGGGGCTAAGGGTGGAAGTATGGGATACATGCTGGGCACTATAATAGAGAAAGGTCAACACTGGTTGTGGGAATTGCGCTAATTCACTATCACTATGCACCTTAAATACAACTTTGAGAGACTTGTAATTCACATTGGTCTCAATAAAAATTATTTTTAAAAAAGGATTGATTATTAGGGGACCCATGGAATCTAGGCTAAGAGGAGGGGAGTGAGGACACAAAGGGGATAAAGAATAATGAGGTCCTGGAGAGATAGCACAGCGGCATTTGCCTTGCAAGCAGCCAATCCAGGACCAAAGGTGGTTGGTTCGAATCCTGGTGTCCCATATGGTCCCCCATGCCTGCCAGGAGCTATTTCTGAGCAGACAGCCAGGAGTAACCCCTGAGCAATACTGGGTGTGGCCCAAAAACAAAACAAAACAAAAAGAATAATGAAAAAGAGAGCAGAAAGGAACTAGGGTCAATGACACAAGCTCTCTATGAAAATGGAGAATTGCTGAAGCTAGAGAATAATAATGGGAAAAAAGTCATGGTCCAAAAAGAAGAGTGCTGACATCTAGGTTTTAAGTTGTCTGACATGGTGTGGTTGTTGGTAGAGGAAATTGCTTAAGTAGAATTGAAGTGGGCTGGAATCCTGAGAAAATCAGGGAGCTGAATATCCTGAGTGTTATCAAACCAAGTGCTTCCTTCTTATAACAAATATATTTGAGTATTCACTTTCCTAGCTTGAAATGTAATTCATATTATAATGTAAGTCATTGTGGGTTTTAAAAAAAAATAATAGTAAGCTCTAGCAGATAAAATGAAGCAAAGGGGAAATCATTTATAAAAAAACAACATAGAGTTCAATAAAAGCTGGAAACCAACACCATTAGAAAACAAACAGAAACCCCATCATCATTTCTGAAATACCCTTAGGGATGATTCCATCTCTGCTGAGAACAAGCTCCTGAGGGGGAAGCAAGCCAGGTGTGTGAAGGGTGGGGGAAGGATGAAGAGGCAGTCATCCAGGAGATCAGCAGAAAACAGGGAGAAAAGGGGAGGAGAGGGATAAAATGGTAAGGCACACTATGGAGAGAATAAAGTCCAGGCCCTCACCACCATGCTCCATGAAATAAAGAGTACAGGAGAGAACTTAGCTGAGAGAGCAGAAACTGTTCTCAGTCAGTCCTCTGTCAGGAAAACCCAGAGAACAGGTTAAGCTCCAAAAGGTGACTGGGAGGGAAGATGTAGCCAGTTAAAGAATGGGCTAGACTAGAAAGGGGTGACTGTCCACCTGGGGAGACTTGGGGAAGACTGGGATTTGTGATAATGAGTGAAGCAGTTTGGGGTGGGGTTGAGTTTCAACCCAAGGGGAGAGCTGACTCACAGGATCAAACTGATTGAACACCCCAGACAAGCAAATAGATAGGAACTTCAGAAGTCTCCACACTCACTTCTCATTAGGCTTTTAGAAGACAAACACCCAGGGTAAGTTTCCCACCAGTTCCCATAGGCATAGGTCCTTCCACTGCATTGTGAACAGTTTCCAGGTTTCACTGAGGGAAACAGTCTCCCTGTTACACAGAAGCTCCTCATCCTTGGGCTCACAGACTCCACTGAGTATCTGATGAAAGCTGAGGCTATTTTGCTGGAAAACACTAAACACTGGAATTGCCTTTTTAATTCTAGGATGGTCCTTGGGCTGTCCTGCCTGATTAGACCAGGACAAAGGTCCACCCTCTCTGCCTGTGCTCTCAGACCATCCCTAATAGCTCAGTCTCATGAAGACCTTCAGTCTCTAGAAGGTGGGCCAAGGCTTTTATGATGCTTCAGCAGCTATTTGTTCATTGACTCCAGCAGCCTTGTTTGCACAATACCTAGATGTAAGCCCCTCGGGGAGAGAATAAGTATTTTTGAGGCAGGTCACTATAACAATACCCACAGAATGGCATCTAGTCCAGGCTTTATGGAAAACAATGTGGAGATTCCACAGAAAAACTGGAAATTGAGCTCCTATATGATCCAGCCATACCAGTCCTAGGGATATTCCCTAGGAACACGAAAACACTATACAAAAATATATTCCTGACACCTATATGCATTGCAGTGCTATTTACAATAACCAGACTTTGGAAACAACTAAGATGCCCTTCAACAAATGAATGGCTAAAGAAACTGTGGTACATATATACAATGGAATATTATGCAGCCATCAGGAGAGATGAAGTCATGAAATTTTCCTATTCATTGATGTACATGGAATCTATTATGCTAAGTGAAATAAGTCAGAGGGAGAGATATAGACACAGAATAGTCTCACTCATCTATGGGTTTTAATAAAAATAAATATATTATTGTAATAATGCCCAAGACAATAGAGATGAGGGCTAGAAGGACCGGCTCACAACATGAAGCTCACCACAAAGAGTGGTGAGAGCAGTTAGAGAAATAACTATACTAACAGCTATCATGACAATGTTAGTGAGTGAGAGAAATAGAATGCCTGTCTCAAATAAGGCAGGGGGTGGGAGAGGAGGGAGCTTAGGGGCATAGGTGGTGGGAATGTTGCATTGGTGAAGGAGAGTGTTCTTTTTATGACTGAAGCCCAACTACAAATATATTTGTAATCATAGTGCTTAAATAAAGATATTATTAAAAAAATAATACCCACAACTTTCTGGGTGATAACAGAGGAGAAGAGGTCCAAGGAGAGCAAAGGAAGGGACAGTTGAATTTCCCAAACTAACTCTTCAAAAAGAACCATTACACTTGTTTCTTAATTAGCTTCTTGATCAGACAATTTTACCCTGATTGAAGAGGGTGGCTTAAATTTTTGGTCTGAATACTGCCTTCTAATTATATAACTGTCTCGTGTGCAGGAAGTAATTAAACCATTTTAATGGATAGGTAGCTGGAGGGGAGGGAGGCGCACCTGGTTCTGTAGATAATGCTTGTTTGGCAAAATTGGAAAAGTACCAAGTACTGCACTCATGCCTGCTTCCCTTGGTCCCCGCCTCTGCTTCCCACTTTACAAATTACTTATTGATTCCTTGGATGACAGAACTTTTCTTAAAAGAGAGAAATTTTTCAAGACAGGGAAAGCTTTACTTTTCAAGACAGGTGAAGGGGGAAAGGTGAAAAGGATGGAAGATAAGGAGAACAAGAGGGAAAAGGCAACTGATAGACAGAAAAACTGAAATGAGTACAGGAGAATAAAAGGTACTGGGAAAGGGAACCAGAGAAATAGTAGATAAAATTAGAAACTTAGGATGCTCAGTCATATAGGATCCCCAGGACATTGTGACTTGGTCATGTGGTGGAGGAGTGGGAAGGTTCTATTTACCAATTGCCTGAAAATCACCTAAAAGGGCTGTACCTATGGAAAATCCAATTCCAAAGAAATGGAACCGTCTTACTATAATGTCGTCCACATTGGCAATTCTCTTCCTGGTAGAGTGGGAGGCTCCACAAATTATCAGTCACTTCCTTTTTCATCATCTCTCTTCCTCAGCCTCACTGAAGTGGTCCCCAGAAGCCCAGGAAGATGGGAAGGATTGCAACTATTGTTGGGGCAATTCTTCCAGCTGCCCCCACTCTGATGTCAGCTTCTCCCCCACTCTGCCCTGCTTAGTTTTGGCCACTGGCACTTGCTCTATCTATCGTAAAGAATTCAGTGCCATTCTTTCTCATTAGTACTTCCTGAGTACCTTTTACATACTCCAAGGAGTATCTGTGGTGGAACCAAGATTGAGTTCCCTTTAGGTATGGGGTTATGTGAACAAGGCTAACTAAAAGATCTGCAGAGAAATTTCTGGTCCCCTTAGCACTGCTACAGTCCCCCCTGCTAGTCCCTACCTCTAGCTAGTCTCCTAGTATAAGAGGCATAAACATCGCTGGTATCTTTAAGATGCAGTGCTCCATCAACTTTAGTCTGCACCAGGCTCAGCTAAGGAGGTTGTTAAAGCATTTCCCAGGCTTCCTTCCCAAAGAATTGAAATTCAGCAGCTATAGGGTGAGGATTAGGAATTGCGTTTTTGAATGGATAATGCTGAAACTGCAGCTCTTATTTGAGTAGCACTGCATAAGATCACTTCCTTACTCTGACCAACTGCCCATTAGAAGATTCTAAATTTTAATTAATAAAAAATTATAAAGGGCTGGAGATAGTGGTATTATAAGTGGTAAAACACATACCTCACATTTGTTTGATCAAACCTAGGTTTGATCCCTGATACCACAAAATGAACAAGTAAAAGAAAACTATATATAGTTGAAATGGTGCTTATATATACATATATATGTATAAAACCAACATGAAAATAAAGGGAAGTTAAAGAAAAGGAGACAACTGCTTCCAGAATCATAGAATTTGGGGGCTTGTAGTTTGAATCCTCTTACCGTTCAATATGGCAAGCATCTGTAGCAAACCAAGCTGAGGCTTCAGGTCAGACATTTTGTTTGTTTGTTTTTAGGCCACACTCAGTGGTGCTGAGGGGCCACTCCTGGCTCTGCACTCAGGAAGGGTTGGGGGACTATATGGGATGCTGGGGATCAAACCCACCAGGTCTGCCGCACCCAAGGCAAATGTGCTTCCTGCTGTGCTATCACTCTAGCCCCAGGTCACACTTCTTTTTGAGTCTTTTTTTTTTTTATGATACATTAGGGTTGACATTTTTCTTATGGTTGACATTCTTTCTCTTTTCTTTTTTTTCTTTACCACTCAGACTGCATCCTCTCCCTCTATCCCTTCCAAAGGAAGGGGAGAACGATCATCAATGGCAAGAAGGCAGTCACAGAAGCAACACCTAGAGTCAGCTTCACACTCAGGAGAGGAAGCTCTGGCTCCTCCTCGGGGCTTTGGGTGCTCTACACGATCAGAGAAACTTCTCCAGTCACATACTATAGAAATGATCCCTGAAAGTATAGTCTTGGGGGTTGACAGTCTTATGATTATTTATTATTATTCCTCTTATTATTTTATTGTATTTTGGGAGCCATAATCAGCTGTACTCAGGGATTACTCCTGGCTCTGTGCTCAGAAATCACTCTTGGAGAACTCCGGGAACCATATAGGTACCAGGTCTCAAACTTGTCGGTCATATGCATTTCAAGTGTCCTACTTAGTATATTATTTCTCTGGCCCTTGACATTCTCTTTCTTAGAAGGTTGTTAGGAGGTAGAGATCTATGAGCCAATGCCTAGGACTATATCTGGCACACCAATCGCACATGACAGTGAATGGGGTGGGTGGGTAAGATTACAGGACAGCAAAAGGCCTGCCCATACCTCTACCTCATCCTCTTTCCCTTCCAGTCCTGGCCCCAACTACATGCACCTGCTCTCGAATTTCCTGTTCCAACCCTCCATCTGAGTCATTGTTTATAGTTGACCAACATACTAGAAACTGAAAAACACTCCGGAGACCAAAGAATGTTTCAGATGTGGAGATAAACCTCCGCATCAGGAGCTGCTCTCACCAGGGAGATGCTTTGGCATGCCAGGGAAGGGACACTCTCCTCCCAACAGAATCACTACCAGACAACTGTGGTGCAAGCCGTTCCACAAAGCCCCTTTTTGATAAATACTACCTACGCCCCCAAAGTACCCAGCCCTGCCAGGGCCTGCTCAAATGAACTAATGAGGTCAGTGTGAGAAAGATTGGGAGGGTTAAGACAATGCTTCAGGAAGAGGCTGAATCAACAATGGCACTGCCTCAGTGTTCTGCAGGGGGGGGAAATCATCTAGGCTGTATTTCTAGGGGTGAGGCATAACTCCAAGGGTCCTATTTGAACGGGCTCAACTCATAGACTCAAGTGCTTTGAGCCATAATATTGTGAATGCTTTGGTTTAGAATAACAACGACTCAAAGACTAAAAGACTGAGCATTCAATGAAAGTGAATGAAAGCATGAAAAGTCACCATCTCAGGGCCAGAGAGATGGTACAATGGATAAGGTGCTTCCCTTGCACATGGCTGGCCTGGACTCCATCCCTGGTCCCATAGAAAGTCCCTTGAGCCCCAAGCCGGAGTGATCCCTGAGCCTAGAGCCAGGAGTAAACCCTAAGTACAGCCAGGTAAAGCACACAAAAACATTTTTTAATTAGAAATTATTTAAAAACGAAGGCTACCATTTCTTCCTATCACTAGCCCAGCTATGCCTCAGGCAGCTGGAAAGACTGTCTCTGTGGAAGTGATTTCTGTTGGATCTTTCTCCAGAGTGAGGTTCCTACAAATTGACCTTGCTCCAGCAGCAGGGACTGTGTCTCCAAACATCAGAGCCAGAACTATTCCACAGCTCTGCTTACTCAAGACATTGCATAGCCCTCTATGACCTTTGCTAGAAAAGCACTGAGTGGTTTTAGAAATGAATAGAAACCCAGGTGCTTAAAAATGACCTGAGCTAAATTCAGTAAGTTTGGATAAGAAAGAAAAATAGCTCTGGAGCCCCAGAATTCCCTGTGTGGGTTAATTGAGAGGTTTGTTCTTGAAAGTACGTTTGTGAAGCTATACCCCATGATACCATGTAGGTATTCATCCCTCAACCCTCATGAGAAAAAGCTTAGCATTCTCCCTATCATAGACAGATCATCATTATATTTCTCAACCACTTTAGTGATGATGAAGGGTCTTGGGAATGATGGTGAATTAATAATAGTCACCATTCACTGAATCCTCATAAGTTTCTGTAATTCTAAAAGTGCTTTGCAAATATTATTTACTTTTCAAATACTTTCTCCTATAAGAGAGATGAAATTATCCTTCACTTTCCTGAAAAGGAAAATGAAGCCAAAGAGACTATCTTGCCCAAAGATTCATAGCTTGTCCTGAAAGTGAGACATAAACTGAGATACATCTGAAACAGGAAGTACCATGAGTCTGGCAGTTTCCTCCTGCACATCCCAGTCTAAGTGCTCCCCCCAGAGAGAGTAGCTATAGGGGAAACACTTTCTAAAATATGATGCGGATCTATACTTCTATTTGTGTTCATAGTAAGATGTATTTTGTGCTATGTTTTAATGCTTTACTTGACTAAATGAGAGTTATTTTAAATAGCAGGCTTTGAAATAAAAAACAAAATAAAACACCTAGGTTCTAGTTGTACAACCTACAGGACTAGCCTGTTAGCCTCAATTTTCTCATCAGGAAAAGGTTACTGTCAATCCATCCCCATCTTCTACATAACTTTATCTTAGGGTAAGACCTGCCCATTTCTGGGAGGGGTCTTGGGGAAGGTCTCAAAAGGTTTGGCCGGAAGGCCAGGAGAGGAGAGGAGAGGATGGATTGAAGAGAAGATTGATGGATTGGCTGGAGGGAGTTGGAGACACGTGGCCTGAGCTGGAGGAGAAAGGCCTCTCATCCCTCCCTCACCATCCACCGTCATCCAAGCCTATCCAAAGGGTTTTTATTCTACAGTTACTATAAAAATAAGCATACCTCAAAGTTATTGGGGAATAATGTACACAAGCATGTCATAGTGCTTGGTACATTATTTAAAACAAATATTATTTCGTTGTCATTATCATAAACAAATATCAAATGAATAATGGATCTTTCTTAAATTGTGATATTGGAAATTATAATTAAGGTTTCACACATACAAGGCAAATGCTCTACTACTGAGTCACATGCTAAATTTATCTTAAGGAATTACTATAACATTATAAAGGCAGTTTACTTATGCAAAATGATAAACATGTATTTAGAAAGTTTTATATTTTAAAATCCATAAATTTTTCTTTAAAGATTTTGGCCATAAACAATATATTGGCCATCATGCTTGCTTTGCATGTGGCTGAACGTGGGCTTTATCCCCAGCACCAGATATGGCCCCTGGAGGATGGCCAAGGGTATTCCTAGAGCACAGAGTTTAAGGCCACACCTGGCCATGCTCAGGACTTAATCCTGGCTCTGCACTCACAAATTAGTTTCGGTGGTGTTTGGAGGACAATATGGGATTCTGGGAATGGAACCTGGGTTGGCCACATGAAAGACAAATGCTCTACTTGCTATACCATCACTCTGGGCCCCACACTTTTTTTTTTAAAAAAATGTCTATGAGGTCCTAGTATTGTCAACTATACTGGTCATTTCTCTCTTATTTTAGCTTTTTTTTTTTGGTTTTTTTTTTTTTTGGTTTTTTTGGGGGGCCACACCTGGCGGTGCTCAGGGGTTACTCCTAGCTGTCTGCTCAGAAATAGCTCCTGGCAGACATGGGGGACCATATGGGACACCGGGATTCGAACCAACCACCTTAGGTCCTGGATCAGCTGCTTGCAAGGCAAATGCTGCTGTGCTATCTTTCTGGGCCCCTTATTTTAGCTTTTAAAGGTTTGACAGGTAGGATAACTTTTCATCCAGTACAGAAATATATTAACTTACATCTTTAATTGGTTGCATATATTAAAATTAAAGTTTAACAAATCATGTTTACACAGTCCTGATGCTGTATCCTCTGTTCATTTGCTCTAATTTTGGGTTATATATATACATATATATGTCATTGGTTATATACATTCTAATTTAGGATTACATATTCATTATGTATATATAATTGAAATAATATCTTTGAATCCTTTGTTTCAGAAGGATTCAAAATTCTTTCATAGGAAAGAATCTAAGAGGAATAACATAGGAAGCTTTAACAAAGGTTAAAGGTTAAAGTTGCCATATTTTGAAATAAGTAGAGTCATCTTTCCTTTCTTACTCGGACCCTATTCTACTTGCAAGTAGAAAACAAACATGACGAGGATATAAACTAATCCTCAGTTTTGTGGGGTTCACATTCTGAGAGCCAATCTCTCTCAAGTCTATGGATTAAAAAATAGTTTGGGGGCCAAAACCCTTAATTAATTTGCGCTTGTTAAATCCTAATAACTTGACTCACTGGAGCAGGTAGTACCACATTTGTCTGCTGTCAGTCTCTCTGCTGGGGCAGACAGAGTCATTAGAGATGACAGAAGAGGAGATATGTGGAACAAGGACACTCGATGTCATCCCACCTCATGGAGAAGACATGACTGAGGAAACCAAACACTGTCTAGAGTGGACTCTGGTCCAAATAACAGCAGCTTCTTGATTCTGTGAGAACAGAAGGTGGGATTCTGGGCCAGGGTCCAGGTCTCAATAGTCTGAGTGAATCTTTATCCAGTACTCCTGTGAGGGAATCTAAGCTGATTAAGAACCTCTTAGCTGGCCTGCTCTCCGGCTCCTCCACACAGACTTCTCAACCACAGAGCTCACAACACCCCCTTGGAGAGTATATTACCTCTAGCTCTGTCTAGTCTGTCTAGCTCTGACTCATTTGTCCCACAATTGCCAGAACTTTCTCTTTAGAAAACCACACACCTAACTATACTTTGCTCCAGTATAGAATCTTATTGATGCCTCCCATCGCTAGCTCGGCCAACCAAACTGCCAAACACTGATTCATGATGCTGTGGATTGTACCAACCTTCCCCCCCCCCCTTTTTTTTAATGTTCATCACTCACCTCCAAATCTTGGTTCTTTGTACTGATCTATAAAAACCTGCCCAAAGTTTTCTAAGTACTGCTTGTTCTCCATGTGTTATGTCAACATGCTTCTCCACATGCTAGTCATTCTACATCAAATGTTCTCTGCTCTTCTGGATAAATGGTTACTTCTCTTTTGAAACTAGTTCGAGTCTAAGGCATCTTTCTTCAGAAAGTTCCCTGAATTCTCTCAAAGAAATGGCTTTTTTGTTGCTGTTCCCCTTTCTGTACCTTGTACAGACTTTAGCTATATTGCGATTCATATGTAGGCAGTAAGTTCATTGAGGAAAGTCTCTATGTCTTATCACTCTGTAAATCTTTCCAAATTTTGAGAAAAAATAAGAAAGCCAGCAATTTCTACTGAATGAATGTCAGGACTATCTCAAATGCCCTTTAACTTAATAATTTTCTCTGCTCACTCATATCTGTGTTCAGATTTCAGTCTCAGTTCCTTCTACAAAGGATCACAACCGACTTAGATGTTTCATCCATGAGATATTTAGAACTTGAGAGCAAGCTATTCTTTGTTTTTGTTTGGGGGTTATACCTGATGCTGCTTAGAGACTACTTTTGGCTTTGTGCTTATAAATTATTCCTGATACCAGTTACCATTGAACCAGGATCGGCCATAAGCAAGGCAAGTGATCTACCTGCCGTACTTACTATCACTCTGGCTTCAAAGAGCAAGCTATACTATTTATTTATTTTGGTTCTTGGACCACACCCAGCGATACTCAGGGTTTACTCCTGGCAGTGTACTCAGAAATTGTTCCTTTCTTGGGGGACCTTATGGGATGCCAGGGATCAAACTGAGGTTCATCCTGGGTCAACCATGTGCAAGGCAAACACCCTACCACTGAGCTATACTTTTATATATACTGCAAGCTATACTTTTATTGGAATTTATATACCCAATGCCCTCTCAATACATATTTTGAAACAATTAATTAATTAGTTACTTACTCAAGTTTATATAAACTTAAGTTTGCCCATCCCACTCCTTTTTCTCTGAGGTTATTACAAGAGAATAAAACACACATTTTCATTTTAAGCCTCCATCTTAGTTTGTGTCAGAAGAGTACTTATCAAAAAGGAGGGTGCAACAAAATAATAACCACAACCTGGAATTCAGGTCAAAAACAATTGTCTCTTCCTGAATTTTTTTATATACTCTGTACATCCAACTATTTACTAGACCAGGTTTCAGTTCACCTACTTCATCCAAGCTCTGCATTTAAATTTTACAGAGTAACCAGAGATGAAATAGCAGCAAGTGCCCTGGATCTGAAACCAAAAGACTTTGATCCAGGGCTCAGTGCCATTATCTGCTTAGTTGTGTGACCTCTGGCCCAGTTGCTTTAAGTTTTTCCTTGCTTATGGAATACGGATGGCAATACCATTCTGTTTAAGAATTCTGTGCCCTTTCTCAGTTTCTATTTGCCATTTCAAGGGGATTAGTGATTTGTTCTCTTCCACCTACACTGGGCTTTCAAAGAGGTAAGGATCACTTGATGGTAGGACTTTAAGAACAGAGGTACTTCATCTGTATGGGATCCGGCATCCTTGAATCCCAGAGCTAATGCCTTAAATAGCTTCTGATATTCCTGGAAAGAGTCTAGGAAAAATCTTGTGGTGAAAACTTAAGACTTTGCTCTGATTCATTGCTCTGGAAACTTCTTCTTTATCCCTAGTTGATCAGAAATGATCCAGGTGCCATAACTATAGAGGAGGCTGAGGTCACTTCATGAACACTGATTGAGTAAAGCATGTCTCAGATACAACATTTTCTGGGCTCCAAAACCAAGAAGGTCTGCTGAACTGATGTAGGACCCTAGTGTGTTTCTTTCCATGTACTCCTCCCCTCCCTGGGTAAAATTGTCCCTAAGTAAATTATTCACATAACTAAGGGGTAATAATTAAAGCTACACATTTTATCTACTTTCAGAGTCTTTACTATTAGGGAATGGATAAGTGAAGAATTAAGAAAGTACCAAAAGTTCCTTATACTGCTAGACTGTGCTTTGAACTCTAATTCTTGAGCAATCTTAGGACTAAACTAATTTCTTTTCTCCCTGTGATAAGCTTTCAGATATTCAGAATGGATTCTCTCATTCAGCAGCATTTCACCCAACAGTTCTGGAGAATAGAAACTACAGATAGAAACCTTTCTTCCCACTTTCTGTTATGAAGTCTTCTCTTACTCTGTCTAGTCTATCACATTATCATAATCTACGCTCTGTGGTCTTCTGGAAAGTTTGAACTTCTCTTTTCCTATGGAAGTAAGATAATTAACTTTTATTTGTTTTTTTGGGGGGGCACATCAAGTGATGCTCAGGTGTTATAACAGGATCTGCACTCAGGAATCATTCCTGGTGATTCTTGGGGGACCATATAGTATGTCAGGGATTAAATCAGGGTTTGTTGATCATAAGGCCAATACCCTACTTGTTATACTATTGCTCTGGCTTCTTTACTAAAATTTCCAACTGGTGACTATCTCAAAAAAATAAAGCAGATGTCTTCTGCAATGCTCTTGCTTTTTCCTTCTCTGTGCTGCAATTTTATACTCTGCCTCAAACTGGTCCCACCAGATATCTTCTCCTAATTCTTTTATTTTTGGGGGTGGTCACACCCGGCAGCACTCAGGAGATACTACTGGCTCTATAATCAGAAATTGCTCCTGGCAGGCTCGGGAGACCATATGGGATGCCAGAATTTGAACCATCGTTCTTCTACATGCAAAGGCAAAGGCCTTACCTCCATGCTATCTCTCTGGCTTCTTCTCCTAATTCTTAATATTCTGTTTGCCAGTAGTTTGAAAAATCAGACTGGTATGAAGAGAAACTCAAATTTATATATGGGGGTAGAAGGCAGTAGAAGATGGGACATTTTCTTCTCTCATAATAGTCTGAATTCAACATCAGCAGAATTTAATGGATATTGAGTATCAGCTATGTCATCCTTTGATCACAATAAGTCAAAGGAACTTCTTTACGGCATGTGCTTTTGAATGAATGCCTGGTGGGAGACCATAACTTCAGGCTTTCCTGAGCATATGACTCAGATAACTGAAAATGGCATTTGTTGGAACCCTAAAAACTAGGCCGAGGTGAACCTAAATATCAATAACAAGACCACCTTAGCATTCAAAGCCATGGATACAATCTATATTTCCTTCCCATTCAGAAACTGTTTCCAGCAGTATGTGACTTGTCCAAGAATAGGTCATGTTGCTACTGGGTATCCTGGGAACTATTTTTCTGAAAGCTAGCACAGAAAAACAATGTGGAAACCTACATTTGCTCCTTGGCTTCTCTCAGAAACTGAATGATTGTCACAGAAAGCAGAAGCACTGGAGGGATGTAGGCTGGAGAGACAAACAGCTAGAGAGAAGCTAGGAAAAAGAGACAGAGGAAATAGTACTGCAGAGCCCTACTCCAAAGAAGATACTGGGAGCCAAAGGAGCCAGAGCACCAGGCAGGCTGAGGGAAGGGAAAGATGTTAGGGGGCTCAGAGTCACAGGGAACAGGGCCTGTTGTATGGGGCTTCTCCTGTGACTAAGCCAGGTGCACTCTGTGTGGCAGATGGCATCCCATCATTGACTCTGTGGGACTCTTATTCTCTAATACAGGAGGGTGGGTAGTAAGAGCACTAGATTGCCAGTTGGTAGTCTACTGCTCTCATCCCAGCTGAATAACCTTGAGCCGATCACTTCTCTCTTCTGTGTCCTGACTTTGAAGTTTTAAACGGAGGTATTGGGCTGGATCACTAATACAATGAATAGAGCACTTACTTTGCAGGTAGCTAACTTGGTTCACTCTTTGACACCCTATGCCTATATGGACTCCAAGCATGCCCAACGTAAGCAGGTCTAAACAAAGTGCACTGTCAGAAGCAAAACCTAGCCAAATCCTGCAGTCACAGCCTTCTTGCAGACTTACGAACAGGAAGTAAATGTTTCCTGTTGTGAGCTCCTGAAATTGTGGAGTTGTTTGTTAGTTGTTTGCAGTTATGATTGAGTAATCTAACCACGTGACAGGAAAGTTTGTCACTTAGCTAACCATATCCAAGGCCTGGTTGAAGGATAATGAAGGGCAACCGGAAGGGCCCCAATAGTCTTTCACTGCTTGGTCCTTCATGCCAAAGCCTTTTGCCTCCATATGGAGACACACCTGGGGTTTGGCATCAATAACCCAGGCCTCCTCGACAGGAAAGGATTTGCATAGAAGGAAGAACTGTGTAAAAATGTCTCAATGTCAAGTTCTGCTCTGAAACAGTCTATTTCCTCACTCCAGGAGCCAAAATTAAAAGGCTCTAAAACTTGGAATTGATATATTGATATAGCTAATGTGAAGAGGCAGCAAGATTCTTAGGCAATTTTACAAGCCTTACCATCACTGGTCTTGCTGGTTACTGTGGTATACAGACAAGACTCTAGACCTCTCTGGTTCTAAGTTTAAAGAACTCTGAAAGAAATTCACGTTAGGGCCCGGAGAGATAGCACAGCGGCGTTTGCCTTGCAAGCAGCTGATCCAGGACCTAAGGTGGTTGGTTCGAATCCCGGTGTCCCATATGGTCCCCCGTGCCTGCCAGGAGTTGTTTATGAGCAGACAGCCAGGAGTAACTCCTGAGCACTGCCAGGTGTGGCCCAAAAACCAAAAAAAAAAAAAAAAAAGAAAAAAAAGAAAATGAAAAAAAAAGAAATTTATGTTAATAGTATCTCATATATAACTAATAGATAATTTTAAACAAAGTAGAACAGAAAATTTGATATAATTAGACAAGCTAATCACCAGAGAAGACAAATATGGGACTCTTTGTTCTCATTGTTGATGCTTAGGAAATAACCTGAGAGTCCCTGGTTCAGTGTGTGGCTGTGCTTAAACACACTTCATTTCACTTGGAAAAATCCAGGATATTTCCCTACTGCCTCAGTAACTTGAATAAAGATTTCTGCTTTGGCAGCCATACTCACCTACTGGAGAAAAAAAAATCCTATTCTCTACCTAATAGACAGGCAGAATACAAACTTGGGATGGGGTAAGGGAACAAGCAGGAAATAGAGTGATAGTTTCTTATTTATGTCTAAATCCCAAAACCATTTAAACAAAATCCATTCATCCAGGAACTTTAAATTAATAAAAATTATAAATACTCAGAATCAATTAGAAATAAAGCAAGGTCTTTCTGTGTATCATTTTATGTTCCACTTCCAAAATTGATGTCTGTAGCTCTGTATACAACCACAAGACCACAGAGAGTTTGGGGGTGGTGCTAACCTACCAAATCCCTGAGACTAGAGAAATTGTAGATGTTTGAACAGCTGTATGATAAGTTGCAAAAAATGAGGTAGGTGGTACTTGCATGGTTGTTTATGTGGGGAAATGAAATGAAGTGGTTTATTAGCCTTTCACCTCAGAGGTTAAGTATTCACAACAGAAGACAATTTCTACATCTTGTATGAGACAGATAGAATGACTTAACTTTCCTTTTTCAAATTTTCTTAGAAACAAGCATCTTTATCCTTATCTCCAACTGGGAAGTCAATTTACTCAAATTACTTAAATCAAATTTACTTAGATTTCCTTTCTCTACCCTCTTCAATCCTCATATATAAGGCCTGGCTTCTCCTATACTAAAAAATCCTTAAACCTGGTGCCATTTTTACTTTGATTTTCTAGAGGTTGGAACCTTGAGGGATTCAAGTAACACATCAACATGTGACATCAAATTTCCATGGAGACAAGTCTCCAGACCCACCTATGCACACCACGTCCATGAATCCATACATCCCGTAGCAGATCTGGAATAGGAGGTCTTGGCGCTGCCACTTTGCAGAGGGACTGAAGGTTGACCAGATGAGCCAAGAGATACTGGCAATGAGGAAGAGAGAACCCAAAATGGCAGCTGCAATCTGGACTTTCTCAATGACTGTCAGAGAGATGGCCTGCCACTGGGAAAGAGAGAATTACAGATTAGCTGCTGTTTGCATGACTTCCCCCAGTCCCATCCTTTTTTCATCCCTCTTCCTTCTGCTGTCTCAGCCTCTCATCGCAGTCTAAATGATTTTAGTACTAAAACCAGGCTTCTCCAGAGGCTGTGAGATAGTACAACAGTTAGGGTTCATGCCTAGCATGTGCCAATCTAAGTTTTAGTCCTGGCACCAATGGTTCATTCACCATAAAGTCACAGGAGGTGTCTGAGAATGACTTGGAGGTGTCTGAGCACTTCTGTGCGTGGCCTTGGAAGTCCCCAAAACCCTCAGGGCAACCCAGATGGCTTCAACATGACAGAGCCCAAGCAACATTGCAATCCTTCTCCCCTGTATTAAACTGCAAGCCCAGCTGGCCTAGAATTGCTTGTAAGATCACCAAACCTCCTGATTGCCACTTGTGAGTCTCCCACAAGAAGGGACTCTAATTTAGAATACAAAGAATATTTTTATGTATTTTTGACTTTGACATTCTATGTTTGATGCAGAAGAAATCTAATTATACCTAATAATCAGAAGTCATTGTAGGGAGAAGAGGCTGGGAATCATGACTTAGAAAGAAGGTCTTCATGGTTGATTATGAGACAGAGATGTGGAAAAGGTAAAGAGATAACGTGGAGTTCTTGTGTGGGTAGTATTCTGGGACCCAGCATATTCTTTTAAGAGCAACACTATTTATTTTTATTCTATTTGGTGCTGAGAGGGCATAAGCCTTTGTTTTGCTTGTTTCTATAACACCTGACTTGTCATATAATATTTATACTAGAGATTACCAGTTTAATAAATGAGGAGAGGACACAGGATGTGGGGGAGAGATAAGAAAAACAGTATAATTTACTGAATATATATGAACACTGAGATTCCATTTTTTTTCTCCACAGAAAAAGCTCTATACTAATAGCAGCGTTGATGGATAGGTTGAAGGCTGAAGTGTGGGTAAATTTCAACACAGAAATTCTTTGAGTCATTGCTACTCTAGATAGCAAAGACCCAAATAACTTTGGAGTTGGATTTTAGTTTGAGATATTTTTCAGGCACTCACTCAACAAATATATATTTGTATGTATATATATCTGTATGTATATATTACAAATATATATTTGTATGTATATATCTGTGTATATATATGTATATGTGTATATATGTATGTATATATATACATATATATATATACACTGTGTTACTGTGTATACTCTAGGTGTCAGTCACTCTATTAGGTGCTAGAGTTGAAGTAGCAAGCAAAAGCCTACAAGATTTCTGCCCTCATGAAGATTTCAAAATAAAGACAGTTATAAAAATAGAATTATCTACTAATTCATAAGGAGTGGAAAGGGAGGCATGTTGATAACTTGTAATGGGAAACTTTGGCTTCTCAGAGGAAGCAATACTTAAATAGAACAGAGTTTACTGCACAAAGAGCTCCAGGTACAATGAAGGACATGTAGAATGGTCCTATGGCAGATGTAAACATGTTAACTACAAGATCTTTGAAGATTTTCGATGTAGTAGAAAACAGCAAAAGAAACCTGGGTAATTCTTCTGAAAATGAAAGCAAATAATCTTGAGGAAAATTTATATACTTTTGAAGTTTGAAGCATAAAAAGAAGAGGATTAGATTTAGGAGGTGGAGAGAAGGATAATCTCTGTATAATGTTCTTCAGAGAAACCACAGAAGGCATTTGAACTAATCTCTTTAAAGAGAATGGACTCTCTTCCCTCTGTCAATAGGGAGCCCTGGATGGCCTGTATAAAAACACTGGTTCTGGCTGCAGTCAAGATTTCCCAGGGGCCTTTAAGGAACTGTAACTATCAGAAACTATTTCACATACTAGCAGAAATGTAGGACTTCAGCCTTTATATTTAATTATAGAGATAGCATCTCATTACAGGTAACTGAGTCTTTAAAGTTTCCACTTCTTCCTCCATCTATCTAGAGTTACAAAAAACAAAAGAATTTTCCAGAAGATGAAGAGTCTCCTATATTGCAAATGCTTTTTTCCAGAAGCTGCCTCATGGTGAAGAGGGTTCCTGACTAACTTTTTTGTTTTTTCCAGTGAGTCATCAGTGATTCTCATATTGATCCAGACTTCAAAATTCATTCCCAGAGAGGCACACAAAAAAAGAGCCTTAATCCCCAAAGCCCTTTCCTACCAGCCCCCAAGCTACCTGTAGAACCTTAATTGGAATCATGATGACCAGTTGAAGCATGAAGAATGATTTGGGAGTACCACAGACAGGCTCTCATGCCCATTTTATGTGAACCTCCCCAAGAAGTTTGGAGTGCAGAAGTGCAGGAGAAGGCAAAGAACAAGAGACCTCTGAAGGCTGGCAAGGGCAGGAGTGCTCTTGCCATGCCAGGCTTGGATAACAGCAGCAGACATAGAAATGTCTTTTCCAGCAAAGAAGCAAATCTCACTATCTCTAGATATATGATACATATCTGACTTCAGGTATCCAGTCCCCTTACTTCTGAGTTTGAGGTTCTGGAATAAGCAGACAAGACAGAAGATCAGGAGTAATGTCTAATACTGGGAAGGAGACTTGAAGAAGAGCTCAGGTGATTCAATTCTAGCAGATTATGGCCAAGAAGTCAATAAATCACTAAAATTCTTAATTTTACCATCTTCAAAGGTGGAAAAATGGAAACTTCTTGCTCCCTAAATATTATAAGGATTAGATAAAAAAAAAACTTCTGTTTTGGGTTGTTTTGATTTTGCCCTTTTTTACTTTTCATTTCTTTTCTTTTCTTTTCTTTTAGCAGCGGGGATGCAATGGTCAAGAGTCACTTCTGGCTCTACACTCAGGAATTACTCCTTAAGGTGCTTGGGAGAGGGGGCATAAGGAATACAGGGGATTAAGCCTGGTTGATTTCATGCAAGCAAATGCCCTAGACATTGTACTCTCTCTTAGGCCTGAAATAGCTATTGGTGCTTTGAAGGTATGAGTTGTTATCAGTTTTATATATCACTATGTTTCAGCAAAAATAGTTCTATTTGTTAAACTGAGAATATTCTCAAATGTACTGAGAAACTTTGTACCTGTTCACAATAGAGTAAAAGTAAGAAATAGCATCAAATTTAATACACTGTATAAAATTCTGTGTCACATTGGTTAAGTTGCTCGCTCTGTCTCTCTCTCACTCGCTCACACATACATACACACACACACACACACACACACACACACAAACACATTTTTTGTGCCCCCATGTAGAACTTCACAATGTCTAAAATACAATGCCCAGACATTGTAGTTGCCAATTCATAGCGTCCCTACATATATAGGTCCTATCCCACATCACCCCCTGGTTCTTGCAGGATCCTTTCCTGTCTCTCCCTCCTATGGAGAGAGGAGGAGATTAGCAACTGGGCCAAGCAGTTCCTATTCTCATGGATATGCTGATGAATGACTAATGTGGCAGTTTAATTGATCGACCATACATTTGCAGAAGCCTAGTGCACTTTTATATGTATATGCATATTACAGGGAGAGCTGCTGGATCTGGAACGTTTAAGAGGTCATGCAGAACCTGCATGCTTTTCTGAGGATGATAGATATGTGGGAGGAGATAGAGAGTGGCAGAGAAAAGGAACCCTCCATTCTAAGGAGTCCATCCCTGGTTGAATCTGTCATGCAAAACCCTTCCCCTTAACCCAGCCTATTTCCCTGTCCTTGACCTTACAGTAAGCTTTTCATATTTTTCATATATTTCACCCTTTTCATATTTCCCACCCTTTTTATTCTCATTAGCTGTTAAACCAATATACAATAAGCTAGATACAGAGGGGATCACTTATACTAGCAGCCCCGGGGGTAAGGGAGGGGGATATGGGATGCATGCTGGGAATGGGGGTGGAGGGAGGTCAACTTTGGTGGTGGGAATTCCCCTGATTCAATGTTAATATGTACCTAAAATATTACTATGAAAGATATGTAATCCACTTTGATCAAAAATAAAAAGAAATATAGGGGCTGGTGAGGTGGCACTAGAGGTAAGGTATCTGTCTGCCTTGCAAGCGCTAGCCAAGGAATGACCGCAGTTTGACCCCCCTTCGTCCCATATGGTCCCCCCAAGCCAGGGGCAATTTCTGAGCGCTTAGCCAGGAGTAACCCCTGCATCAAATGGGTGTGGCCTGAAAAACCAAAATAATAATACTGATAATAATAATAAGCAAAATAAAGTTTAAGAAAATTAAAATATTTATTATTAAAAAAAATGCAGGACATGAAGGGAGGCTCCACACCAGACTCCTAAATTGAATCTGCATTTCTCAAGATCCGAGGTGAATCATAATCAGATTAAAGTTTGTGAAGTGCCTATGAGTCTCTTATCTTCTTATTCTTTTCCTATCTTTATCTTCACCTGTATTTCTCCTTTTCCTGTCTACCATCACTCTTCTTTTTGTCCTTCTCTTTTCTTTCCTCTAATATTTTATTTTTCTCCCTCTCAGATTTTTCCTTTCTTCCCTTCTCTTTCAACTTTCCATTATCCATCCACCCACCCATTACCCATTTATCCACCCCCCTATCCCCACAACCTATCAATCAACCGACCTATCAATCAACTAACTCATTTGTTTTTCTTTTTCATTTTATTCTCTCTTATGCCTTTCTATACTTACGACTCTCTTTTTTGCTCTATTTCTTCCTTGATTCTGACATGGAAACCAAACTTCTTTCATCCTTTCCTTCCTGCATGCTGTCTGTTGTCTGATCTTTCTGCACCCTCTCATTTCTTCTGAAAGTCAGCCAGGCTTTCCTATGGAAAGCTTTGACTGCAGTTTCCCCTGGGGGCAGCCCCCATTGTACCTGCAGAGGATTCTTTGTGCTTATGGCGATGACGTGGTACTTGTAGTAGCACAGCTCACAGCTCCAGCAGCCCCTCTCGCTGATCCACTTGATGAGGCAGGGCTGGTGTGTGCACTTGACTGAGCCATCACACCGGCAAGGGCTCAGCAATTCCCCCTGCAAGGAAAAGCAGTGGTGAGTCCGAGAAACTGTCAGGTGTATGAATTGAGTTGGAGAGCCATTGCTAATGCCACTCAAACTTTCCTTTGGGAGCAAGAGACTCCAAGGAGGGAGGAAAAGATATGGATCCAACCTCCTACTATGGTAGTTGGGCAATTTCAACTAACAGCTCTGCATTCTGACTTCCACTTGGTGTTGGCCAAGTCTAGAATTTCTGTAAAAAAAAAAAAAAAAAAAAGGAACAAAAATTTTCTGGGCTGGAGCTATAGCACAGTGGGCAGGGCATTTGCCTTGCACTTGATTGACAGGGGTTCAATCCCCAGCATTTCCTATCATTCCCCAAGCCCGCCAGGCCCCATGAGTGTCACCCGGTGTGGCCCAAAATAAACAAACAAAAAAAGAAATGTCTCTAGAAGTTCTTTGCATTAATAGTGCCTAGGCTCAATCCCATGCATCATATAGTCCACTGAGCACAGCCAGAAGTAGCCACCCGCCATACTTGGCTGTCTCCCCACCACAAAGATGAAGAAACAACAGAAAAAAGTGGGGAGTATTAACCTCCATAGGCTTTTAAAGATTCAGTAGTTTCATACAAGTACCTTCAGAGGCAGGTAGGCAAACACAGGCACCAACAGTGGCTTTGGCGTTTTGGGGGCAATAGACTGAATTGGAGACCCCAACCCACTTAAAGGGGCAGCTGCAAACAGCTGTTAATGTGCTCTCTAAATGTCACTTCTTGTATAAAATCCCCCACTCACCCAATATAGCTTGAATGTAGATATTCTAAACAGATTAAGGGGTCATTTTGCCTGTGTTTGGAGCTCTAGTCTTAGGTCTTTCACTCTTAGGCAGACAAGCAGGAAGAAATCCAGGTCTCTTCTGTGAAGCCTTGCACCCTGGGAACCAGAGTAACAATGTCACAGCAGGTGAAGGCTGACCTGACCTCATTCAAAGAGGTTGGCCAAGCCCCTGCAGATCTGGATGCAAGCGACAAAGGCCAAAGATTCAGTAGGTGGTCACAGAATTTGAAACTTCTTGTGAATGGACCATGAAGTTGGGTTTTGTCTCTAGAGCAGTCTGTGATTGTACATCAGATGCCTATTCTGAAGCCTGCCTCTATTTCCTGCCTAGCTTGTTCATGGAGTTTCCATGAACACTTCCTATTCCACCCATCTTCCCCTTCTCCCCATCAATTGTTTTTCTCCCTCCTAGCTCGGGGTCCCTCAGTCCTGCTCACCAAATCCTATCCACCCAATTCCTTCAATGTCTTTCCCAGAGAATTTGCACTTGAACATACCCATCCTCTGCCACCTGTGCTCCCTCTGACCTATTCCATGTCCTCTCCTTTCTTACTCCTTGTGCTCTGCCCTCCACAACTTAGTCCTTCCACCTCACCTTTACCAAATAATTCAGGATCTGACACACAGAGCCCAGGTTCAAGGCTCCTACCTTGGCATATTTGGTATATGTTCAGGTTTGGTCTCTTTGATCATTACCTGGCCAATTAGTGGGTGTTGCCATTCAGGACACCACATCTTGCCCCCAAGTTTAAGTAAGTAATTCCAGGAAATTCTGGGATGTAATTTAAAGGCTTCACTTATAAACTTACTGTAAACCACAGAAGTTTTCTTCTAAAGATACTTGGAATCTTCCTCCCCTTCCTCTTGATGCTTGTGGCCCTTCAAAGAGAGTATGCCCTGGCCTGGGTGAGAGCTAGAATTTCCTTCTGCATTTGTTCTACCTGCCAAAGTGCTCTGTCTTCAGTGGTTCCAGTGTCAGTTCAAACTGGTTTCTTGGTTGAGGTCAGGCCTTTGAGTACCTCAGGTGCCATGTATTCCAGTTAGAGCCATATTTCTCAACATTTTTCTAACCATGGATCCTCCCTGACCTTACTTTTTTCTTGGAAAGAAAGACATGCCTCCATGCTACCAGTCAGATTCCTGGTCTCATGACCTGGGCTTTTTTAGGTGATTCTCATCTAAGGTTCCTTTAGTTGAAAAACCTTGAGTTAGGATACCCGGTAATTATTTTATCTTTGTTTTTTTTTGTTTGTTTGTTTCATTTTGTTTGTTTGGGGGGCAAACTTAGCAGTGATCAGCATGACTCTGCTCAGGAATTATTCCTGGGTTAATATGGGTTTCTAGGAATTAAACCTGGGTCTGCTTTATACAAGTCACTGTACTATTACTCCAGCTACTACTTTGTAATTCTTATAGGGATCCTTACATGTCATCTATGAAAAGAGCCCTGCCTGGAAAGCAAAGAATAAAGAATGTTTATCTTTGTACTCCTCCTGGCACCTAATCTGCTCCTGAAAGGCCCTCAAGAACCTATGCATTTGTGAAAATCACACAGTCAAATCACTTGCACTTCCCAAAGAAATGTGAATGAGACTGCTTATTTTACCCCTAGTCAATGAGAATAGGAATCACACCTCATCTTTACCTTGGAACCCCATCACTTTGCTCAATCTCAGTATGCTATATATGTGCAATTAATAAACTTCATAGAAAAAATGCTGGAGTACCTTACCCTAAGGTAAGGTATAAGAATATACCTGGTTCTCCAACTGGTTCCTCTTATACTGATACCTTCTGATACTGTGGCTCTTGGCATTTCTTATTCAAGGACATCTTGATTTCCATGGACAATCTTCTTTGTCTTAATGCTCCCCTTAATGCTTTTCCCCAGTTCACTACATATGACCCTTTCTCAGGGACAATATCTCATCCTTCTGCATATGCAGTATCCCGTTCAGTGTCTGAAACAGTGCAATGTTTCTTGCAGCATGGACAGAAGAAAGCATACATACAAGTCTGATGAAAGAAGGCCTTGGCTTCTCTAGGACAGAGTCAGCCTTGGGCTTAGCCTAGAGCACAGTTATGGGGCCTGGGAGATTTAAAGGAGCAGGAGTTTCTATCTTGCAGGACACTCAGCAAGGTTTAAGGCCTTTGGCATTGAGGAGTGCCTGTTTCCTGTTCCCAAGAAAGAAACCAGAGTCACATGAGTAAGATGTGCTGGGGGAGGAGCAAAAGCACTCATTATTCATGGCCACATTTCCTATTAATTATATATAATTATATATAATATATATTATATATATTATATATATTATATATATAATTATATATAATAATTCCTATTAATTTAATAGGACTAACTGGGTTAGTTTAATCAGATTGTTAAGCAACCATATCAAATTGCCGATCAGGTAGGAGTCATGACTTCTCGTTCCTGACAACAGTGCCAAGGAATGGTGAGAATGAGGGTGCTCCTTTTCCAGCCCAGCTATAGCCACCAAGCTCAATGGAAGGCTGCTGGCAAGGATGTCACTGATAATGAAACCTAGGTCCTCCATTGGGGGCTCTGGTGAAAGAGAGGTTTGCTGGAACCTCTGATCTTCAAGTATTTGCATATAGTCAGCCCAGGCTCAATCCCCAGCATCCGATATGGTGGCCCCAGCATCCCCAGTAGTGATTCCTGAGTGCAAAGCCAGGAGTAAGCACTGAGCACCACTCAATTGACCAAAACAAAACAAAAACATAAAAGAAATAAAAATCAACTCTGTGAAGGAGTTCCATGCATTATACTGTTAAAGTAAAACTGGAAAAATGTGGAAATTGTGATGGCAGTTGTTACCCCTCCCCAGGGCCAAATGCAATCTTACTTGATGGTCAGACCAGTTCACCTCTGAGATGGGTCTGTGTTTGCTAATTGAAGTGGCCCGAAGAGGGGTAAGGGAGTCTCAGCAGGAAGAAGCAGCATGGAGAGGAGAGACAGACGCTGTTGGGTGCAGAGAGGCTGCTTAGCTTAGAAGTCATGTGAGATGTGCACATGGCGGTTAGGTCCTTATTAATAAAACTTCATGTCTCCTGAAATCTGACTGCTGTGGGTCATTTCCTCGCCATTATCTTGAACCTACAGATCCGCCAGACTGAAAGGGGCAGCTGGTGCCAGGCCGAGAAAGGCTCCACCTTCTACCATCTAGGACTTTATAATGAATAATGAATACAACAGGCAGTTATGTCTCAATGTGAGAGACCTGAATTGAAGTGGACGGGTAAAGGATCAGCACAAGGTCACTTAAAAGGCTAAGAAGATAGGTTTCTCTCTCCTCCTCCTCCCTTCTTCTCTGTCTCTGTCTCTCTGTCTCTGTCTGTCTTTCTGTCTCTGTCTGTCTGTCTCTCTGCCTCTCTCTCTCTCTCTCTCTCTCTCTCTCTCTCTCTCTCTCTCTCTCTCTCTCTCTCTCTCTCTCTCTCTCTCTCTCTCTCTCTCTCTCTCGGTCATACTAAGAAGTGCTCATGAACTACTCTCAACTCAGACCTTAATGATCACTCCACTCACTGCTGGAGATGAAGCCGAGACCTCCTTCATACAAAGCCTGGACTCCAGTCCATTAACCTATCTCTCCAGCTAAAGGCAGATGTTTCTGATGCCAGATAGTTTTCTTTTTCTTTTTTCTTTTTGGACCACACCCAGCAGCACTCAAGGGATACTCCTGGCTCTACTCTCAGAAATTGCTTTCATCACACCTCTCTACTCATGTATTTTCTGCCACCTGAGCCTTATTGTCTCTCCCAGCCTGTGATCAAGGGCCTCTTCTCAGTCTCTCCATTTCCAGGCTCCATACCCCTCTCTGACTCAGCTCAGCTCCTTCACCTAGTCACTCAGGCCTGCCAGCTCACAGCTGTTATCTTTTTTCACCACATCCTCACTCAGTTTGGTTCAACCTTTCTCTAGTTGTCTCCTCTGGAATTGGGTTGTATCTTGTACCGCACACATTGGAGATGAGCACAAAGATATGCTTGCTGACCAGATGGGCCTAGGGGTATGGGAGAATAAGGTTCTCTGGCCCAGATCCTGAGGCTATAGACTTTGGGCTGGGAGGATTATTCTGATCTTGTCTTCAGAGCTCAGCAAACTCCATAGATCAAAGGAGTTCATTAAATTCACAGGGCAGCAGACACTTCCTCCATGATCTGCTCAGAGCTTTGGGGCCTAGAGTCTGTCCTGGGAATAACTAAAGAAAAATCTGATCTTTCCTAATCCCCCAGCTCCCACCCCCCACTCCAGGACTGAGTTATAAAGAGGATTCTAGTGTTGCTTATGTTGTTGGTTTTCCAGACAGACTCCATAATCTGACTCCAATTCCACAGTTTATCAGTTGTGCAAACTTAGACAAGTTTGTAACCTCTCCGAGGTTCTATTTGCTTCTCTACTTTTTGATTATAGGTAATGCCTATTTCCTCCTAGGGTGGCTCTGTAAATTTATGAAAAAACTCATAAATTGAGGGGGAAAAATGGATGGTGCCAGGACCAAGCATATGAACATTGAGTAGAAATAAAAAAATGATCAGACTTAAACACCAAACCCAAAGTCCAAAACAACAGAATCAATACGCAATCTACAACAAGCTATACCCAGAGAAGACCAGTTACACTAGTAGTCCGGGGAGCATAGGAAGGAGATATGGGATGTATGCTGGTAACATACATTGAGGGAGGACGACACTGGTGGTTGGAATGCCCCTGATTCCTTGTTACTATATAACTTAAATATCACTGTGAAAGATACAGAATACACTTTGTTCACAATAAAATTAAAAAAAAAAGAAAATAATTGAGAAAACTTATGCAGGTTGCAAGCCACACACTTTGCCCTGCACCTGCACTTCTCTCTTTTAAAAGCTTTAGGATTCCAAGTCATATTTCCATATAACTTCAATTTCAGGGTTTTTTTCTACAAAAGTTTTATTTCATTCTTCAACTATCATTCCCATAACAGATAAAGTAAGCAAAAAAGTAGGTAATTGAGGAAGGGGTCCACAGAACCCCAGAAAGAGGTTGGGATAAAATAACTGTCTATAAGAGACCGAGAGAATTCTCAGTTCTTCAGAACTGAAGAACTGAGAAGTGGTCAGAGGACAAATCTTCAGACCTCTGGCTCAGGACTGTCCTCTGATTTTCCATGGAGACATTGTAAGCATTGAGGAGCTCTCCTTCCCAGGGATGATTACAGAGAAGAGGGCTGCTCATCTAGGCGCTTTATGGAGAAGCATGCGTGAGGTTGGAGGCTGGGCAAAATGAGACTGGTATGGCAGTAGGTAACTTGGAGGTAGGTGAGAGCAAAGACCAAATGGCTTCTCCTCACTATTGATGACTCAGCAAACTGAAGCCACAAAATTTCAGTCATTTCTCTATTCATAGATTTCTTCCTGATTACTTTGGATTCTTCTCTGGTTCCCATCCCTTAATCTGAAAAGACTTGCTGCTGGAGTCCTTATATTACTTAATTGTCATGGCAGAGGCAGGTAAGTCAAGACTTTCCCTTCCACCCACAGAGGCACCAGATATACCTGCTACCCAGCAAAATGAAGCAATGTAATCTAGTCAGTTTTCAGCTCTGGGTCAGCAGAACAAAGGAGATCAGAAAAAGTCAGGGGCCAGAGTGATAATACAAGAGTATGGTACTTGCCTTGCACGTGACTAACTTGGGTTCCATCCCTGGAAACCCATATGACCGCCGAAGTTTTGCTAGGAATGTTTCCTGAGTACAGAGTGAGATCTGAGTACTGCTGGGTATGGCTACCCCAACCCAAAAAAGAGTCAGCGTGCAATGTGGAAACATCTTCCTTTATTGAGATCAATCTGTTGTTAAGAACTTAAACTCTAGGAGGGCAGATATACTCAAGTGGAAGAAAACAAGCCAACAATACCTAGTGTGGCCCCCACAACAACAACAACAACAACAGAATTTCAATTCCAGTATCTAAAAGAACCAGGAGTAAGGCCTTGCAGGTGGCTGGCTCTAGTGCAATCCTGGCAGCACATATGGTTCTCTGAGCACCGCTAGGAGTGGTCTCTGAGTACAGAGCCAGAAGTGTGGCCTAAGCACTTTTGGGTGTGGCTCAAAGCAAAATTTAGAAAAAAAAAATAAAGAGAATTCTAATCTCTGACAGGTGTGGATATATCCAAGCTCTTACAATCTGTATGACTCTGAGCAATTAAACCTTTTGCATTCATTGAAGGTTCATCTAGTACAGGGGTGGTGAACAGGATTTTTACCCTCACTCAAAATGGCAAAATGCAATATGTGTTTAATATATTATTGTTAAAATTACATGCTTTTGTGTGAGTGTTTGTCTGTTTTGGCAGGTCACTGCGTGGTGTGGCTCTCTAACTTTCACAGTTTAAAATTTTGGCTCTTTGTGTCGAACATGTTTGCTACCCCTGAAGTAGGTTCCACATTTTGTTCATGATGACAGGTATAGTAGTAAAGGGAGCTAAGTGAAATTCTCTAGCAGAGAGGAAGAGACACTCAAGAAATAAGTAAGTCAATCTGAGTACCTATGATGTTGTTATGTGTCGTGGGGAAAAGAGAAATAGTAATCCAGGAAGGCAGTTAAAATTCTAAATGGAGTGGCTATGCAAGGCTTTTCCTAGTGAGAACACTTCAGGAATGAGCTGAGGAAGGTCAAGGAACAGACTAGGCAGATATCTAGGAACAGAGCCTGCTGAGCAGAGGAAACATGCACAAACACCCTGAGGCAGGGTGCCAGTTCAATTCTAGTGAGTTGAAAAGAGGCTGGTGGGACTAGAGTAGGGCAAATGAAGAGAAGGAGGTGAGGTTAAAAATACTCTGGGGTCAAGAATGAAGGCCAAAACAAGCAAAACTTATGGCTCTTTTGAAAGACTTGATGTTTACAGTAAATTGGGAAGTAGAAAAAGCGTTTGAAACAGAGGAAATGGATATAATCTGACCAAGCATTATTCTGATTGTTCTTCTGAGACAGAACTATAGGGAATAAAAGGGAGAGTATGGAGATAGAAACTGTGCCACTAATCCAGGTAAACCATGTGTGGACGTTAGATGAGGATGGTTGTAGTGGAAGTTCTGAGCAGCAGCCAATTTCTGGATATGGTTTGAAACTACACATATCAAGATGTGCCAGTGAGTTGGATAAGCAGATGATGAGTAAAAAGTCAACAATGATGCTAATTTTGGCCATGAAAAAGGATAGAAAGATGTTTTCAACTCAAATAGGAGAAGCTGAGAAAGAAGAAGATTATTGAGGGTAAGTTGGCACTCAGTTGTGGGCATTTTGACTATGAGAACATGATAAAAATTCCAATTAAACAGGCTCTTTATTCAATATTAATTTGAGAGAGATGTCCAGGTTAAGACATGAAGAGTCATGTTCTCTAGGAGATTTGTTGAGGTTTGATTCCCACAGAGCTCCCAGACAGGAAAGGCAGTTCCCATTCCCCTGTCCAATTAGGACAGGGGAAACACTTCCAGTTGTAGAGATCTACAGGAAATAATTCACACATCGAAGAGGTGCAAGAATAGGTTTAAGAAATCAAGTGCTCAAGCAAAGAATTCAAACCACCCAAGCTTTCTTCTTCTCCTAAGATGGAGCACAGCTCAGTGGAAGAAGACCGAAAAATGAGCCCCTGACTTCCTCAGACCCCTGCTTTTATTGACAAAAATCAGGTCCCCCCCAAAAAAAATCAGGTCCCACCCTAGGGTGAAAGAAGAATACCAATTAAGGGATAATCCAACATACTATCACCAGATATACTATCCCTAGGGTGGAGTACAATTATTAATTAGGGTAGGGTCAATAACCCAAAGGCATAAATTCGAAGTTTTTTTAACAAACAGATGGTATTCAAAGCCACAAGCCTGAATGAGATTACCAAAGAAGTAAACTTGGGTCAGAAAAGAGAGGAGAAACAGAATTGCTCCCAACAGGAAACCAAGATGGTGGAATTTGGGGAATGAGGGAAAGATGGTAGAAGAGATTTAGAAGAAAATGAGCAAACACCACAAAGAGTGGTGAGTGCAGTTAGAGAAATAACTACACTAACAACTGTCATGACAATATTAATAAGTAAGAGAAGTAGAATGCCTGTCTCCCATACAGGCAGGTGAGGGGGGGAGGACAGAGATGGGAGCATTGGTGTTGGGAATGTTGCACTGGTGAAGGGGCGGTATCCTTTTTATGACTGAAAAACAATTACAAACATGTTTGTAATCATGATGCTTACATAGATTATTAAAAAGAAAAAGAAAAAGAAAATGAGAGCAACATGAAAAAAGAATATAATGTTCCAAAAATCAAAAATAAAATATTTTAAGAAAGAGAAAGATTCAACTTTATCAAATGTTGGGGGATCAGGCTGAAGGAGAACGAAGGGTGAACTATGGATTTTAAAGTTTTCCTTAATTTCTTCTAATGGATGAAATAGGAAACAAAGTCATATACTAGGAGTGAAGATGGGAAAAGATATTGGGAGTCTGAGAACTGAGATAAAAGAGTTATCCTGGAGAGTTTAAGAAGTTAACTAGAAAAATAGAGTATGAAAACAGGCAAATATTCTTTCTGTGAATAAAAAATAGCTCATCGGGGGATTGGAGCAATAGCACAGCTGATAGGGCATTTACCTTATACACGGCTAACCCAAGTTCAATCCCCCAGCATCTCATATGGTCACCTGAGCATACCAGGAGTAAATCCTGAGCACAGAGACAGGAGCAACCCCTCAGTGGATCCAGGTTCCCCTTGCCCCAATAGCTCATTTGAAGTTGGAAGAAGTATCAAAGATAGTTTACTTAGCACAAGTGTGGACTAACCTGTAACAGGTTGTGCTAAAGAATAGAGAGTCTATCTAAGCCTTCTCACCTGCTCCAAATGTTGATTAATGTCCTTTCTCTTTTGTTTAACATTCTTTTCTTACTAATTATCCTAATATGAGAAGCATTTCTGAAAACTAATGAAATACTTGCACAAACACTGTATACCTACTACCTCAATATCCATCTGAGGCTAATAATATTTTTCCCTATTTTATATATAATGATGGCCCCTCAGAGAGGTAATTAGATACTCAAGAAGAAAGTAGTTAAACTCTAAAATGGATTATTTCCATCAGCACTACCAATTTGTGTATACAACCACCCAGAGCATTACTACCCTATCCAGTGTCACCTGCCTTTTCACTCTTCTTCCACTTTAGAAATTTTGCCTCTTTCCTAATCCTAATAAGAGAGACAAGCTGGCTCAAAACAGATATACAAAAAAGAAACCCAGAGCTGAAGAGATAGCATAGTGGGTAGAGTGCTTGCCTTAATTTGCCTCTTGCTTGCTTGAACATGGTCTTGATCAAACCTCGATGTGAGATCCCCAGTATCTCATATGGTTTTCCAAGTGCCACTGGGACTAATCCCTGAATGAAAAGCCAGGAATAAGTCCTGAGAACTTCTGAGTGCAGCCCAAAAGTAAAAACAAAAACAACAGAAGAGAAACCCTTTTCCCTCATCCTAAATCAATTTCAGGTAGGGTTCATTGGATTTTCATTAATGTGGGAGTAGATTGTATCATGGGAACAGGAAGAGTTTAGCTTCTCATTCATTCCCTTCTCACACATCTGCCCTAGCTAGAAAGTGTCATTTTTTAATTTAAAATATTTATTTAAATTTAAAAGATTTCTTTGTTTTGTTTTTTGGGCCACACCAGATGACACTCACGGGTTACTCTTGGCTATGTGCTCAGAAATCGCTTCTGGCTTGGGGGACCATATGGGATGCTGGGGGATCAAACCATGGTCCATCCTAGATTAGCGCATGCAAGGCAAACGCCCTACCCCTTGCACCACTGCTGAGCTTAATTACACATTAAACTTTTTTTTGAGATGTGGTTTATCTTAATAAGAAAAGGCCTGTGTGTGTTATAGATTCTATACTGTGAAGTCTTAAGACCTTGAGCTTGAAATTCCTCCTCCAGCTCAATATCATAACCTGTGTGTATTTTGGGTGGGAAGAAATGAGCATAAGAGTATAAAAATTCAATTGGGGGCTCCCTGTGTGTGACACCAGGCGGGGAAAATCCGCGAAAGTACACCGGCCCAGTGGGGCTCAGCTGTGAAAGACTGTGAGTGTGACCTGTCTATGTCTGTCTACTGTCCTCTTGCGTGAAACTCTTGCGAGTGGGGCAAAAAGAGCCTCCAGAAACCTCGCTCGCCCAGACGCCATTTTCATGGAGGGACTTCAGAGCATAAAAACCGGCTATCCTTTGCAAAAGCTGGCTCCCTGTGTGTGACACCAGGCGGGGAAAATCCGCGAAAGTACACCGGCCCAGTGGGGCTCAGCTGTGAAAGACTGTGAGTGTGACCTGTCTATGTCTGTCTACTGTCCTCTTGCGTGAAACTCTTGCGAGTGGGGCAAAAAGAGCCTCCAGAAACCTCGCTCGCCCAGACGCCATTTTCATGGAGGGACTTCAGAGCATAAAAACCGGCTATCCTTTGCAAAAGCTGGCTCCCTGTGTGTGACACCAGGCGGGGAAAATCCGCGAAAGTACACCGGCCCAGTGGGGCTCAGCTGTGAAAGACTGTGAGTGTGACCTGTCTATGTCTGTCTACTGTCCTCTTGCGTGAAACTCTTGCGAGTGGGGCAAAAAGAGCCTCCAGAAACCTCGCTCGCCCAGACGCCATTTTCAGGGAGGGACTTCAGAGCATAAAAACCGGCTATCCATTGCAAAAGCTGGCTCCCTGTGTGTGACACCAGGCGGGGAAAATCCGCGAAAGTACACCGGCCCAGTGGGGCTCAGCTGTGAAAGACTGTGAGTGTGACCTGTCTATGTCTGTCTACTGTCCTCTTGCGTGAAACTCTTGCGAGTGGGGCAAAAAGAGGCTCAGAGGAGCACGGCCGCTCCGCTTCGCTACGCGGCCGTGCACTCTTTCTAAGGAAAGAACTCCATTGCAACAAGAAGGAAAAATCACACTAAGAACGGCGCTATATCACAGAAGCAAACATTTCTCTCTGGACTGTCTTCTCTGTTACATGCTCGGGCCTAAGATTTGACCCAGTGTGAGGCTTCATCCACGGAGGACTCCCCTCCCTTAGAGGCAAGTCAGCCCATCCAGAAAGGGAGGAGCCAGAGGAGTGTGCTGCCTACATCATATAGACAATGAATACCACTACAACACGTAGAAAAACCCACAATACAAATGTGACAATGGGGAAACAGCGCAGGCCAGCATCAGACATAGAGAATGAAGATGACAATTCTGAGGACCAGATAATGACTGAACAACTAATCAACCTCTCAGATAAGGACTTTAGACTAGCAATATGGAAGGTGCTCAACAGACTCCAAGAAACCATGGATCGAGTTGAACAGAACACTAATAAGAACCAAGAAAATATGAAGGCAGAAATGACAAAACTCCAAACTGAAATAACATGTCAACTAACAGGCCTGAAAAACTCAGTAAACGAAGTGAATGACAAAATGGATAAGCTCTGGGACAGGGTATCAGAAGCTGAGAATAGACTTGGTGCTGTGGAAGATGAGATACATAACAATTCCATACAGCAGGAGAGATTGGAAAAAAAACTTAAAGCAAATGAGCAGACAATGGAAAAATTAGTCAAAGAATGGGAACAGACGAAAATAGAAGTCTATGATAAGATCAACAGAAACAACTTAAGAATCATTGGAGTCCCAGAGACCCAGGAAGAAAATTTCCAGGAAGAATCAATGGTCAAGAATATCATTAAAGAGAAACTTCCAGAGCTAAAGAATATATGTGATCAAATCCTGCATGCCCGAAGAGTACCAACCAAAAGAGACCCCAGAAAAACCACCCCAAGACACATCCTAGTCACAATGACAAATCCCACAGATAGAGACAGAATTCTGAAAACAGCAAGATCAAAAGGGGAAATCATGTTCAAGCAAGCTTCCCTGAGATTTACAGCAGACCTGTCACCAGAAACGCTCAATGCCAGAAAGCAGTGGTGGGATATTGTGACAAGACTGAATGAAATGAATGCTTCACCCAGAATACTATACCCAGCAAAACTCACTTTCCGGTTTGATGGAAGAATACATGGTTTCACAGACAAAAAACAGCTCAGAAACTTCACAGACACAAAACCAGTCTTAAGAGAAAAACTGAAAGACCTAATCTAAGACAAGACTACCCAAAAGACACACCAAATTTTGAAATAAAGATGGCGTTAAATCCCAGGACAATTCTTTCTCTCAACGTCAATGGACTAAATGCACCAGTTAAGAGACACAGAGTGGCTAAATGGATCAAAAAACTCAATCCAACCTTCTGCTGCCTACAAGAAACGCACCTGAATAGTCAGAACAAACATAGACTCAAAATAAAAGGCTGGAGAAAAGTTATCCAAGCAAACAACACCCATAAAAAAGCTGGAGTGGCCATACTAATATCAGATAATGCAAACTTTATACTCAGGAAGGTTGTAAGGGACAAAGATGGACATTTTATATTAATCAAGGGGTACGTAGAGCAGGAAGAATTCACTCTCCTAAACATATATGCACCGAATGAGGGGCCAGCAAAATATTTAATACAACTGCTGACAAATCTGAAAAATAATATCAACAACAACACAATAATTGTGGGGGACCTAAACACGGCTTTGTCAACACTGGACAGGTCAACCAGACTGAAACCCAACAAGAATATACTAGACCTGAGGAGAGAAATGGAAGAAAGAGGCCTAGTGGATATATATAGGACACTCCATCCCCAGAAACCTGGATACACATTCTTCTCCAATGTACATGGGACATTCTCCAGGATAGACTACATGCTGGCACATAAAACATACCTCCATAAGATCAAGAGGATAGAAATTTTGCAGACTACCTTCGCTGACCACAAGGCTCTGAAATTATTTGTGAACTCCAAAGGGACTCAGAAGAAACACTTTAACACCTGGAAGTTAAACAGCCTCATGCTCAATAACCAGTGGGTCCGAGATGAAATCAAGGAGGAAATAAAAAGGTTCCTGGAAACAAATGACAATAAAGACACAAACTCTCAGAACTTATGGGACACAGCAAAAGCAGTACTGAGAGGAAAATTTATAGCTTTGCAAGCACACATCAGGAAGGAAGAAGGAGCTTACCTGAGTAGCTTAATGACACAGCTAATAGAACTAGAAAATGCTCAACAAAAGGACCCAAGAACAGGAAGACAGAAGGAAATAACAAAGCTGAGAGCAGAAATCAACGAAGTGGAAACTCAAAAAACAATCCGAAAGATCAACGAAAGCAGAAGTTGGTTCTTTGAAAAAATAAACAAGATTGATAGACCACTGGCAAACCTAACAAAGAAAGAGAGAGAGAGAAACTTGATAACTCGTATCAGGAATGAAAAAGGAGAGATCACTACTGATATGACAGAGATTCAAAGGGTAATCAGAAACTACTTTGAAAAACTCTACGCCACTAAAAATGAGAACCTGGAAGAAATGGATAAATTCTTGGACTCTTATAATCTTCCACGGTTGAAGGAAGAGGATGTAGCATATCTAAACACCCCCATCACCATTGATGAAATTAAAACAGTAATCAAATGTCTGCCGAAAAACAAAAGCCCAGGTCCAGATGGATTCACTAATGAATTCTATCAAACTTTCCAAGAGGAACTACTGCCAATCTTGGCAAGACTCTTTCATGAAATTGAACAAACAGAAACACTTCCAAATAGCTTTTATGAAGCCAACATCACCTTGATACCTAAACCAGACAGAGACGCTACCAAAAAAAGAAAATTACAGACCAATATCACTGATGAATGCAGATGCAAAGATCCTCAACAAAATCCTGGCAAATAGGATTCAATGCCTCATTAAGAAGATCATCCACTACGATCAAGTAGGTTTCATCCCAGGAATGCAAGGCTGGTTTAACATCCGTAAATCTATCAACATAATACACAACATCAATAACAAGAAAAATAAAAACCACATGATCATATCAATAGATGCAGAGAAAGCATTTGATAAGGTCCAACACCCATTCTTGATCAAAACTCTCAGCAAGATGGGAATGGAGGGAACCTTTCTCAATATAGTGAAGGCCATCTACCACAAGCCAGTGGCAAATATTATCCTCAATGGAGAAAAACTGAAAGCCTTCCCTCTAAATTCTGGCACAAGACAAGGCTGTCCTCTCTCACCACTCCTATTCAACATAGCACTGGAAGTACTTGCTATAGCGATTAGGCAAGAAAAGGATATCAAGGGAATCCAGATAGGAAAGGAAGAAGTCAAGCTCTCACTGTTTGCAGATGACATGATACTCTACTTAGAAAACCCTAAAGACTCTATCAAAAAGCTTCTAGAAACAATAGACTCATATAGCAAGGTGGCAGGCTACAAAATTAACACACAAAAATCAATGGCCTTTCTATACACCAACAGTAATAAAGAAGAAATGGACATTAAGAAAACAACCCCATTCACAATAGTACCACACAAACTCAAATATCTTGGAATCAACTTGACTAAATATGTGAAGGACCTATACAAAGAAAACTATAAAACTCTGCTCCAAGAAATAAGAGAGGACACACGGAAATGGAAACACATACCCTGCTCATGGATTGGCAGGATTAACATCATCAAAATGTCAATACTCCCCAAGGCATTATACAGATTTAATGCCATCCCTCTAAAGATACCCATGACATTCTTCAAAGAAGTGGATCAGACACTTTTGAAATTCATTTGGAACAATAAACACCCTCGAATAGCTAAAGCAATCATTGGGAAAAAGAATATGGGAGGAATTACTTTTCCCAACTTTAAACTGTACTACAAAGCAACAGTTATCAAAACAGCATGGTATTGGAATAAGGATAGGTCCTCAGATCAGTGGAATAGGCTTGAATACTCAGAAAATGTTCCCCAGAGATACAACCATCTAATTTTTGATAAAGGAGCAGGAAATCCTAAATGGAGCAGGGAAAGCCTCTTCAACAAGTGGTGTTGGCACAATTGGATAGCCACTTGCAAAAAATTAAACTTAGACCCCCAGCTAACATCATGTACAAAGGTAAAATCCAAATGGATTAAAGACCTCGATATCAGCCCCAAAACCATAAGATATATAGAACAGCACATAGGCAAAACACTACAGGACATTACAGGCATCTTCAAGGAGGAAACTGCACTCTCCAAGCAAGTGAAAGCAGAGATTAACAGATGGGAATATATTAAGCTGAGAAGCTTCTGCACCTCAAAGGAAATAGTGCCCAGGATACAAGAGCCACCCACTGAGTGGGAGAAACTATTCACCCAATACCCATCAGATAAGGGGCTAATCTCCAAAATATACAAGGCACTGACAGAACTTTACAAGAAAAAAACATCTAACCCCATCAAAAAATGGGGAGAAGAAATGAACAGACACTTTGACAAAGAAGAAATACGCATGGCCAAAAGACACATGAAAAAATGTTCCACATCACTAATCATCAGGGAGATGCAAATCAAAACAACGATGAGATACCACCTCACACCCCAGAGAATGGCACACATCACAAAGAATGAGAATAAACAGTGTTGGCGGGGATGTGGAGAGAAAGGAACTCTTATCCACTGCTGGTGGGAATGCTGTCTAGTTCAACCTTTATGGAAAGCCATATGGAGATTCCTCCAAAAACTGGAAATCGAGCTCCCATACGATCCAGCTATACCACTCCTAGGAATATACCCTAGGAACACAAAAATACAATACAAAAACCCCTTCCTTACACCTATATTCATTGCAGCTCTATTTACCATAGCAAGACTCTGGAAACAACCAAGATGCCCTTCAACAGATGAATGGCTAAAGAAACTGTGGTACATATACACAATGGAATATTATGCAGCTGTCAGGAGAGATGAAGTCATGAAATTTTCCTATACATGGATGTACATGGAATCTATTATGCTGAGTGAAATAAGTCAGAGAGAGAGAGAAAAACGCAGAATGGTCTCACTCATCTATGGGTTTTAAGAAAAATGAAAGACACCCTTGTAATAATAATTTTCAGACACAAAAGAGAAAAGAGCTGGAAGTTCCAGCTCACCTCAGGAAGCTCACCACAAAGAGTGATGAGTTTAGTTAGAGAAATAACTACATTTTGAACTGTCCTAATATTGAGAATGTATGAGGGAAATGTAGAGCCTGTTTAGGGTACAGGCGGGGGTTGGGTGGGGAGGAGGGTGATTTGGGACTTGGGTGATGGGAATGTTGCACTGGTGATGGGTGGTGTTCCTTTTATGACTGAAACCCAAACACAATCATGTATGTAATCAAGGTGTTTAAATAAAAAAAAAATTAAAAAAAAAATTCAATTGGAATTTTATAGGATAGAAATTAGACAATATCAAAGAAAGTAGGGACTCCCCAATTTTCATCAGATAATCTCTATGAGGAAGGATAGTTAATTTAATATGACAATTATTTCAATTACTATTTTCAATTACTCCTAGTCTCCATATATGGAGGGGAGCTAACAAACAGCAGACTGTACACTAATACATCCTCCCAACTTTGGGGTCACATCCAACTGGTCAACAATCTTAATCAACTATTTGTGTATCTGTGGTCTCGGTTAGTGGAGAGTTGGAGAAAGAGGAGCAAAAGGAGATCATAAACAAGATCAGGAAATAGAAAGAAACAAAATACTGCAGTGTCTTTTATTTGCTGGATATCAGGTTATAATTTCTAGTTTCTGTAGACATGTGAGAAATGTACTTTTGTATTAATGTATTACTGTATTTTTATGTAAAGATAAAGGAAAATATCCTATGGGGTCAGAGTGACAGTACAGGGTATAATAATGCTCTTATTTATTACATGTCTGCATTGGGTTTAATCCCAGGCACTGCGTATGGTCTCCTGAGCACTGCCAAGATTGAGCCCTGAGCACAACCAGGTGTCACCCAAAAAAATGAAACAAAGACAAAGAATTTATCATGAAAACTTTCTTATAATCATAGCATAAGCTATGGTTGAAAAACAAGAGGGGAAAGTTGTAATTCCTATTGCCTGGAGGAAGATAAAGCAAACCAACTCCCTTCAATCTATGACCTGCTTGTTCAGATGAATTCAAAGATCCTCATGACGCTAGAATCCATTATTATGCTCAGACAAACCATACTAAACCCTCTGAATAGTGTGTCAGGCAGAGTATAGATAGTTCCTTATTATCTGACTTTTTCTAGTCAATCTTTTCTCTCTATCAATTCTCATTCATAGTGTTCATCTTAGTTCCTTTTCAGTCACAACAGATCCAGTCTTCTCATTTCTCCTGTCAATGACCCAATGGCCAAACCTTGGCTTCTGAAGACTAATAGTTGCTCAACACTACATTTAAAGAAAAAATTAAAAAGAAAGAGTTGCAAGATAATTTGATTTGAAAGAAAAATAATTCTATTACCAAGTCAGAAAAAAGAAGAGTAAAGGCTCTAATGAGATGTAGTTATCTGCACTAAATACAGATAATCATATCATTATTTTGTCTTCTACTGTCTGTTGCATTAGAGCCCTTTGGATGAGCTTGGATGGTGGTGGATGGTGATGGATGGGCCTTTCTCTGCTATCCCAGCACCACGTGTCTCCAACCCCCACCAGCTGGCAGGTCTACTGGTTCAGGGTGGCGGTGAGGAGAAAATCCACTCACAGGCAGGCTTCAGGAAATATCAGCTTTAGGGAGGGGTTTTGGGGAGGTTACACTGTCACACTAACAGGTTACCTTTTACACACACACACACACAAACATATAATTGATCTTGTAGAAATATTTCCAGCCTTCCTGTTTATCAGTTACAAAAAAAGGAAACACATATACACACACAAAGGAGACAAAAAAATAAACACTCAAACTCAAACCAAACTACACCATGGTTGTTTTTTATCCCCCTTCATTTTCATGTTAATTGTTTAATCCTGCGGTGCTTTTCTCCCTATAATTTAACTGGTAGAAGACAAATGTACCTATTCCCTCTAACTGCCTCTAAATTTACTCGACTGGTATTAGAAAGAACTTAACCTCACAATAATTGAATTTAAATAACATCCATTTCCATAATGTCAAACATGTTCTGCATAATAAACAAGCTATGTTATATACTAGTCTGACAGAAAGATGGAAGGTCATATTTTATGTGTATATTCAGAATCCTATCAAAATTTCTAATGATCTAAATGTGCAATATTTTGTCTGTTGGTCTTTCTGTGTAACTCATCATTACTATCACCATTATCATCAGAACTAAACTGAAAGACTGATTTGCCCTTAGTCCTCTGCTAGACTTAACAGAGATGCTTCCTTTTGATAAAGCTAGATTGGTCATTATTGAGCTATTTGCATAAAGCAAAGAGAGCTGAATCTGTTTTCAAGGTTCCAGACCTGTCGGCTAAAATTACCAGATTTCCAACTCATCTCCTCTTCTTTAATCTCAGAACTCAGGCCAAGTCGAGAGACAGGCCAAATTAAGAGACAAATACTCAATTTTCCCCTTGGGTGAGCTTTCCTTAGAGGTAGGGGGAACCCCATGCAAGTCCTTGTATTATTAGAAGGGATTGTGGTAAAATTATACAAAATTAACTTCCAGTCATTGACATATTTTCCAGGATGTTTAGGAAATACAGCAGGTGTTACAAGTGTGATGAGCTAGAGTGATATGTTATACTTGACAAAAATTTGAAATCACAGCTTTCTTCACTTGAAGGCTTTTGGTATGGTTGAGTCCCACAAGGCCCAAAAGCAGGGATTTTCCTGGGTGCCAATACCAGCTCTGCCACCATCTGGCTGGTGAGTATATGTTTCAGTTGTCAATGTCTGACTCCTTAATTCTCAATTAGATAGACACAAGATTCCCTGAGGGAGTCTTGAGAATAGATATCCTAGGTTTTTCTCCAAAACATATGAATGCAAGGGGTTCCCTCTTCCTCTCTTGTATCAAGGTTGGCCAAGACTCTAGGAAGCTCTGGCCTCGATACTCTCTTGAAAGTCTTCAGTCTCCTGCATCACTCTAAGATTCTTATGTACACATAGAACAAATGCCAATAACTAAACTTCACCCAATGCTTACTATAAACCAAGCCCTTGCATATAATCTTTCACTTTTGATTCCAATCTTATTCCTTCACCTACTCCAAGGAAGACATATTTTTAATTTGTTCCCCCATTATAGTCCAAAGCCCGTCATCTGCATCTGGACCCCTTTCCAAAGGATTTCTGCCTCCTACTCTCTTACTGAACATGTGGTGAGCAGGTGTTTTGTTCTACATACTTGACAAGCATGAGCAGGTACAGCATGGTTCCTGGGTCCTGTGGACCCAGATTGGCTTGAATCCTTGTTCTGTCACTTGTAACCTGGGTGGCAGTGCCAAATGTGCTCAGAGTTAGGTGGGCTCATAAAGTTGTACAGTGCTAGGTTTACTCAGAGAAAACTTAGTACCTCCTCCCCAGGTATTGGTGAGGGTGAAATGAGAGAAGGCATAATGAGACGCATGCACATAATAGATCTCAGCTTGGTATCTCACAGTGGGCACTACTGCTGTGATCTACCACTCCAGAGTCCCCCCACAAGACTCTAGGAAGCTCTGGCCTCGATACTCTCTTGCAAGTCTTCAGTCTCCTGCATCACTCTAAGATTCTTATGTACACATAGAACAAATGCCAATAACTAAACTTCACCCAATGCTTACTATAAACCAAGCCCTTGCATATAATCTTTCACTTTTGATTCCAATCTTATTCCTTCACCTACTCCAAGGAAGACATATTTTTAATTTGTTCCCCCATTATAGTCCAAAGCCCGTCATCTGCATCTGGATGTAGTTGTAGAAGATATGGTGCTCCACCTGCAGTTTGTTGCAAGGAAGCCCCTCCCTTACCACCTTGTAAATGAAGCTCATCAGTCTAAAACCTGTAAGTACTTAAGCTGCCATGGTGCCCGGATAATAAGTATAGGTAATAACAGTGTGATGAAGGCCAGCCGTCTCCAGGTGCTGCTAACTGCCCTGTGATTTCAGGAGGAAGAAATAAAACAGGCATCCCTGTTTCTATCCACCTGGCAGCCTCAAAATCTCCTAGGAACCATTCATCCCTCCTCTAAACCTTCTTCCCTCATAGTGCCTCAGTCTCCACTGCCTAGGAAAGAGAAGAGAAACAGTCTTGATCTTGAACTGTGGGTGATTGTTGTTTTTAATTTGGGGGTGGTTACAATTTGACAGTGCCCAGGGATTATTCATGGTTCTGAACTCATGAATCACACACCCCTGGACAGCATTTTGAGAACCCTATGAAATGCCCGGGGTTGAAATTATGTTAGGTCTATGTATATTATTGCTCTGACCCCAAAGACGTTTGTAACCATCTTTCTTTTTTCTCCCTCCAGCTGTCTGATAAAACTGTGTATCTGTAAGCACTAGAGGCAACTGAGCACCAGGGGGGTACCTGTTACTTAGAGTTGCAACAATGGTTTCCTTTTCTTTTCTTTTCTTTTTCCTTTTTTTTTTTTTTTTTTATGGTTTTTTGGGTCACACCCAGCTGCGCTCAGGGATTACTCCTGGCTCTATGCTCAGAAATCCCTCCCTGGCAGGCTCGAGGGACCATATGAGACACCGGGATTCGAACCACTGACCTTTTCTGTATGCAAGGCAAATGCCTAACCTCCATGCTATCTCTCCGGCCCTTCAACGACGGTTTTCAATTCTTACTTGCTGGGGGTTAGTCTTTCTTTTTCATAGGCTTCCTTTAGATTCTACTCCACATGGAGTAGAAAACCTGAAGCCCAGAAAGGGGTGTGTGGCTTTCTGAAATGGGTGCAGTGGGGGCAATCTGAAGTAGGTACCAAAAAATGAGAGCCAAGAGTGACTCCCACAACTCTGTAGAACTACAGCCTCTTCCCAGCTGGTACCCAGTCTGCTGGAAACACACCATCACTCTCTTCACACTTCCTAAGGAAGCATACTATTCCTGAAGTCTTGGCTCCCGGTCTCTGTCAGGAATAAGCATGCTAAGTGGAATTTGAATTATTATGGCTTGTGAATAGACTGCCGCTTCGTTGATGCTAAGCTTCTGATAATCTGTTCCAAGTGGTTGTGGCTTCTGTCATCTTGGCAATTTTTTCTTTTTGTTTGAAATATTTCTATATTTCTTACTTGTGGGGCTGAAAATAGGGTGGTCTTTAAAGACCTGAATCTTACAGCATTTGTTCAGCTTACCTGCCCCAACCCTGCAGATAAGGCTCTTCTATATAGAGATAATGCTGAGGAAGAGGACACCCTGCAGTGGTCCTCAAACTATGGCCCGCGGGCCACATATTTATTTGTATCTGTTTTGTTTCTTCATTGCAAAATAAGATATATGCAGTGTGCATAAGAATTCGTTCATAAGTTTTGTTTTTACTATAGTCAGACCCTCCAATAGTCTGAAAGACAGTGAACTGGCCCCCTGTTTAAAAAGTTTGATGACCCCTGCTAGAGTCTTCCTTTCCTACCAGTGCCTTCCAGTTTTTCCATTCACATCCTTCAGTAAAAACCAGTGCAGGACTAAATCAAAGTTGATAGAACAGCCCAAATTTTTGCGCTCATGCCTGGGGAAAGATGAACTATTTACAGACCAATAATTTTTTTCCCTCCAGATGATAGAGATGATAATCCCTTGTTTATTATTATAATTATCATTATTTCCCTTCCTCTTGTTGCAATGATAAGAGGGGTCACATACATACTTAGCAGGGATGCTTAAAGGTTGTACTGCTGGCCACAGTACTTGCACATGTTTAGTTATGATTTTCACTGGGGTCACACTCTGAGTAGTCAGAGATGCTTGGTTTTGGTGCATTAAAGATCACACACTCTTGTAATGCCAGGATTCCAAAAGTAAAAGCTGTCAGAATCGCATGTGAATTTGTGGACCAAGAATCAATCTTCCAACCACATGTTTGCCATGGAGGTTCTTTTCTTGCCGGTCCATCCCACTGTCTCCTCTTAGCAGTCATTTAGTACCTGGGTTGAACACCACCTCTTTGGGCCAGCAGTAGGGTATTTGTTACACACGCTAACCTAGGACAGACCATGGTTCAATACCCCGGCATCCCATAATGGTCCCCCAAGCAAGGTTCGATTTCTGAGCACATAGCCAGGAGTAACCCCCTCCCTCAAAAAAAATGAACACCAGCTCTCTGCACTGGTGATGTAAAAGTAAGAGAGTGCCTGCCAGGCAACATGTATACTAGCGCAGATTTTCTCAGAGCCATCCAGATCCACAGACTTTGTCAGGGATTTTTAGGCCTGCATTTTACTTAATCAATGCTGGTATATGAACCATTACTTCTTTTCATTTCCTTTCAGCGTTTGCCAGATGACAAGGTGGTTAAACAAGAAATCAAGAATTGATGTTTTCCATTGGCATAATGATTTGGCTCAGGCCTCAGAAGAATGGGCATCGCCCACACACACCTGAACTATGAAAACAACCACAATTGTCTTTAACATTCCCAGGATCCAAGCCTCTACCAGAGAAGACCTACCACTGCTTTGGCATTAACTTACTCCAAAGAGTACTCCCAACACCCAGGCAACTCAGCAACAGTCTGCATGCAGGGCAGATCGCTCTGCATTTAATGATATGCTGAAACTAGAGGATGCTCCACATCAGCCTGACATCGACGAAAGAAATGAAAGTCTGATACCAACTATAGCTAAAGTATGAAAAAATTTCACCAGGACCTTGAGAATGACTGGAGTTGGATAGACTGGTATGCCTGGAACCCAGAGTCTGTCTTATGCCAATAAACTTCTGGGGTGAGGCCTTTTTGTAATCAGGTCAAGGATTTTTTTTTCCATTTTCTCCATTTTTCTGGACCTATGCAAACATTGGTGATTGCCACTATCACACCTTTACTATATTTTTTTACTCTTATCCTTTAAGGAAAAAAATACAACTTACTGAACTTAAAAACAAATTACTGTAGTAGAATGCCTGTCTCGAATACAGGCAGGGGATGGGAAGGGGGGAGGGGGTTATGTTGTACTGGTGAAGGGGGGTGTTCTGGTTATGACTGTAACCCAAATATGATCATGTTACTTAAATAAAAAATATATTTAATAAAAAAAAGAAAGCCTGTCTAGAGTACGGGCGGGGGTTGGGTGGGGAGGAGGGAGATTTGGGACATTGGTGATGGGAATGTTGCACTGGTGATGGATGGTGTTCTTTACATGACTGAAACCCAAACACAATCATGTATGTAATAAATTTGTTTAAATAAAAAATTAAAAAAAAAAGAATTGATGTTTTCTATCTCTTTCTGGGATTTGGGGATACTAGTTCATGCTCCCTCTGCCCTTATACATACTTTTTTTTTATTTTTTTATTTTTTTTATTTTATTTTTTTTTATTTTTTGTGGTTTTTGGGTCACACCCGGCAGTGCTCAGGGGTTATTCCTGGCTCCAGGCTCAGAAATTGCTCCTGGCAGGCACGGGGGACCATAGGGGTGCCGGGATTTGAACCGATGACCTCCTGCATGAAAGGCAAACGCCTTACCTCCATGCTATCTCTCCAGCCCCATACATACTTTTTTTTTAAAAGCTTTATTCATCTTCCCCTCAGTAGGTATCCACACCCAGTGAAAGATTTATTTTTTAAAGCCCATTTTTATATCATACATCATTTTAGTAATTTTTCTTTCCTAGCCCTTCACCAGCTTTAAGTTTTTTAAAGTACATTCTCTTGCTGTGTCCAAGACAACCATAGACTACATCTCCAGAGACTAGAAGATGAAAAATCCATATAGATATTTGCAAAATTAAATAGGTAGAAATTTACTTTAAGTAAATTTTTTCTTATAACCAGAGCCTCCTCATTACTACACACATAATTTTATTTTTCAAAGTAGTACTTTTAAATAATTTATTTAAGTACTGTGATCACAAAAATGTTCATAATTGTGCTTCAGACATAGACTGTACACCCCACTTTACCAGTGCAACTTTTCTGCCACATATGACCCCCATTTCCTTCCCCCCAGCTATCTCTGGGATAGGTATTCTGCTTCTTTTTCACTATCATTGTCATGGTAGTTATCACTGCAATTAGTGCTCTAGCTAAATCCCACAGATGAGTGAAACTATTCTATGTCTATTACTATCCATTTGATTCATTTAATTCAGCATAATAGTCTCCATTCATGACTTCATTCTTCCCAATGGCTGCATAGTATTCCATTGTGCATATGTACCACAATTCCTTTAGCCACTCATTTGTTGTCAGGCATCTGGGTTGTTTCCAGATTCTGGCTATTGTAAATAGAGCTGCAATGAACATAGTGCAGAGGGCATTTTTGTATTGTGTTTTTGTGTTCTTAGGGTGTATCTCTAGGGGTGGTATAGTCAGATAACATGAGAGCTGAATTTCTAGCTTTCTGAGCAATCTCCATATTTTTTTCCAGAAAGGCTGGACTAGACAACAGCATTCCCACTAGCAGTGAATGAGAGTTCCTTTCCCCTGCATCCACACCAGTACTGGTTGTTCTTGTTATTTGTGATGTGTACCAGTCTCTGTACTACACACATGACTCCCCTCAGATCAGGAACATAACATACAACTTATTTAACAGATTGAGGGTTTCTGGTCATTCGACCTGACTGATTTTGGTTGATCTTATTTATACATCAATAATTGGATGGAGGCTGAGTGATCTAGGACAGGAAACACCTCTGCTCACATGTCTCTTAGCCAGTTGAATTTTCTAGGCTTTTGGGTTTCTAGCATGAAGAAAGGGTAAGTTCATGTTCATCAGCCCTTTGCAAGACTCTGCTGTCATTAGTTAATGTCTCTCTGGCCAAAAAAAGTCATGTACTACACTAGAGTCTGTGAGCAGTGGTGGCCAAAAGGAAGTTACTACAAAGAAGCATGAGAGTCTGAAGTCATTGGTTTTATGAAACTATGTTAGCTCTATGAACTTGGACAATATACTTAAACTGCATGAAAAAAATGAAAATTTGTATGATTCCTTGCTATCAAATATATAAAGTGGCACATAGTGAATATACCTTACATATTCATTTCCCCCTCTTTACAATTATTTGAACTTCCTCTTTTTTCTTAAACACGTTATTCCCAGGGCTATAGAGATAGTACAATGTTCTTGCTTTGCAAGCGCCCACATAGGTTCAATCCCCAGCATTCCATATGGCCCCCCAAGCACGTTCAGGAGTGATTCCTGAATGCAGAGCCAGGAAAAAAATTCAGGTGTGACACAAAAAAACTAAAAAAAAAAAATTATTCCTATGCAGTGCTTTTGCCTCAACATAGTAACAGTAAACTATGCTGTGACCCAACTTTTAATTTGTGTTTAATAAAGTAGATTATTACTTCATGTCCCCCAAAACTGGAATTTGGATAATAGTAGTTTGCAATTCAGGAACCTCTTTTTCCTTTATTCCTAAAAGATTATCTCTTGGTTCTCTGAACCACTCTACCACAACCAAAAGTGACATGTAAGAGGTAACCACAGTTGCTTTAACTAGGAGTTAAGTAGAGATACAAGATTGGCATCTCCATTTCCTAATTTAAAGGTAGCCTTGTAGTTTAGATAAGTAGCCTGGCTTCTCCTTGGTTAATCAGGCTCCAGAAGAGACATTAATTGTAGCCAGTCTGTCCTGCTGAAGAGACCCAAGGCTGCCAGCTCTCTTGCTGGGAATGGAATAAAATTTTAATTGATTGTGAAAGCATCATGGCAGGAAGCACAGAAAGAGTTGGTCCTCTCCTCTAGAGCAGGTAAGACAAGCTTCAAGGGTAAGGCTTCTAGGAGGTTCATGGCAACAAAGATCTGACACCTGCAGGGGACATCTTAGTAATAGCCCACAGTCCATGCCGATTCTAGGTTTGGCTTCCAGTCAGGGTCAAAGACCTCTCACACAGTGTTCATATGATGGCCAACACAAGAACATGAAGTCTATAGCTCTTTTTGGCCCTGTAATTCCCCTGACTTTGGTTAGAGAAGCACTTTATAGTTATGGCATTAGAAAAGCCAAGAAAAATTCATGTCCTATCTCCAAGAGCTCTCCAAATAGATGTTCAGCTTTCTTGTGATTGTGTGTGCTTACATAAAATTTGTCTATTATCTGACAAGGCACAGCATTCCCACACTGACATTTCAGGACAATGCTCTCATTTTTTTCACTTGGATTATTGTGATAATTACTGGGTAGAATGTGTTCTTGAGGAAATGTGTCTACTCCTTCTACCATGGATTCCTAGAACACACATATAACATAGGGTGACATGTAGGTCACATAGGTGACTATGAAAACAAAACAATGTATATTTTTAGTATAAACATGATAATACACTTAATGCTTTTCTAAAGATGGTTGAGTGAAATAGTTTATCTCCTTGTGCATATTTTCTTCATTAATAAATTGAGAACAATTACTTGTCAAATAGGTTTTTTGGAAAGCATAATAAGATATAAGGAATTTACAATAATACAGAAACCTGATAAATGTGTTTCCATGATTACTTCTGAGGACAAAAGAATGGGACTTGTCATTGACCTGCCTTTGCTGCCAATTTAGTGATTTAATGAGCCTGTTGGCAAAAAAGAAAACGACCGGTAAAAAGACAAAAAATGTACATGCAAAATCAATACTTCTACAAACCTCTCCTGTAACATGAAAGTTTGATAATCAATTTAAATTTATCAAAAATAAAAATATTCATAGTTTTGGATTAATAGCTTAAAATAGAGAAATAAATCATTTGTAACTACCTGGCTGTTTTATTTTTATTGTATACTTTGTTTTTATTATTAAAATTGTACCAAAAGTTTATCACAAGTAGGGAGAGAAAAATATGCATTGGAGATGATTGAAAATGGATTTTATAGTATTTAAAAATACCCAAAAAGCCTTCTTAAATTCTAAACAAAATCAACTCTATTCGTGTGTGTGTGTGTGTGTGTGTGTGTGTGTGTGTGTGTGTGTGTGTGTGTGTGTTTGGTTTTAGCGCTCAGGGGTTACTCTTGGCTCCATGCTTAGAAATCACTCCTGGCAGGCTCTGGGAATCATGTGGGTTGCCGGGATTCAAACCACCGCAGTTCTGCATGCAAGGCAAATGCTTTACCTCCATGCTATCTCTCCAGCCCCAGCAACTCTACTCTATTCCACTCTCACAAACCCTTTATCCGGTTCTACTTTCTATCTCCTCATTGGAAAATAAGGCCTCTTTCTTGTTAAAGCTCCAAACAAGAATAATAATAATCAGTGTAAAATAAATAACAAAACACAGCATTTTCTATGAAGTAATGAGAAATTTATTTCTTGAAAGAAAACAGAAGTCCTTGACCTTTGGCACAAAGAACATAAAAAAATGACATTAATTTACTTTGTTTAAAGTCAGTATAGGTTTCTCACCATTAAAAACAGACCTCTTCCTCTTCAAACTTAATCCCCAGTTTATACTTATGTGTCCAGGTTCCTGTGCCTAATATTTTCCATCTAGACCCATAATGTTTGAGAAATACACAGAATGGTCATTTAAAGAAGTAATTGGTTGCACAAATCAGCTCACTTCTTCAAGGAATGGTTTTCCTCATATGTCCGCAACTCAAATAAATGAGTGTGATTTAGCTAAGATATAGGTGGTCCTCCCTTGTCCGTGGTGCTCAATAAAGTGTGACAGAATATCCTGACTAGGGTAGAAACACTCCTGTCCCACAAAGTGGCAATTTCTAAATATTCCTGACAATAAAAGGGATTTAAAAAAATTTATTAAAACAAAAATTTGTTCTTAGTCTCGGCCTTACTACTTAAACAAGTACATTTATCTCACTAGACTTTCGTTTTCTCATTGTGGATATGGGGCATGGGGTTAGGTGAACTGGATTTATTTCTAACAGTTTCTAACTTTCATAATGACTCTATGGAATACATTTAAGCCATCACTTAAGCTCCACATGTATGCTGTCACTCATCATTTGCTTCCTGTACAGTGTGCTTACTACCTTACAAGGCTAACCATAGAAGTTTTTTAGTAGTTGCAAGTAGTGAATGCTGGGTGTAAAATGCAAACAAGCATTAGTTTATAAACTGTACTGTGGAGAATCATAATGAAGATATATCATAAAAGGCTGGAATATTCTCAAGATATATGGCATTGTGTATCTATATTGGTAGAATAGTGTATGAGTGTAAAACGGAGATAGGAAGACTTAAATTTAAGAAAGAGCAAAATTGTGCACTAGAGGTTTGTCTGAATGTTCACGTGGCTCTGTACATATTATATAGGTGTCCTTTCCCTACCTTCTTAGTAGCAGTTTCCTCTATCACCTGTCTTACCTCTATCTTCTGGAAAAATTCCTTTTCTTATTCACCCTGAGCATCACCTTTCTTGTCTTGACTCTGACTCTTAAACAAAAGTGCCAGAGGCAAGATGAACAGATGAGAGGCAAAGCAGGAAAATGTGATAAAAACCAAGTAACCCGGAGCCCGCGAGCGAGGTGGAGCCCGCGCGAGGTGGCGCTAGAGATAAGGTGTCTGCCTTGCAAGCGCTAGGCTAGCCAAGAAAGGACCGCAGTTCGATCCCCGCGCGTCCCATATAGTCCCCCCAAGCCAGGGGCAATTTCTGAGCGCTTAGGAGTAACCTCTGAGCATCAAACGGGTGTGGCCTGAAAAAAAAACAAACAAAAAAATAAAACAAGTAACTCAACGAATTAGGCACTGCAAGGGATAGTCAGGCAGTCCTCTGTGCCCAGGGAACCACAAATACAGACTCCATAACAAAGAAAAATTTTGTTAGTTTACCACTTTTTGGGGTGTTTTTTTTTGTTTGTTTGTTTTGGTTTGGTTTTTGGGCCACACCCGGTGGTGCTCGGGGGTTACTCCTGGCTGTCTGCTCAGAAATAGCTCCTGGCAGGCTCGGGAGACCATATGGGACACCGGGATTCGAACCAACCATCTTTGGTCCTGGATCGGCTGCTTGCAAGGCAAACGCCGCTGTGCTATCTCTCCGGGCCCAGTTTACCACTTTTCATATCAGTTATTTCAGGCTTGGTAGGAACTTTTCAGCTTCTGCTAAGCGCTGTCCTGAACAGTCCAGTCACATAGAAGTCATTGAGTTGGTCATCACTACTCATTTCTCTATACTTAACCTCTTTCCCTTTCACCTGAACCCCTCAAAGGAATAACACAACATAAACCCCAATGAAGAAGCAATCCGAAAGAATACATATATCTTTTCTGACATCCTCTCTATCAAACTAACTTTTTTCCATCAGGTCACCCCAGCGCACTTACCTAAGTGCATTCTATGTTTCTCTCACCAATACATTTTTTATAATAGTAATTATTATGATCTTAATAAAGTTGGTTTTATATTACTACATGAACCCCAAGGATATTTTTATTTACATATGAAAACTTAAAAATGTGTATTTTAGGCTCAATGAGTTATAACACTTTCATGCACATGACATTTGAATTCCACACATTCCACCAGAGTTTCTCCTTTCTACTACCACTGCCTGTGCTCCCCTTTACCCCCACTGTGAGATCAGTTCTGTGGATCAGCTCTCTCATGTTCTGACAAATGTAAATTTTAATAAAAGTTATATATGCATTGATAAACACTCCTTGAGAACATATTTTTCAAGCAGAATGCCATTAGTCAATTTAAGTTTGATCATTTTTAATATAGAGTAGCTAGAATTTTTCCCATTTTTCTTTTAATAATATTGAAATTTTTCATTAAAATAAATCATAAAAATGAAAAAATGTGTTAATCATTGAATTAGCTGATAAATTTTGAGTCTATATTAAAATTTGGCAACTCTCACTTCTGTCATTGAAAATTTTATTTTGTGGCTTTTATAATTTTTTTATATTTAATTTTTCTGAATCACAATTTGTAGATCTAAATTTTTGTCATTAAGCCATGAGTCTTGTGCCAGATTTGAATAAATTGCAAATTTTACCAAGGGCAATTTTTAGCACTATCAGATTTTTGGTACCGAATGCTTCTAACTAGATCATCAGAATGAAGCTGCTTTGTCACATCTGTTTGAAGGTATTTTATTAACCACCCAGTGCAATGTGGACATCCAAAATATGATCTCATCAAATAAACACGATCTCATTAACCACAATTGTACTCAGAAATGAGTACTAGCGAGGCTGGAGCAATAGCACAGCAATAGGGCATTTGCCTTGAATGTGAACAACCTGGGATGTATCAGGATGATTCTCAACATCGCATATGGTCCCTCAAACAATTAAGAAAATCAAAACAGAAATAAAGAAACTCCCCAAGAATAAAAGTCCAGGACCAGATGAATTACAGGCAAATTGTATCAAACATTCAGAGAAGAGTAAATAGCATTGATCCTTAGACTCTTCCAAATCAGAAAAGATGGGAATCCTCCCTGATTCCTTTTATGAAGCTAATATCATGCTCATTCCCAAGCTGACAATGATACCACCAAGAAATAAAACTACAGGCCAATTTCACTAATGAGCATGGATGCACAAATTCTTTCCAATTTTAGTATATGTGCTGCTGAAGCGAGCATATGCACAACTTTTTAACTAAATTTTAGCGAACCGAATCCAACAATACATCAAAAAGATTACTCACCACGACTACATGGGTTTCATCCCATGAATGCAAGGATGGTTCAACATATGCATATCAATCAACATCAGACATTATATCAACAGAAAGAAAGACAAAACCCACAAGGTCATATCTATTAATTCAGAGAAAGTATTTAACAAAATCCAACATTCATTCATGATGAAAGCCCTCACCAAAATAAGAGTGGAAGGTACCTTCCTCAAGATAGTAACAGCCATCTATAAGAAGCCCAGTTCCACCATTATCTTTAACAGTGAAAAACGGAAAGCATTTCCACTAAGGTCAGGCACTATCTCCACTTTTATTCAACATAGTATTAGAAGTCCTAGCAACACCAATCAGACAAGAGAAGGGAATCAAAGGAATTAAAATAGGAAAAGAGGAAGTCAAACTATCATTACTTGCAGATGATATGATGATATGCATTGAGAACCATAAAGAGTCTACAGACAAGCTCCTAGAAACAATAAACCAATATAGCCAAGTGACAGGTTACAAAGTCAACGCACAAAGGACAGTGCATTCCTTTATACTAATAGCGACTCAGGAAGAAGAAAAATCAAAGAGTCTATCCCTTTTAAAATAGTGTTCAAAATGATCAAGTACCTAGGAATCAACTTAACAAGAGAGGTGAAAGACCTATACCATGAAAACTTCAAAACACTTCAGAAAGAAATTGCAGAGGACCTAAGGAAATGGAAAAACATCCCATGCAAATGGGTTGGAGGAATCTATATCATTAACTATCTTACCCAAACTATAATATAGATTCAATGCAATCCCTATTAAAATTCAGATATCAGGGGCTGGAGAGATAGCATGGCGGTAAGGCATTTGCCTTGCATGCAGAAGGACAGTGGTTTGAATCCTGGCATGCCATATGGTCCCCCAAACCGGCCAGGAGCAATTTCTGAGTGATATGCCAGGAGTAATCCCTGAGTGCTGCCGGGTGTGAACCAAAAACCAAAAAAAAAAAATTTAGACATCATTTTTTAAGGACTTATAACAATCTATTATAAAGTTTGTGTGGAATAATAAAATACCTAGAATAGATAAATCCATTTAAAAACACAAGTAATTTGGAGGCATCTCTTTACCTAACTTGAAGCTCTACTACAAAGCCACAGTGACCAAACAGCATGATACTGGAACAAAGGCAGAATTTCAGACCAATGGGTCAGAATAGAATATCCAGTGACTTATCCCCAAGTATACAGTCAACTAATCTTTGACAAAAGAGACAAGAATTTGAAATAGAACAAAAAAAGTATCTTCAACAAATGGTGTTAGGACAATTGGATAACCATGTGTAAGAAATTAAAGATTGATCTATAGTTCACACCTTACACAAAAGTCAATTCAAAGTGAATTAAAGACCTTGAGATCAGACCCATGTTCATAAAGTTCATAGAGGAAAACATAAGCAGAACACTTCAAGACGTATACCTCAAAAAAGTCTTTGATGATAGGGTGCCAATGGCAAGAACTCTATCAGCAAACCTAAATAAATGGAACTACATCAAACTAAAAAGTTTTTGTATGGCAAAAGAAACATGGGCTAAAACTGGAAGAGAGCTAACTGACTGGGAAATTTTTTTTGCACTCAACACATCAGATAAAGGTTTGATATTTAGGATACACAAAGTGCTCACAAATGTTAACTCTACAAAACCTAAAAAAAATATGGGGAGAGGAAATGAACAGACACGTCTCTGAGAAAGAGCAACAGATGGCCAACAGACACATGAAAAAATGTTCTTCATCACTTATCATTAGAGAAATGCAAATCAAGACAACAGTGAAATATAATCTTACACCAATGAGGATGGCACATATCAAAAATAACGGTAACAACCTCTGTTAGAAGGGAGATGGTGAAAAAGGAATTCTTCTTCACTGACGATGGGAATGCTGCCTGATTCAAGCTTTATGGAAAACAGTGTGGAGGGTTCTCAGTAAACTCAGAATTGAACTACCATATGACCCAGAAATTCCTCTCTTAGGTATCTAACTCAGCACAGAAAAACTTTCATCAAAAAGAATGCATACCACTATTCATTGCAATACTCAGTACAATAGCTAAGATTTGAAATATGCCCATCAACAGATGAGTGGATCATGAAAATGTGGTATATATACACAACGGAATACTACATAGCAGTAATAAATGATACAATCATGCAATTTGCAGCAACATGAATAGAAGGAAACAAACTCAGTGGAAGAGGAGAAGCATATACTTCAAAGAAGTCTGCAGCAATACATACAGCTGTTTAGAGTGAACAACTTCAATCAACTGCTCATCATAGAAACCTATAATAATGTTCTAATACTTTTATCCAAAGAGAAAGGTGAAGTGTGCATTGAGGAGCCAAGGACTCTCACTACAGAGCTCACTATTAGAATGTTTCAATGTCTTAATTATATTATGTCTATAATAACTCTAACTTTTCTTGTCCACAGGGGTTCTTGAAGATACAGGTTGGTCATCCACCAAGTTTTTGCATTTTAGTGTTTCATCCTACTAGATTCCAAATACAGTTTTCAACATGGTAATGCCTTAACAATATACTTTAATTCATCCGTCTTGCATTTGATTATGCCTACTATCATAATATAATGCTTATGTCCAGAGAGACCATTAAAATAGACAACTGCATACCATAGACTTTTGTTACAGGTCCTGTTCACTGACTCTGTTTTCTACAATTTGTTTTTTAAAGCAAGCTAGCTTACCTATCAAACCACAAGGCTCACATTGTCAGTTTGCTTCCAGGAAAGAAATCTGGATGCTTGAGACATGGTAAACAATACACTCTGGGGTAGACTCCTCTTACAGAACTCACTATCATATTGCTTAGTATCCTTGATGGGAAAATTATGATTGTTCTAAGAGTTCTCCATGCATAATCTAACCCTGGGAGCTTTTTTCTAGAAAAATGTATCCCTACCATGGATGAATTGCCTAGATACTGGAAAATTGTAGACACATTTCCTTAATAGTTATGATTCTTAGTGTCTATTTCTTTTTTTTTTTTTTTTTTTTTTGGTTTTTTGGGTCACACCCGGCGGTGCTCAGGGGTTACTCCTGGCTGTCTGCTCAGAAATAGCTCCTGGCAGGCTCAGGGGACCATATGGGACACCGGGATTCGAACCAACCACCTTTGGTCCTGGATCGGCTGCTTGCAAGGCAAACACCGCTGTGCTATCTCTCCGGGCCCTCTTAGTGTCTATTTCTATATGTAGTGGTAGCTTCCTTTTTGAATCCCTGCTTTGAATCTGCTTAGTAGGGAATTCTTGTAGAAAGGTCTTGGTTGGGTTATGAGCTCAGGTTAAAATCAGATTATAGCTATTGTTTAGCTTGTTATTTTTACCCTCATATGCACCAGGAGTATCATATGGCATTGTTCTTTTTTGCATAGGCAAACTAAAATGGGAAAATCATATATATATATAAATTATTATCTAACAGGAAAAGGAACTCATAAACTTTATAGTGCAGTGCTGCCTTTCACCTGACACATTTATCATGAAGACTTGATGTAGGCCTCAATGGATTGGACATCTTCTGTCCAACCTCAAACCTCAGATCCCAACATAGTTACCAGCACAGTTTACAGCAACAGCACCAGGAATCAAACTCCCCCTAAGGGAAGTCCGAATGCCGTCGTGGCACCAACGTGTTCCAGAAAGACACCCTGATGATGAGGAAAACAGTAATAATTTGATCTAAGGGCAGGTTGCCCTATTTCACCATCAGAAGGCGCTCAGTCCTACCACCTGTGCAAGAGCCAGTATCTCTAGTTAGAGAAGACTGACTACAACAATTGACACTAAGCAGAACTTTTACTGGAACCACAAAAAAAGACATTGTCCTAGACCTAGACTTTAGCCTTGGACCTGTGAAAACAACAAGATCTCTAACTACAGAAGACTGACTTTGACAAACTGCAACTGAGCAGAACTTTTTCTGGGACTATAAAGAGAGACAGTGGGGTTGGACAACCAACATACCCAGAACCTCTGGTTGATCTTTTGACAGTATGCTTCATGGGTGAAGACACTTAGACCAATGGAATTTCCTTTCTAATTTCCCCAACACTTGCTGTGCCTATGTAAAACAAAACAAAACAAAACAAAACACTACCACATCTGCCCCTCCCCCTTTTTTCTTTTTTGAATTTACTTATATTCTAGATTGGGGCTCCTGCCTTTTTTCATAGAACCATTGAATTTGAATCATTTTGTTCTGTCTCATATTTCTGTGCCTTCCTACAAATTGAGAAAAGAAAATAAAAGTGGATGGATCCTAGGGGCTAATGGGTCTCAGGAACATTGAGTGGGGAAAAAAGGTCAGATCTAAAATACCCAAGTCAAAGCCAACCATAATAGAATCAAGAGACCCAAACTATAACAAGCTAAACACAAAATGGACCTGTTATACTGGTAGTCCTGGAGGCTAAGGGTGGAGGTATGGGATACATGTGGGGAATTCTGGTAGAGGAAAGTCAATAGTGGTGGTGGGGGGGATGGCCCTAATTCACTGTCACTAAACACCTGAAATACACCTGTGAAAGATATGTAATTCACAATTATCTCAATAAAAAATTAAAAAACTTTTCAGTGACTAAGGAAACACTCAGGTATCCTAGCTAGCATCTTTTGTTTTGCTCTTGCCCATTTCCTATTTTTCTTTGTCTCTATCACAAGCGCACACTTTCTCTCTTCTTTCTATCTCTTTCTCTTTCTCTCTCATTCTATCAAAGCACAAAGACTGCCATCAAACTCTAGGCAAAACCTGCAGTTACTGGCTTCCTCTTTTCTCTTTATAGGCGAATCCCATTCAGAGGACCATGTTATGGCATACCTTCTGTGGATCCTCCTAAGTTTATATTAATGTGCGCCTTCATGTTCCAGCTGGAAAGCTGGATACATGGGTATGTGGTGTCTGTGTAAACACATGTGTCACAATCAAGGTAGGGGAACAGCCGCTGTCCTAAAAACCAGGCTCAGTGGACTCCCAGGGACCTGGACACCAGGCAGGGATTAGAGGTGGGTGAGGAAGAGGGAGGGGGACTACATCAGAGTTTGTCTGATTGAGTCAGGAAGAGCGTGCCTTTTTGGCGGAGAACATCCAGACGGTTTCCTTTTTTACAACAAATTACAGGGGGATGGGAAGGAAAGGAAATAGAGGGAGAGGGGGAGGGAGGGAGAGCAGAGGCAGGCTTCTATTTTTAAACCCTTGCCAGGCATTAGTTTTGTGGAAGTTTCTGTGAATAAGGAAGAAGGGAAAAGAAGATGGGAGAGAGTGAGGGGGAGAAGACTAGAGGGCCAGGGTCTAGGAGAGTTGTTTTCAAAGATATATTATTTTTCATAAAGATAGAACCTCTTCTCTAAATGTGTCTGCTTAGGAATGCCAATATATAAAACAATAAAAGGAAGCTGTATTAACTGAAGTAAAAGTAGCTAATTCCAGACCCCACCCTCTTGGCCTTTCCTTGAGCATACAACACCGCCAAATATCACTACTGAAAGCAAGTTTAACCATGTGTTGAACAAAGTGCAGGAAGAAAGACACATTTACATGTATTCATTCATTCATTCATTCGTTCATCACATACTTATTGAAGCCATGAGGTTGCCTTGTAAATGCAGAAAAGATGCTAGAAATATTGTGGCAAATAAATCAACACTGGGTTTTGTTTGTGATCTATTAGGCTGAGGATGGAGTGCCCATTAGGGAAGACATATGTTCATGAAATGATTATGTAAATAAATGTAATGCTGCTGCTTTGACAAGCACTTTGAGAAGGAGAACACGGTGGCTCTGAGGGAACCATATGTGGGCCAAAGGTTGAAAGACAAGCTTTAAAGAGATGAAAAGGGCCAGCAAAGTCATTCTGAAAAAGAGGAATGGTAATTTTGGGTCCTGTGACAAAAGCAAGGTTCCCTCTGAGCAACCTATCCATTAAACTCAGTGGTTTAAAACAACCACACTTTGAATCTCACACTTTGGGTTTATAAAAAACAAAGAAGTATTTCTCAGGGTAATAGGAGGATGGTAAACCCAAGGTGAAGGCATCAAGAGATTCAATGTTTGTTGAGACCTGCTACCTTATTCATGCATGACCATCACACTATGTCCTTACATGCAAGTTGGAAAGAAGCAGCTTCCCGGGCCTTTATATAGGGTAATCATTTCGTTCACAAGTCACCTGTGACTCCAAATGATCTAATCAACTCCCTAAGACCTCATCATCTTAGATCATCACACTAGGGATAGAGCAGGCACCAACTTTCAGTCTGTAGCCCTCAGTGTAGCTTCACTGTAACTTCAGTGCCTCAGTCCTTACCTACAGAATGAATGGTGCCTCCCCACAAAATAAACTCAGAACAGTGCTTAGCACTTATTAAGTCACAAATAAGCATTAGCTAATACCAAGACTTTGGGCCCCATAATGCTAAAAGATGAAAAGAAATGACAGTGGCCACTAGTCACATGGGAAGTGTTTCAACAAGATATCAGAAAACTGGGTCCACTCAGGATGGCTGTGCCCAAAAGTTTTAGTTTGACCGAGGTTGGAGAGCAATTGCCACAGATAAGATGTTTTCCTTGCATGTGGCCAATCTGTGTTCAGTCCCTGTCATCTCTATGGTCCCTGGAACCAGCAGGAGTGATTCCCTGAGTGCAAAGCCCAGAGTAATCCCTGAACATCACTGTGTGTGATCCCATAAACAAACAAACAAATAAAAAGGTCTAGTTTGACTCCCCTGCGACCATGTTAGGTGACTTTGAGCAAATTTCCTAGGGAATAGTTTTGTTATCAACGTTAGGGGACTGATTGTGAATAGTAAGAGAAGTGGGTAAACTGAAACAGAATGAATTGCCTGTGTACTCTCTCACCCTCCACTGCGGCATGCTCTGGAGTGAGGAATGCCTGAGTTCCATTCCCCCACTCACTTCAGACTGGGAGACCAGGCAACAGGTCCATTCAGAATATGAAAATGTACAAGTAGTGGTACTTACACAAGGAGTTCATGCTACCAAAGTAGCTCCATCAGAGCCATCACGGATGCCTCATTATGGGATCTGTCAATGTCCATTTCTCAAGAGAAAGGCATTTAGTGCTGTTTCCAAGGAAAGATTCTTCAAGAAATGAATGAATGAATGAATGTGTCCACAGCTATTACCACTTTTTAGAAGAAATGGACTTGGTGCATGGTGCCTGGGCTTTGTGGGCCACACCCACAAAAGGGGAAAGTGTCTTAATCCTCCAATTCTCCCTATTACAACCCCAGAATCCTTCTTCCATGCTCTAACCTTGTTTCTCTTAACGTGGAGGCTCTGAAAGGATTGTTGGAGGACCTTGTGGAAGCAATCCCAAATTTTATTTCACTTTACTCATCTATCAGAGTTCCATGAACTATATTGTAAAAGTAAATTGTGTTGAATTTTTTAAGTTTAAAAATTATGACATTAAACTCATGAATTTGAGGTTGTTTTTTTTTTTTTGAGGGGGGGGCCACACCCGGTAATGCTCAGGGGTTACTCCTGGCTATGCACTCAGAAATTGCTCCTGGCTTGGGGGACCATATTGGACGCCGGAGATTGAACCGTGGTCCATCCTGGGTCAGTGGCATGCAAATGCCCTACCGCTGTGTCATTGCTCCGGCCCCAAATTTGAGTTGTTTTAAAGATGCTAATCTCATTTTAAATTCCTTTTCAATTTTTCTGTTTTAATTGTTATGCTATAGGGTAATTTGAAAGTATGCAAACTTATAATATAATAATAACTATGCACCCATAAAATTCCCTCCATTTAACCCTTTTATCCTAAGTTTTTAACTCCTCAGGAACTGGAACATTCCCTTTACCCTAGCCAGCTGCCAACCAGCTCTCAAAGCAAAAAAGATAGATTCTCAGCCTGCTTTGCCTCAGCCCGAAAATAAACTGCCACTGCCACTGCTGCTGATTTGCTCTTGGAGGCCCATTTCCCCCTACTTCCCTTTACTGTGACTGTTGCTCACTACCAGATTTGGTTTCTGAAAAGCCTCCAGCTTGAGGACATTTCCTGATATGTGACTGCTGGCAGTCAGACTCCACAAGACCAAAAGACCACAAGACATGTCATAGGCTGAAGCTGTGCTCCAGATTCTATTCCCCCAGGCTATTTCTAAAGACTTAAAGTGGACATGTATATATACTTCAAATATTTCTTTAGCTGTATTGCCTTAATAGGTACAATTCTTTCTGTCTTTCTTCTTATGTAGCGTCAATTTACTCCATTCCTTTTTATTGGATCTATTTAGTAGGAAATTCTAGTAGATAAGTTTCTCTTGAGTTCTGAGTTCATGTTTAGAACCAGGTTATTGGGATTGTTCAGCTTGTTATTTATACCCCCATATGCACCAGTAGTACCATGTGGCATTGTTCTATTTTGTACAGGCACATCTAAAAGGGTAAATCTTATGTTTTCAAACAAGTGCTTATAGGAACACATAAATTTTATATAGCAGTGGTGCCTTACACCCTGAACACTTGTCATAGTGACTTGGCTTAGGTTTCAGAAGATCAGACATTGGTCTGAACCTTGGATTCCATCTATAAAACCAGCACAATTTTCTGGACTTCTACCAGGAATTGGACTTCTACCAGTGAAGGCCTTAATCCTGCCGTGGCATCAACTAGCTCCAGAGTCGGTTCATATAACACCCTGATGACAGCAACAACCTTCTCTCAGGGCAGGATTCTCTGCATTGCCACCTAATGGAGAGATGAAACCAGAAGATGCTCCATGTCACCCTGACTTCGAAATAGGATCTGTACAAAAACTAGAATATCTCTGACTAAAAAAACCTGACCTCGACAACTAAAATTGTGGAGAAGTTTTACAGGAACCACAGAGAAAGTCTTTGGAGTTAGACAACTTAGTATGCCTGAAGCCTGTAATTGGTCTTATGCCAGGATTTTCATGGGTAATAATCTCCCTGCTTTTAGGCCAAGGTTATTCCTTTATATTTTCTCCTTATTTTGCGGTGCCTATGCAAAAACAAACAAACAAACATAACAAAAAACCCCAAAACTGCACAACACACACACACACACACACACACTTTTTCATTGTATTTTTTATCTCCAGTCTTTTATATTGGGGCTCCTGCCCTTTTCATAGAACTTTGGGACCTGGGTTACTTTATTTTTATCACATATTACTGCATTTTTCTATAAAACTAAGAAGAAAGGAATAAAGAGAGGTTGTGGGTCAGGGGCCAAGTGGTCTTGGATGCATTGGCAGGAAATAAATAAGGGACAGAACTTATATATCCAAGCCAGATGAATGGCTAAAGAAATTGTGGTACATATTACACAATGGGAATTATTATGCAGCTGTCAGGAGAGATGAAGTCATGAAATTTTCCTATACATGGATGTACAAGGAATCTATTATGCTGAATGAAATAAGTCAGAGAGAGAGAAACGACGCAGAATGGTCTCACTCATCTATGGGTTTTAAGAAAAATGAAAGACATTCTTGCAATACAACTTTCAGACACGAAAGGAAAAGAGCTGGAAGTAACAGCTCACCTCATGAAGCTCACCACAAACAGGGATGAGTTTAGTTAGAAATAACTACATTTTAAACTATCCTAATAATGAGAATGTACAAGGGAAATAGAAAGCCTGTCTAGAGTACAGGCAGGGATTGGGTGGTGAGAGGAGGGAGATTTGGAACATTGGGTGATGGGAATGTTGCACTGGTGATGGGTGGTGTTCTTTACATGACTGAAACCCAAACATAATCATGTATGTAATAAAGCTGTTTAAATAAAAAAAATAATAAACATAAAAATATCCAAGCCAAAGTCAACAATAGTATAATCATGGACCTAAACTTTAATAAACTAAACTTAAATGGGCCTGTTATGCTGGACATGCCAGGGGCAAAGTGGTGGATATAGGATGCACTCTGGGTCCATTGATGGAGGGAGGTTGACATTGGTGGTGGAAGAGTCCTGACTCATTGTATATCTGAAATTCAACTATGAAAGACTCTGTAAATCACAATTGTTTCAATAAAATAAAAAAAGAAATTCAATCACAAATATCCTTATAACTTTGTAATTCATGGTATTCAATTAAATATTTTTAAAGATTCTAATTTAATTTTAAATTTTTTTGGATTTTTCTGTTTTTATTATTATGGCATAGAATCATTTGAAAGTATGCAAACAGAAAATAATGATACTTCCATAAAATTTCATAGCATATTGCAGTTTTCATAATGTTGTTGATTATACTTCTTACTTGAGTCTTATAATAACCTATAAAACTGTCCAGGGTAGGGCTTATTTTTTATTTTCAGACTAGGAAAATAATATTTAGAGCTCCAGAAGATTCTTATGGAGATGAAAATCTATCTAGCTCTGAATGGGGTGCAAATTATGATACTAATCATAGGAAAACTTTCAAGGACTGATTTATGTCAGTTCCTATGCTAAGAATTTTAGATATTCTCTCTTTGGTTTCTCAAAACCATAAAAGGTATGTGATATTATCAGTAAATGAGATTGTCATTGAGTAGCTTGCTAAAAACACACAAATTCATGCATTAAACTTAAGTCTAATCAATCATGAGTAAATGATAAAAATAATTGTGTGACCTTCTACAAAATAACAGGCCTGGACTCTTCACTCTTCAAAAAATGCAGTGTTGTGAATGATAGACTAAGACATGAGCTGGAAAGACAGGACATTAAAGAAATTAAAGAGATGGTCAGGGATATTTTAATATAGATTGCACATTAACTTTTAACTTTGTGTCAGTGATAACTTTCTTGAGAATTATGATTATAGCTGATATAAGAAAATGTAGAGTTACAGCCTTTAGGATGGGCTTGGATGGTGGCGGACACATGGAGGTGCCTTTCTCTGCCATCCCAGGCCACGTGGCTCTGCAACTCCCTTCAGCCGCTGGGTATCTGGGTCCAGGAGAGCGGAGGGTAGAAATCTCACTCACAAGCAGGCTTCAGAAAGTATCAGCTTTATTCATGCCCTATCCACCACATGTATGGTCAATCTTAACCATTTACGCATGCTATCCTTAGCTTGCCCTGCATCTTAGCTTTTCCATCCATGTCTCCTCCTCTTACCGCTCCATGCTTAATTCCCTTCGGTCAAAGGCCTTATCTAACCTTCCCATAATTCATTAACCAGAGCTAAAAAGGGAAAACTCCATAGTGTCAGTTGTAATCCTCAGGGTACTGATCCTGGTTAGGTTTGTATTACACAACCTATTTAACTAAGCCTGGGCCCCTATCTCTATCATCCACTCTTTTTGCAGAAAGATATGAGTACTCACCAATTACAGTCATTCATGCTTATTTGTGAATAGCAAAAGCAAAATATTTGAAAAGAGAAAATATGGGGCCGGAACGATAGCGTGGAGGTAAGCCGTTTGCCTTTCATGCAGAAGGTCATCGGTTCGAATCCCATATGGTCTCCCGTGCCTACCAGGAGCAATTTCTGAGCATGGAGCCAGGAGTAACCCCTGAGCACTGTGTGACCCAAAATCCACACACAAAAAAAAGGAAAGAAAAGAAAGAAAGAAAGAAAGAAAGAAAGAAAGAAAGAAAGAAAGAAAGAAAGAAAGAAAGAAAGAAAGAAAGAAAGAAAGAAAGAAAGAAAGAAGAAAGAAAGAAAGAAAGAAAGAAGAAAGAAAGAAAGAAAGAAAGAAAGAAAGAAAGAAAGAAAAAGAAAGAAAGAAAGAAAGAAAAAAGAAAGAAAGAAAAGAAAGAAAAGAAAGAAAGAGAAAGAAAGAAAGAAAGAAAGAAAGAAAGAAAGAAAGAAAAGAAAGAAAAGAAAGAAAGAAAAGAAAGAAAGAAGAGAGAGAGAGAAAGAAAGAAAGAAAGAAAGAAGAGAAGAGAAGAAAAGAAAGAAAGAAAGAAAGAAGAAAGAAAGAAAGAAAGAAAGAAAGAAAGAAGAAAGAAAGAAAGAAAGAAAGAAAGAAAGAAAGAAAGAAGGAAAGAAGGAAGGAAGGAAGGAAGGAAGGAAGAAGGAAGGAAGGAAGGAAGGAAAGGAAGGAAGGAAGGAAAGAAGGAAGGAAGGAAGGAAAGGAAGAAAGAAAGAAAGAAAGAAAGAAAGAAAGAAAGAAAGAAAGAAAGAAAGAAGAAAGAAAGAATAGAAAAAAAGAAAGAAAGAAAGAAGAGAAAATAGAAGGAAAGAAAGAGAGAGAGAAAAAGAAAGAAAGAAGGAAGGAAGGAAGGAAAAAAGGACTGAGGGAAGGAAGGAAGAAGAAAGAAAGAATAGAAAAAAAGAAAGAAAAGAAAGAAAGAAAGAAAGAAAGAAAGAAAGAAAGAAAGAAAGAAGAAAGAAAGAAAGAAGAAAGAAAGAAAGAAGAAAGAAAGAAAGAAAAAAGAAAGAAGAAAGAAAGAAAGAAAGAAAGAAGAAAGAAAGAAAGAAAAAGAAAGAAAGAAAGAAAGAAGGAAAGAAAGAAAGAAAGAAAGAAAGAAAGATAAGGAAAGAAAATACTAGTTATCAGAGCCAGCAAGAACTATATGTCCACTGGTAAAAGACGTTTTCCTTGCCTGTGATCCCTTCTCAACCTCTCTAAGCATAACTATAAAGGGGAGAGATCTAGTGGCAACATAAATATTTTTTAATTTTCATCTTTCCATTATTTGTTACATATTTTTGAAAGCTAATGTCATAACAAAATTATATAAACTGAATCTTTTTACATAAAATGTTTTGGAAAATTTAATTTGAGAACCTAATCATATACTCCATGAAATAAAAATACTTGTGTCTAAAATTTTTTTAAATAATGGTTAGCATTAACCAAGGGTGTCATACAGATCTTATTAACTCTCTAAGTATAACAAATTTTTATAGCAGTTGATTCCTTAAAGAAGAATCTATTTTAATAAAACCATGGCATAGTATTTTTTAATTTATGTTTTTATTATTAAACCACCATGGTTTATAAAATTATTCATAGTTATGTTTTAGACATATAATATTCCAACACCAAACCACCACCAGTATTAACTTCCCTCTCCCAATGTTCCCAGGTTCCTTCCCATTTCCTTCCCATACCTCCACTTTTTGTTGGTTGTTAACGGCAGCATATATTTTTTATTATATATTTTAATGTAGTCACTGTGAAATTACCAGGTTCTTCATGATTGTTTTTAGGATACAGTGTTTCAACACACTTCAGAAGTGTTCACTTCCCTCAACAATCCCCACCCTTACTCATTTTAAAAGCATCTGATTCTAAAGATCCCATGGCACTTTAAAGATGGCTTCCAGAAAATTTAATTAATCTTCACAGTGTGTATGTGAAGATAGAAATTTTTGTCTAAAAGTTCCTGAATGGGTCAGGGCTATAATACAGCAGGTAGTGGGCATTTGCCTTGCTTGCAACCAACCAGGGGTCAATTTCCAGCAATCCATATTACCATTAAGAGTAATTTCTGAGTGCAGAGCCAGAGGTAACCTTTGAGCATTGCTATGTGTGGTCCCAAAACAAAAAATTAATAAAAGTTCCCTAAAGATAGAACAGAGCAAGGTGATTGAGCCTTATAACAGGAGTAATTCAATGTAGAAAAAGGGTGAAATTATAAAATGAATAAACATTTGCAGTCTTATAAACAAATATTAGCCCATTAATTTTGCATACATATATCTACACATAAATGTATGTAAGAACTGTAGGAACACAATTTAACTGACTATCGTTTAATATATATTTAACTTTAAATCCTTCATTTGTTTAGAATTTCCTGCAAAATAGTAGTAAAAATGAAAAATATGGGAATACATTGACTGTCTTGTGATGCAATCTCCTTGTATTTAGAAGTATGTAATAGCTACCTGTTTGAATTAAGTTTTAATAAAGAAATTCATTATTTCAATAAAGTAGAAAGAAAATAGAATTACTAAAATAATATAGGTATGAAATAAATTTCAAAAACAGCTGGTGCACCTTCTTTTTCAAGACATTTGTAAAATAGGGGTGAACTCCCTGCAGTAGAAATTGGACATTTTTATTTTCAAGGGTCTTGAATAAGCTAATTCATCTCTATCCCACAAGATTCTAGGTATATAAGATAAACCAGTCTGATCAATCAATTGGCACTCCCCTTGGCCCCAGAGATAGGTTTATAGATGAGTTACATAATTTAAAATCCATCTGAAATGTTCTTACTAAATAATTTACTCTTCTTTGGAGAAAAACAGTACTTAGCATATGAGCTGTGAGCACAATATAAGCTCAAAACCTTCAGAGATATCTATCTTCTCTTGAAGAGACCTGTGTTAGCAAGCAGCCAAACTCAATCATTCAGATCAAGAATAAAGTGTGAAACTTAATTTAAGAATTTTTTTAAATTTAATAACTGTTTACTTGTTTGAGCCAGCCTATGAAAATCATAGAAGTTGGAAGAAAATGCTGGAATACTAAATTTTAAAGATTACTTAAAATGGAAATGATTAGAGGCCAGCTCCTTTGGCTCCAGCCCAGCCACAATTAGTTCTGTCACTCCAGCTTTCCTGACTTTCATTGAATTATGTGGATTTGTTATTGCTCCTGTTGAATAGCTGTTCTATTTTGCTTCATACCAGTTCTGCCCCTTGCAATCAAGTGTGCTCACTGATATTTCTTGTTCTTCAAGCCCTACCTCTACTCAACCACAAACATACAACTTTATTCTCAAATGACTTTGGTAACATTTGCTTGGAGCCGAGGAATGATTAAGGTATCTCTTCAGAATCAGCAAGTAATGGAAATGAGCTTACTGCTGGTGGCATTCTGGGACCATGTGGTATACTTGGGGACTAAACCCAGGTTGGCCATATACAAAGCCTACTATTTACTAAAAGATAAGTCCTACTATAGCTCTAGTCCAAAAGGGAAGATATTTTATTTTAAAGTAATTGAATAGATTATTACAAATTAGGAAACTATAAAGAAGAAAATAAAATATTATATATATTCCTAACACCTGGAGATGAGTACTACTTATACTTTATCATCTCCTAATACTTTTTCTATAAAGATATAATTTTAAAAGAAAATTTGGAATCAAACTCTAAATACTATATTCAAAAGTATTGCTCATATTGTTAATTAACCCATAAATACTGATAAAATTTATTCTTTAATATTGCTGGAACCATATATTTTCACGTTCTTATTATCAAATACTTCTGTTTTATGAGATTTTTACTTTAATAAACAACTACATGATGAAAATTTTAGTAGAGATTCTTAGAAGTAAGGCCAAGAGTCGGAAGAGTAGGAATGTTTGAAAGGTTCTTGCTTCTTTCTGGCAAATTCATTCACAAAAATATATGGTCATTAAGTCTTCCATTAACAGCATATAAAGCACTTGTCTGATTGTATTCTGCTCAGTATTAAAAGTTATACTTTCGGGCCCGAGAGATAGCACAGTGGCGTTTGCCTTGCAAGCAGCTGATCCAGGACCTAAGGTGGTTGGTTCAATACCCCGGCGTCCCATATGGTCCCCCATGCCTGCTAGGAGCTATTTCTGAGCAGAAAGCCAGGAGTAACCCCTAAGCACCGCCGGGTGTGGCCCAAAAACAAAAAAAAAAAGTTATACTTTCATATTTCATAATTCATTAGGAGCAAGTCATCATCTAATTGTGGTTTTAAACTATATTTTTTATTTGCAACGTAAAAAGTTTCAAGTTTAATAGAATCATTTTTAATAGAGTCAAATTAGTTTCTCTTTATGATATGCTAGTTTATAGGTTAAATAGCTAATTGTTCTTTTAAATGGCTTTTCCTTGTCTTTTAGTAAAGTTGAACATTTTTAGATTTATTAAAATGTTTTACTTTTTATTATTTGTTTTGTCTTGTTTTGAGGCCACACCTAGCAATGCTCAAGGCTTATTCTTGGCTCTGCACTCAGGAATTTTTCCAACAGTGCTCAGGAGACAATATGAGGTGCCAGAGATTGAACCCAGGTTAACCATGTACTATTACTCTGACCCCCTCAAAGATTTGTTAAAGATATTTAAATGGAACAAAATACTTTTGTAACTCTTTCCACTATTTCATACCTTACATATTACTCACAAAATGGAAAATAATTGCTATTAAATTTTATTTTATTTTGATTTTTGATTTGAGGTAATACCGAGTGGCATTGTGAGTTTACTCCTGGTTTTGCATTCAGATATCACTTAGGAGACCACACACAGTTCCTTTTATTCTGACTATATGTAAATCAGCACCTTACCCATTATATTATCTCTCTAGCTCCTGATATTGAATTTTTTGTTTTGTTTTGTTTTGGGGGGACTACACCTGGTGATGCTCAGGGGTTACTCCTGGCTAGATGCTCAGAAATCACCCCTGGCTTGGAGGACCATATGGAACTCTGGAGAAGCGAACTGTGGTCCTTCTGAGGTTGGCGTGTACAAGGCAAACAGCCTACCTTCTGCACCACCGCTCCGGACCCTGATATTGTATTTATGTCTGAAAGTTAAAATCTCCTTATGGCCCAATGGCAAAACTGTAGTAGTTACTCCTCAGATCAGTCTAGAAGAAACTATTGTCATGTGGCATAAAGTGGCATTTGAAACGTGTATACAAGCATGTGCACCCATTGTCTGCTCTCTACCTGTTAATTCTTCATTCCTTTTCTTTGTTCCTAACTGCTAAATGTATCCCCTAGTTATAACAGGGATATAGAAAAACCTAGTTTCCTGGGTTTATAGAGGAAACATAGATTTTTCAGAGCTTCCAGAGCTGGATGAAAATACTGTATGAGGCATAGCAGATATCCAAATATCAGCAAGAAAGAGCTAAGGGGAGTGGGGGAGAGAAGAACAGGGAGGAGAAGGAGAGGAGAGGGAAAGGAAGGAAGGGGAAGGGAAGGAGAGGGGGACGTGAGGGGAGAAGAGGAGAGGGGATACTCTGATTTAAATTATTTGAATAAGTCATTACACACCTTTAAAGATTCACTCAAAGCTAGGCCCAGAAACAAACATTAGGAAAAGGACAAAGAGAGAGATAACAATGGGAAAAGGGGAATCATCCTAGAAAGAAGATAATAAAACTGTAGCTCTACAATGATTAGAGCCATTGATTCTATTTCTCTCATCTCTTTTTTTTTATTCTTGGGTTCCAGATAAAATGGGGATTTCAATGGAGCTATTTTGCTGTATAGTAGTGTGTTGGGACTATTTGGTTTCTTTTATTTTTAGGTCACATCCAACACAATATCATTAAGAATATATCGTTAGGAGCCAGAGTTATAGTACAGCAAGTAGGGTGCTTACCTTGTATACTGTCAACCTAGGATCAAACCCCTGCATCCCATATAGTCCCTTGAGCCTGCTAGGAATAATTTTTGAAAGCTGAGCCAGGAGTAAAACCTAAGATTACTGGTGTAGCCAAAAAAAAAAGGATAAAAAATAATATTTTCTCAAATTTTAATTATTTTACTAACATAAAAATTTATTCAAGATGCTAAGTAAAAATACAGGATACAAATCAATGCTTATGATGGAATTGTACTTTATCTTATAACACTGCATGAGTATTAAAATATTGTTAAATGTTAATAATTGTCTATCCTTGGGGCTGGAGAGATAGCATGGAGGTAAGGCATTTGCCTTTCATGCAGGAGGTCATCGGTTCAAATCCCAGCATCCCCATATGGTCCCCCGTATCTGCCAGGAGCAATTTCTGAGCATGGAGCCAGGAGTAACCCCTGAGCACTGCCGGGTGTGACTCAAAAACCACCAAAAAAATTGTCTATCCTTAAGTGGTTCCATATAATTGTGTTTTTTATATAATATCTTTAAGCACCATGATTGCAAACATTTGTAGTTGGGTTTCATTTATAAAAAAAAAAAAAAGACCACAGCCCTTCACCAGTGCAACCTTCCAACCACCAATACTTCCATCTTCTTCCTCCCCACCCCCTGCCTGTATTTGAGACAGGCATTCTGTTTCTATCACTCACTACCATTGCCATAATAGTTGTTGATGTAGTTATTTCTCTAACTGCACTCACCACTCTTTGTAGTAAGATTCACATCCTGGGACAGTCCTTCCAGCCCTCATCTCTATTGTCTCTGGGTATTATTACAATACTGTCTTTTATTTTTCTTAAATCCTACAGATGAGTGAGACTATTCAGTGTCTATCTATCTTCCTCTAACTTATTTCACTCAGCATAATAGTTTCCACGTCCATACTTGTATAGGAAAATGTCATAACTTTATTTTCCTGAAAGCTGCATAGTATTCCATGTGTATATGTATCAGTTTCTTTAGCCATTCATTTGTTGTTGGGCATCTAGGTTGTTTCTAGATTCTGGCTATTGTAAATAGCACTAAAATGAATATTAGTGTGCAGAAGGTATTTTTGTATTGTGTTTTTGTGTTCCTACGGTGCATTCCTTCAAGTGATAGAGCTGGATCATATGAGAGCGCAATTTCCAGTTTTTTGAGGAAGCTCCATATTGTTTTCCAGAAAAGCTGGACTAGATGGCATTCCCACCAGCAGGAAATGAGAGTATCTTTCTCACCCTATCCCCACCAGCACTGATTGTTTTTGTGTTTTGTGATGTGTGCCAGTCTCCATGGCATAAGATGGAACTTCATTGTTATTTTGATTTGCATCTCCCTGATGATTAATGATGTGGAGAATTATTTTTACAAGTCTTTTGCAGTTATATTTAAAGTACATAGTGACAGTGAATTAGGGCAATTACCAACCATCAGTGTTGACCTTCCTCCATCACTCCATCAGCATGCGTCTCAAACCTCCACACTTAGCCCCCTGGACTGCTAGCATAACAGGTCCCTTTTGTGGATAGCTTGTTGTAGTTTGGGTCTCTTGATTCTATTGTCGTTGACTTTGGGTTGGGTATTTAGGTCTGATCATTTTTATTTCCACTCAATACTCATGAGACTCCTTTGCCCTGGTACCTCAGCTTTTTCCCCAATTTGTAGGAAGACATAGAAAGATAAGGCAGAACAAAATGACCCATCTTCTATGGTTCTGTTAAAAAAAGAAAAAGTGAGTAGAAGCCCTTGTCTAGAAGCTATAATTATAAATGTAAAAGAAAAAAGAAAATAAAGAGAAAAGGGGAGGACTAATGTGGCAAAGTTTTTTGGGTTTTGTTTAGTTTTGTTTTTTGTTTTTTTTGCATATACATAGTAAATATTGAAGAAATTAAAAAGAAAATTCCATTGGCCTAAGAAATACAGGGTGTCAACACTCTTGAAGCATACTGTCATGAGACCAACTGGACATGTTCATTGTTGAACCCCAAGATCTTTCTTTATGGGTCCAGGAAATGTTCTGCTCAGTTGCGGTTGTCCAAGTGAGTCCTCTGAAATTAGAGATCCTAGGACAAAGTCTAGGTTAGAGTCTTTATGGTTCCAGAAGTTATGATCACAGTTGTTGTAGTCTGTCTTCTATAACTAGTGATATTGGTTTTTACACAGATCAAAGGGCAGGGTGTTTTTTGATTTCATCTCACAGTTAAGAGATGAGGAAGGGGGGCCGGAGAGATAGCACAGTGGTAAGGCATTTGCCTTACATGCGGAAGGTCACTGGTTCAAATCCCGGCATCCCATATGGTCCCCCAAGCCTGCCAGGGGTGATTTCTGAGCGTAGAGCCAGGAATAACCCCTGAGCATTGCTGGGTGTGACCCAAAAACAAACAAACAAACAAACAAAAAAAGAGATGAGAAAGGGAAACCTGCCATTAGATCAAGTTATTGCTATTTCCGCATTGTCAGGATGTCATATGAACCTTCCCTGGTGCCAGAGTGGTATTAGAAACTCCCTTGGGGAGAGTTTAATTCCTGGTGCTGCTGCAGAGAACTGTGCCAGTTCTAAGGTTGGTATTCAGGGTACAGGGTCAGGCCTCCAAAAAGATCTCTATAAATAGATCTATATATAGATCTCTATAAATATAAATATATATATATACAGCTCTAATGTCTGTCTATAAGTGGGCATGAGTTTGAATGCAGTGGACTCCTCTATGTTTGCTGAAACTGTATGGTAATTAATCCATGTCTATATTGTATATAGCCCCTGTTATATATTATCCCTCCTTCACCCCAATCAGAAATGCTTCTAGCCTCTCACCCCTCAATCCTAATCAGTTATCTCTCTCTATTTAACCCTCTTTACCCTCAGTTCTTAACTTTTTTGGAACCGAAACCATCCTTCTACCCCAGTAAGCTGCCACCCAGCTCCGAAGCAAAAGGGTACCCTCTCAGCACCCTATCTATCGCCCTGGCAAGAAGCTACAGCCACCACTCCTGCTGACTCATTCTATTGGCCCTTTCTCTACTACCTCCCCTTAATGTGGACTGTTGCTTGCTACCGATTCAGCTCCAGAGGGACCTCCAGCTCAAGGACACTACCTGATCCCATACTGCTGCAAATCATTTCTCAGACTCTATAAGACCATAGTGTGGGTTGAAAATATGCTCTGGATCTTAACCCCTCTCCCACCTTTCTCAAAAGACTCAATGGAGATATCTATATTTTCTTTGTATGTTTATTTCCTTAATAGTTATATCTCTTAGTGTATTTATTTCCATATGTAGAGGTAGACTCCCCCACATCCCCCTTATTTTTTGCTTGTTTTGGTTCTGCTAGTAAGAGATTCTAGTAGAAAAGTCTTGCTTGGGATAAAAGCTCAGGTCAAAACCAGTGCACAGAGAATGTATAACTTGTCATTTTTACTGCCAAATGCACCAACAATATAATATAAAAATCTTTCCTTTTTGAATAGGCAGACTAAAATGGGGGGAAAATATTATATCTAGAAACAAGTTTTTAATTTATTAGGGATAAATAGATTTAAGAAAGGAAGAAGAAATAAAGAAAAATAAATAAATTGGGCCAGAACATTGAATGGAAAAGATTTTTCAATTTCTAGGCACTTCCTCAATGGCAGAGGTGAACTTCGCTAAATGAATCTTTCAGGGCTAGCACTTTAGGATATAAATAATTTTCACATCTAGAGTACTAAGCAATATGGTAGTGAGCACTATATGAGAAGTCTACCCTATGTAGTATCATTCACCATGTCTTGTGCATCACGGTTACTTTTCTGAAAGGAAACTAAGAGTGTGAAAGAAACAGATAATAGTAATTTGCAAAAACATACTCTATGAGTGGGATCTGTAACATGTCTATGGTGTGCAGTTACCTATTTCAGTGGCCTCTATGGTCGTAGATAGGCTTTAGATCATAGTAAAAGTCATAATCAAAAGGAAATGGGTAAGTTGGAGTATTTTATCAAAATTTTGTCATAATGAGCACTAAATATGGAGTCTAATATGATAGAGCACCAAATTGTGATATTAGGGTGTCCAACATATATATATATATATGAACTGTGGAGAAAAATGAAGTTATTTTATATATAATAAAATTAAGACACTAAAATATACTGAAAGTGGGCACTTCAGCAGGAGTCCCTGGCATCGAATCATATTCTGCACTGATTCTGTGGAATAAAACTTTAGAACATTATTATAGACCTTTATAATAAGAGGTTGATTGAACATCTGTTTGCTCTAAACAGCTGTTTCCATTTTTGCAGGTTTCTTTGTAGTATAAAAGAGAGTAGAGGCTTTATGTTACTCCTCTTCTGCTTGATCTGATTGCTTCTCCTCCCTATATCCTGACACCTATGATGTTTGGAATATCTTCCATTTAGACCATGTATTTCTTCATGGAATTATTCTAAATATCACATGTAAGTGACATCATTTTGTATTTATCCTTCATCTTCTGGCTTACTTCATTTAACATAATATTATCTAGTTCCATCAATGTTGCTACAAATTGCATGATTATGTCATTATTACTCTATGTAGTAATCCATTGTGTATATGAACCACATATTCATGATCCACGAATGTCTTTCTTTTCGGGGGATAGATACCCAAGAGAGGGATTGCTGGGTCATATGGTAGTTCAATTTTGAATTTACCGAGAACCCTCTATACTGTTTTCCATAGGGTTGGACCAGGCAGCAGTGCCACCAGCAGTGGATGAAAGTTCCTTTCTTACCACATCCCTGCCAACAAAGATTGCTCCCATCCTCACTGGTGTACAATGTATCTCATAGTTGTCTTGATCTGGATTTCCCTAATGAAATTGGATTTTCCTAATAAGTGATGAAGAACATGTTTTCATGTGTTTATTGATCATCTATTGTTCTTCCTCAGAAAAGTATTTATTTCTTCACCCAATTTTTCAATTTTTTTTTATGTTTTGTGGAGTTAACCTTTGTGAGTGCTTTGTTTATCCTAGATATTGAACCTTTATCAGATGTGTCGAGTGCAAAATTTTTTTCCCCATTCCATTAGCTGTCTTCTGGTTTTAGCCCTTGTTTCTTTTGACATACAGAAACTTTTTAGTTTTATATAGTCCCATTTATTTAGGTTTGATGCTACAGCTCTTGCCTTTGGTATTTTATCATCAAAGACTTTTTTTGCGATATAAGTCTTGGAGTGTGCCTATGTTTTCCTCAATTAACTTTATAGCTTTGGGTCTGATTTCAAGGTCTTTATTTTATTTTGAGTTGACTTTTGCGTAAGGTGTGAGGTATGATCAATCTTTAATTTCTTACAGTTGTTCCAACACCATTTGTTGAAAAGACTGTCTTTGTCCCATTTCAAATTCTTGGCTCTTTTGTCAAATATTAGTTGACCATATATTTGGGGGGAGGTCACTGCATGTTCTATTCTGACCCATTGGTCTGAAACTCTGTCTTTGTTCCTGTACCATGTTGTTGTGATCACTATGGCTTTATAGTAAAGCTTCAGGTTAGGTAAAGAGATGCCACCCAGTTTCTTGTTTTTCAAGATAGATTTGGCTAATTTGGGTCTTCTGTGGTTCCACAAGAACTTTGTAATTGATTGTTCTAAGTCCTTAAAAAATGATATCTTAATTTAATTTCCCCATTGTGCTTTGCATTGAGAGGATTGTAGTTCTGGAATTTCAGGGTATTTAAAGAAAGTGGTCTGTTTAATTGTGTAAGAGGTGGTCGGGTATATATTGATCTTTTTTGTCCAAAGCAGGCTTGGGGCTTTTGTGATGGCAGCTGGAAGGTCAGGAAGGGAAGGTGGGGGAGGGGCTATTTTGCATGTGTTGAATTTATGAGGTGATTCAGGTGTCCCTGCCCACCATCCACACTGAGCTGGGATCCGCGAATAGGATTTGGGGGAATTGGGGCTGTTTTCGAGCAGGATTGGAGCTTTTGTGAAGGCAGCTGGAATGTGGAGGATTTTTCATGTGTCTTTGGCCAATTGTATTTCTTCTTTGAAGAAGTTTCTGTTCATTTCTTCTTTCCATTTGTGATGGGGTTAGAAGTCTTTTTCTTTTTTTTTTTAAGTTCTTTCAGAACCTTGTATATCTTGGATATTAGTCCTTTATCTGATGAGTATTGGGTGAGTAGTTTCTCCCATTCTGTGGGTGGCCTTTATATCCTAGTTACTGTTTCCTTCTAGGTGCAGAAACTTCTCAGTTTAATATAGTCCTATTTCTTTTATCTCTGTTTCTGCATGTTTGGGCTGTGGTCTTTCCTCCTTGAAGATATCTGTAGTCTCAATGCCACGGAGTGTTCTCCCTATGTGTTCTTCTATATACCTTATGGTTCCAGGTCTGATATCAAGGTCTTTAATCCATTTGGATTTTGCCATGGTGTTAGATGGAGGTACAAGTTCGCTTTTCTGCATGTGGGTGACAGGTATCCCAACACCACTTGTTGAAGAAGCTTTCCTTGCTCCATTTTGTGTTTCTTGCCCCTTTACCAAAGATTAATTGCTTGTATGTCTGGAAACATTCTCTGCATACTCAAGTCTAGTCAGTTTATCTGAGGGTCTGTCTTTATTCCAATACTATACTGTTTTGATGACTATTGCTTTTAGTATAATCTAAAGTTTGGGGGAAGCAGTGTCTCCCATTTTCTTTTTCCTACGGATTGCTTTAGCTATTCATTCCAAATGGATTTCAGAAGTGTATGATCCACTTCTTTAAAGAATGTCATGGGTATCCTTAGAGGAATTGCATTAAATCTATAGAATGCTTTGGGAAGTATTGCTATTTTAATTATGTTAATTCTCCCAACCCATGAATAGGATATGTCTCCATTTCTTTGTGTTCTCTTTTATTTTTTGAAACAGTGTTTTGTAGATTTTTTTTGTATAGGTTCTTCACCTCTTTACTTAAATTGGCTTTAAGGTATTTGAGTTTGTGTGCAATTAATATGAATGGAATTTTGTTAAGGTCCATTTCTTCTCTATTATCATTTTTTTATAAGAAAGCCATTGGTTTTTGCTTGTTAATTTTGTAGACTGCCACTTTGCTATATGATTTTATTGTTTCTAGAAGCTTTTTTGGTAGAGTATTTAGGGTTTCTTAAATATAGTATCATTTCATCTGCAAACAGAGAGAGTTTGACTTCTCACTTTCTGAATTCACTATCTGAATGCACTTGATATCTTTTTTTTTTTTTGCCTATTAGCTATGGCAAGTACTTCCAGTACTATGTTAGGTAGGACTGGTGAGGGAAAGAAGCCTTGTCTTATACCAGATTTTAGAGAAAAGGTTTTTAGTTTATCCCCATTGAGTATAATATTTGCCATTGCCTTGTAGTAAATGGTCTTGACTACACTGAGAAAAGTTCCTTCCATTTCCATATTGTTGAGAGTTCTTATCATGAATGGGTGTTGGACCTTATTAAATGCTTTCTCGGAATCTATTGACATGATCATATGGTTTTTATTTTTTCTTTAATTGATATGGTGTGTTATGTTGATTGATTTACATATGTTAAATTATTATATTTCCTGGAAGATGTTGAAGAGTGGTGGTAGTAGGTCCTCTTGAAAGGTTTGAATGAACGATCTGGGCCTGGGCTTTTGTTTTGGGGAAAATTTTTTATTATCATTTTAATTTCCTCAATAGCTATGGGTCTGTTTAGATATGCTAGATTATCCTGGTTTAACCGTGGAAGATGATAGGAGCCCAAGAATTCATCCATTTCTTCCAGATTCTCTTGTTTTGTGGCATAGAGTTTCTCAAAGAAATCTCTGATTAACCTTTAAATCTCTATAGTATCTATAGTGATCTCCCACGTTTTAGTTCTAATCTGATATATTGTTTCTCTCTCCATTTGCTAGTGGTTGATCGATCTTTTGAATTGTTTTTGGGTGTTCCACTTCATTGATTTCTTCTCTAAACTTGTTATTTCCTTCTACCTATCTATTTTTGGTTCTTTTTGTTGATCAATTTAGAATTTTATAATCTGTGTCACTGAGATGTGTGCTTGCAAAGCTATAAATTTTTCTCTTTGTACCACTTTTGCTGTGTACCATAAATTCTGATAATTTGTGTCTTCATTGGCATTTGTTTCCAGGAATGTTTTGATTTCCTCTTTGATTTTATCTCTGACCCACTCGTTCAGTAATTAGCTGTTTAATTTTCAGGTGTTAAAGTTTTTCTTCTGTGTTTCTTTGCATTTCACTTCTAATTTCAATGCATTATAATCTGAGAAGGTAGTTTGAGTCTATCCTGGAGAATATATATATATAAAGGATACTCTCTTCCTTTTCTCCTTTTAGAACTAATGTATTCTGTTAGGTTTTATCCTAGTTGACCCATCAAGGATTGATATGGTGGTGTTGAGGTCTCCCACTATTTTGTATTGATATTGTTGTCTTCTTACAGATTTGTTAACGATTGTATTAAATACTTTTCTGGTCCCTTATTGGGTACATAAATGTTTAGAAGTGAGATTTCTTTCTGTTTTACATATCCCTTGATTATGATGAAATATCCATCTTTCTCCCTTATAACATTTTTAAGTCTAAAGTTGGTGTCCTCTAATATTAATATGGCCACTTCAGCTTTTTAAAGGGAGTTGTTTGTTTGGATAATTATCCTCCAACCTTTGATTCTGAGTCTGTTTTTTTGTTTGTTTGTTTGTTTGTTTTGTTTTGTTTTGACTATTCAGATGTGTTTCTTGCAGGCAGCAGAATGTTGAATTCAGCTTTTTGATTCATTTTGCCACTGTGTTTCATAACTGGTTCATTTAGTCTTTTGACATCAAGAGAGATAATTTTTTTTTTTTTTTTTTTTTTTTTGGTTTTTGGGCCACACCCTGTGACGCTCAGGGGTTACTCCTGGCTATGAGCTCAGAAATTGCTCCTGGCTTCTTGGGGGACCAGATGGGACGCCGGGGGATCGAACCGCGGTCCGTCCTAGGCTAGCACAGGCAAGGCAGGCACCTTACCTCCAGCGCCACCGCCCGGCCCCAAGAGAGATAATTTTCATTGGAGTTAGTATCATCTTTGTGCAGGAGTTTGATGTGTCTTTTCTTCTGTCTTGTTTTATTTTTTGGGTTTTTTTTTTTTTGGTTTTTGGTTACTCCTGGCTCTGTGCTCAGAAATCACCGCAGGCAGGCTCAGGGGACCATATGGGATGCTGAGATTCGAACCACCATCCTTCTGCATGCAAGGCAAACGCCCTGCTGCCATGCTATCTCTCTGGCCTCTTCTTTTGTCTTGTCTTAAAGTAGACTTTTAAATTTTTCTTTTAAGCTGAATTTGAGTCTGTAAATTTTATGGAGCTTTTTTTTTTCCATGAAGCTGTGTATGCTTCCTTCAAACCTGAATATTAATCTGGCTTCGTGAAGTTTTCTAGGCTTTTCTAGGCATCTCATTTATTTCATTGAATTTTGTTACTATATCTCACCACTGTCTTTGTGCCTTGAATGTCTCCTGTGACATGTCTGCTGTAACTTTTGAGGATGCTTCTTTGAATGTATTTTCCTTTTTTGATCTTGCTGCTTTTAGTATTCTATTCCTATCTATGGGATTCATCACTATGACTAGGATGTGTCTTGGGTGCTTTTCTTCAGGTCTCTTTTAGCCGGTACTCTTCGGGCATGCAGGATTTGGTTGCATGCAATCTTTAGCTCTGGGGCTTTCCCTGCAATGATATTATGGATTATTGATTCTTCATGGAGATTTTCTTCCTAGATCTCTGATATTTCAATGATTCTTATGTTGTTGCTATAGAGTTTATCAAAGCCTTCTTTTCTTTTTGTTCACATTTTTTGAATATTTTCCATTGTCTGATTATTTGCTTTATTTCTCTTTCCAATCCCTTTTGTTGTATGGAGTTGTTATGCATCTCATCTTCCAGCTCATTGATGCTGTCCTCACCTGTTGTTACTTTGTTGGAGAGGCTTTCCAGTGAGGTTTTCATTTCACCTACCAAATTTTTCCAACCTGTTAATTCAATTGGTAGTTTTCTGATTTCTTTTTTCATATCCTCTTGATTCTTGTGGTTTGTTCAGCTCAATACATGCTTTCTTTGAGTTCTATGAACATCCTTCATGTTTCTTCTCTAAACTCCTTATCTGAGAGGCTAAATAACTGGTTGGCACTTTTTGGGTCATAAGATCTACCTTCATTCTCTATGCATTGTGTTGGCCTGCATTGTTTCCTCATTGTAATGCTTGTAGTGTGATGTTTTCTGTGTGTTGTGCTCAGATCATTGACTAGAAGATGTGCGTAAATGCAGATCCAAGCAGAGCTACCAGGCCACTCTGGCACCCCTCTTCATGGGTGTGGCAGCTCACCTACATTGGCGTGACTTCCAAAGGCTCTCCTGGGCATTGGCCCCAGAACCAGCAGCTGAAGATTTTGGATGGCAGCCACATTAAAACATGTGCAGCGGGGATCCTGTAGGATTTTTTTATTTTGGTTAATTTAACTTTACCTTTACATCTTAAATAGTCTTCTGTTAGAAGGAATTTGAATTACATTTTTCCCTCTACTAAATTTGGCTTCTACATTCTGATGGATATTTTTTACTTATCATCACTTACATCGTTGAACACAATGCATTTCCACACAATAAACCTCCCTATGCTCTGATTTTATGAGATTGAAATAGCTATTCTGTTTTGGTACCATGGCTACAATAGCATTAACATTGAAGATTTTGATGTATACAGTTACTGCACCTCACTTATGCCAAAGTGTCCAAGAGCCTCCACGATTGTCCTTAAGTCTCTTCTAATCTGCCTCTTGATTTGTTATCCCCACACTAAGAACAAACAAAGCTGTTTTCATATTGTGGTAGATAAAAAAAATTAGTCATTGAATCCCCCTGAGGTCAGAAGGGACAATAGATAATCCTGTCTGGTTCATTTCCTGTTAGAGAACCAGTTCGATGGGTATCACCTGAGCCAGGGTTAATCTTCAGTGGAAGCAATATTTCACACCAGTACCATTTTATCCCCAGTTTAGACACAGCAGCCTCATCCACCTAAGCCCCCTGCTCAGTGTTTTCTCTTTTGCTGGAAAACAAAGTCCTTTGAATGCTCTGATTTATTGCCCAGTTGGAGGCCAAGTCGCAGTAGCCTCAGAGGTAGGTGTCTGGGATAACACAGTGTGACACAACAGAGCCTCCGCCTCCGGAAGAAGGGCAGCCCTTCCGAGTTCTAGGCGTGAAATGTCAGATGTGATTAGAAAGGTCACTTGTCCTGACAGCTCTCTGTGCTTCCCAAAGAGCAGCCTTCCTGCTGGGAACATTCTTAATTGTGCTTCCTGTTGTGGGGGTCCCTGTCGGCTCTAGTGCCCCCCTCCCGCACTAGTCTTTCTCAAACATGAGGGCATGTGTGCGCCAAAAATTGAAAATCAAAGCACCTCTCTGACTCAAGAAAAGATAAAAGATTTGGTTTTTGGAAAAACTGTGTCATGCTGGAAGGAGGAAACAGAGTCTAGGATCGAAGAAATAAGTGGCCCTCAAACTTTGGGGGAAATAGGAGCCAAGAGTTCAGAGAAATAGAGGCACCACAAAATCATATCTTTAGAGCAAAAAACAAAGAGAGGTGTATGAAGCTCTGAAGGCTAAATACAAACACTGAACACAGGAGCACAAGTTCACACACAGTTGTATTTCTGGTCCCACACTTATGCCCAAATCTGATTCTGCTGTTCAGAAAACTATATTTATTTTAAGTAGGCATCCAGGTTATTTCAGAGTACACTGTCTAAATAATCTTGCTTTGAGCTCTCCAATCTGAAAATTAAGGATAAGCATGGTTGGGGGACTAGTTGGTGGGTACAATAGAAGAAGCTATGGGAAATGATTAGTGAAGGATGTGGCATGGTTGGGGAAGAAAATTGTAAAGGAAGAAAAGATCACTAGATTAATCATAAGTTTCTTGAGCTCATGCTGGCCAACAAGTGATCTTTGACCCTATCAAGTCACACATGATATGCAAATCCCCACAAACCATAATCTCTGACTGGTGTCTATAGAAGTCTTACACCCCCATGGTACATTAGCTAGACAATTCTCTATTTTCCAAAACTGCCAATCTCTACTGAACATTCAGTTCCAAGGTGCATTTTGATTCAAGAGGCTTGCAACGAGGTCTCAGACTCTGATTTTCAGCCAACTGCCAGGTTGTTCCTATTTACACTAAGTATCACAATCCTATAAGGCTGTCAACTCTCAACATAATACAGTCACCCATATATTTTTGAATGAACTTGGAGTTAAATTGGATGTCAGATACACATGCTTATGAAGCTAATGAGTTGAACCTCTTGAACTTGGTTATGTATTCTGCTTGAAACAGGAAAGTAAGAAACGCCACGGGCTGTTCCTAAATCAAATTTTACAATTTGATCTACTTCTCATTTATTCCTTTATTTCAACAAACAGATATCTAAACATCTTTTAAAGGACAGGTAATAGGGACCTTCGACTAGCTGCTCTGCCACTTCAGGTGAGGCTTGCCTCTGGGCCTTTTCTGGATGGGGAGGCAGAGCCCCTCCCTTTCTGGCTTAGTGTTGAGTTAAGTGGTCTTCACCCTAAACAAAGATGACTTCCTTTTTACATGTCAAAGACCCACTTAAGCAAAGAGTTTATATATATATATATATATATATATATATATATATATATATATAGGTTTTGGGCCACACCCATTTGACACTCAGGGGTTACTCCTGGCTATGCGTTGCTCCTGGCTTGGGGGACCCTATGGGATGCCTATGGGACCCTATGGGATGCCAGGAATTCGAACCGCAGTCCATCCTAGGCTAGCGCTGGCAAGGCAGACACCTTACCTTTAGCGCCACCGCGCCGGCCCCCTATATGTATTTTTCAATATATATTTCTACATATAGATAGGTCCTTTACCTTCACTCCCCTCACCCTTGGAGGTGGTCTTAATCTTCCAATAAATCTGCAGTCTCAGCCTATTTCTTCCTCTTGCCCAACAAGGTAGAAAGGTCACTAGACACATGTTTCATCCTCATCAGCCTGGTTTGGATTATTTCATATGGTGGCCTCTGCTCCAGACCCACTTCCCTGGAGTGGAATTAAAGTGTGTGAATCCTTTATCTAAGTCCCAACACCTACCACATCAGATCTGTGCCACTTAAGAGCCAATTTCACAGCTTCTTCCTGATGTTCTGCTTGCTATTCCTCCACTCCAGTTATACTTCCTGTCATTTAGTAAAGATGGTTTGAGTAGAAAGAGAACAAGTTCCAGTTTAACTTATCAGCATCTTCCAGGGACCTAACTACAAAGGCTCACCCCCAGCACAGCAAGAACACTAGAAAACTAATGGGGAAAACTCATAGAAGCTCGCCAATTTTAGTGAGTGAAAACAGTATCACCAAAGACATAAACAATATCAAGTTCAGTAAATCCTTTAGTAACACCACGGACAATGCACATGTTAAATGAATTCAGAGAAACAATGGTACAAGTTGCCTGCAAAGAACAATCAAGTATGAGTCAAAATTAAAAAAAAAACTGCTTCAATCAGAAATGACAGTAATAAAGAGCCTAGTTGGTGATTAAAAAACAGTAATAGAAAATCTGAATAACATAATGAAATAACAGCAGTAGAGCAGAAGATCGAGGAACTAAAAGAGAAGATAAAAGAAACCACTAGGAAACAGCATAAGGTGAAAAATAGTCTGAAAAGAAATGAACAGCATAACTAGAGCACTGTGAATGAGTTCAAGAGGAACAATATAAGAATATTAAAGTCGCTAAAAAACAGAAGACAAATGTGATAAAGAAATAATAAAGAAATCAAACACAATTTTCCACAGTTGAAGAATATAGGCACCAAGATCCAAGAGGCCCAAAGGATCCCAGCAATAATAGGCATAGATAGAAAAACTCCAAGACATATTATACTCAAACTGAGAGATTCCAAAGATAGAGATGGAATATTAAAAGCAGCAAGATAAAAAAGATACATTATGTTATTATTGATATCCTTCTTCAGATTTGTCAACAATTGTATTAAATACTTTGCTGGTCCCTCATTGGGTGCGTATATGTTTAGGAGAGTGATTTCTTCTTGCTGTACAAATCCCTTGATTAGTACATAATATCCATCTTTGTCCCTTACAACTTTTCTGAGTATAAAGTTTGTGTCATCTGATATTAGTATGGCCACCCCCGCCTTTTTAAGGGTGTTGTTTGCTTGAATGATTTTCCTCCAGCCTTTGATTTTGAGTCTATGTTTATTCTGACTATTCAGGTGTGTTTCTTGTATACAGCAGAAGGTTGGCTTCAGTTTTTTGATCCATTTCGCCACTCTGTGCCTCTTAACGGGTGCATTTAGTCCATTAACATTGAGAGAAATAATTGTCATGGGATTTATTGCCATCTTTGTTTAGAAGTTTGGTGTGTTTTTTGTTCTGTCTTGTTTTTAGAATATATCTTTCAGTTTTTCTTTTAAGGCTGGTTTTGAGTCTGCAAAGTTTTTGAGCTGTTGTTTATCTGTGAAGCCATGTATACATCCTTCAAACCTGAAAGTGAGTTTTGCTGGGTGCAGTACTCAATAATAACACAATAATTGTGGGAGACCTCAACACAGGCTTGTCAACACTTGATAGGTCAACCAAATTGAAACCCAACAAAAATATACTAGACCTGAAAAGAGAAATGGAAGAAAGAGGCCTAGTAGATATATATAGGGCACTCCATCCTCAGAAACCTGGATACACATTCTTTTCCAATGTACATGGGTCATTCTCCAGGATAGATCACGTGCTGGCACATAAAACATACCTCCATAAAATAAAAAAGATAGACATTTGCAGGCTACCTTTGCTGACCACAAGGCTCTGAAGTTAGATGTGAACTACAAAGGGACACAGAAGAAAAAATTTAACACCTGGAAGTTAAACAGCCTCATATTGAATAACCAGTGGGTTCGAGATGAAATCAAGGAGGAAATAAAAAGGTTCCTGGAAACAAATGATAATAAAGACACAAACTATCAGAACTTATGGGACACAGCAAAAGCAGTACTGAGAGGAAAATTTATAGCTTTGCAAGCACACATCAGGAAGGAAGAAGGAGCTTACCTGACTAGCTTAATGACACAGCTAATATAACTAGAGAGTGCTCAACAAAAGGACCCAAAAATAGGGAGACAGAAGGAAATAACAAAGCTGAGAGCAGAAATCAACGAAGTGGAAACCCAAAAAACAATCTGAAAGATCAACGAAAGCAGAAGTTGGTTCTTTGAAAAAATAAACAAGATTGATAGACCATTGGCAAAACTCACAAATAAAAAGAGAGAAACTTTATAACTTGTATTAGAAATGAAAAGGGGGAGATCACTATAGATATTGCAGAGATTCAAAGGGTATTCAGAGAATACTTTAAGAAACTCTATGCCACTAAATATGAGAACCTGGACGAAATGGATAAATTTTTGAACTCATATAACCTTCCACAGTTGAATAAAGAAGATGTAGCATATCTAAACACCCCCATCACTATTGAGGAAATTAAAACTGTAATCAAAAATTTGCCCAAAAACAAAAGCCCAGGCCCTGATGGATTTACAAATGAATTCTTTCAAACCTTTCAAGAGGAACTACTACCAATCCTGGCCAGGCTCTTTTATGAAATCGAAAAAACAAGAACACTTCCAAATAGCTTTTATGAAGCCAACATCACCTTAATACCAAAACCTGATAGACATGCTGCCAAAAAAGAAAATTACAGACCAATATCCCTGATAAACACAGATGCAAAGATCCTCAACAAAATCCTGGCGAACAGGATCCAGTGCCTCATCAAGAAGATCATTCACTTTGATCAAGTAGGTTTCATCCCAGGAATGCAAGGCTGGTTTAACATCCATAAATCTATAAATATAATACACAACATAAACAACAAAAAAATAAAAATCACATGGTCATATCAATAGACGCAGAAAAAGCATTTGATAAGGTTCAACACCCATTCTTGATGAAAACTCTCAGCAAGATAGGAATAAAAGGAACCTTTCTCAATATAGTCAAAGCCATCTACCAGAAGCCAGTGGCAAATATTATCCTCAATGGAGATAAACTAAAATCCTTCCCTCTAAATTCTGGTACAAGACAAGGCTGTCCTCTCTCACCACTCCTATTCAACATAGTACTGGAAGTACTTGCTATAGCGATTAGGCAAGAAAAAGATATCAAGGGAATCCAGATAGAAAAGGAAGAAGTCAAGCTCTCACTGTTTGCATATGACATGACACCCTACTTAGAAAACCCTAAAGACTCTACCAAAAAGCTTCTAGAAATAATAAATTTATATAGCAAAGTGGCAGGCTACAAATTAACACACAAAAATCAAATGGCCTTTTTATACACTAATAATGATAGGGAAGAAATGGACATTAAAGAGAACAATCCCATTCACATTAGTGCACACAAACTCAAATATCTTGGAGTCAACCTGACTAAAGATGTGAAGGATCTATACAAAGAAAACTACAATGCACTGCTCCAAGAAATAAGAGAGGACACGCGAGAAATGGAAACACATACCTTGCCTCATGGATTGGCAGAATCAACATCATTAAAATGGCAATTACTTCCAAAAGCATTGTACAGATTTAATGTGATTCCTCTGAAGATATCCCATGACATTCTTCAAAGAAGTGGATCAAATACTTCTGAAATTATCTGAACAATAAACAACCTCGAATAGCTAAGCACTCCTTGGGAAAAGGAATATGGGAGGGCATTACTTTCCCCAATTTCAAGCTGTATTACAAAGCAATAGTTATAAAAAACAGCATGGTATTGGAATAAAGACAGACCCTTGCCACAACCCCACTCAGAAGAGGCACACACCAAAGTGTGGTGCCTCTCCTGAAAAGGAATTATTTGCAAAAAGGCCCACTTAGAGCAGTCAAAATCACTTGACCTTTTGCCTGGATTGTGCTTGTTCTTTGTAGGGAAAGAGTTTACTAAGGCCTGATTTCTAATATTGGTTAAAAATAAAGAGAGAAATAGTTATAGCCACTTATTGGAATTATGTCCAAACAATCCACGCAAAGGGTCAAGTGATTTTGACTGCTCTAAGCGGGGCCTTTTTGGCAAATAATTCCTTTCAGGAGAGCACCACACTTTGGTGTGTGCCTCTCCTGAGTGGGGCTTAGAGCAGTCAAAATCACTTGACCCTTTGCATGGATTGTTTGGACATAATTCAATAAGTGGCTATAACTATTTCTCTCTTTATTTTTAACCAATATTAGAAATCAGGCCTTAGTAAACTCTTTCCTACAAAGAACAGCAACAATCCAGCCAAAAGTCTCCCACTTAACAGCTCCCTGTAATTTTTGCTACCTTGGCACCAAGAACAAGGTTTTCTCAATATACTTAGCTCAAAACAAAGTAATTTTCAAGTTTTTCCCCCGAAACTCTGAAACATTCCCTCACTCTTCCAAACTTCCCTGATAATTACCTTTTCCTTCTGTTTTACCCAAAACAAAGCGAACACCAAAACAAGCTGCCTTTTTCACTTCAGTATCAGCTCTTTAATATGCTAATCTTAAAGCCAGAGTCCTTCTTTCTTTCCCCAGTGTCTTTGATGTCTAGAATTTGCACCCTGCCTTTTCCCTGCCTCTAACCTTTAAAAGTCAGCCAGCTCAAAAAATAAATTTGTCTCCGTCCTTGTAGATGCGAGTCCCCATGCAATCTGCGTGGTTTCATTCATTTCTACAATATATTTCCGCATTCGCCATTCCGCGTGTCCACCTTCTCCCCGTGGAATTTTTCCCCGAACTCCACCGAAGGACCTGTTTGCAGGTGCTGAAGACTGCAAACAAAATTTGTCTCACAGCAGACCCTCAGATCAGTGGAATAGGCTTAAGTACTCAGAGAAGGTTCCTCAGACATATAACCACCTAGTTTTTGATAAAGGAGCAAGAAATCCTAAATGGAGCAAGGAAAGCCTATTCAACAAGTGGGTGTTGCACCAACTGGTTAGCCACTTGCAAAAAAGCGAACTACAGACCCCCAGCTAAACACCATGTACAAAAGGTAAAATCCAAATGGATTAAAGACCTTGATATCTGAACCTGAAACTATAAGATATATAGAACAACATGTAAGTGAAACACTCCAGGACATTGAGACTAAAGGCATCTTTAAGGAGGAGACAGCACTTTCCAAACAAGTGGAAGCAGAGATAAACAGATGGGACTATATTAAGCTGAAAAGCTTCTGCATCTCAAAGGAAATAGTGCCCAGAATACAAAGGCCACCCACTGAGTGGGTGAAATTATTCACCCAATACTCATCAGATAAAGGGCTAATATCCAAAATTTACAAGGTACTGACAGAACTATACATGAAAAAAACACAACTAACCCCATCAAAAAAATGGGAAGAAGAAATGAACAGACACTTTGAAAAAGAAGAAAGGCAAATGGCCAAAAAGGCACATGAAAAGATGCTCAACATCACTAATCGTCAGGGAGATGCAAATCAAAACTACTATGAGGTACCACCTTACGCCACTAAGATTGGCACACATCACAAAAAAGGAAACAAGCAGGTGCTGGCGGGGATGTGGAGAGAAAGGAACTCTTTCACTGCTTGCGTGGGAATGCCGTCTAGTACAACCTTTATGGAAAGCGATATGGAGATACCTTCACAAAACTGGAATTGAGCTTCCATATGATCCAGCTATACCACTCCTAGGATATACCCGAGGAACACAAAAATACAATACAAAAATCCCTTCCTTACTCCTATATTCATTGCAAGCACTATTTTACAATAGCCCAGACTCTGGAAACAACCAAGATGCCCTTCAACAGATGAGTGGCTAAAGAAACTGTGGTACATATACACAATGGAATACTATGCAGCCATCAGGAGAGATGAAGTCATGAAATTTTCCTATACATGGATGTACATGGAATCTGTTATGCTGAGTGAAGTAAGTCAGAGGGAGAGAGAAAGATGCAGAATGGTTTCACTCATCTATGGGCTTTAAGAAAAATGAAAGACATTTTTAACAGTATCTCAGAGACAAGAGAGATGAGGGCTGGTAGGTGCAGCTCATGCCATGAAGCTCATCACATAGAGTGATGAGTGCAGTTGGAGAGATGACTACACTGAGAATTATCATAACAATGTGAATGAATGAGGGAAGTAGAAAGCCTGTCTCAAGTACAGGTGTAGGGGGGTGGGGAGGAGGGAGATCTAGGAAATTGGTGGTGGGAATGTTGCACTGGTGAAGGGGGGTGTTCTTTACATGACTGTAATCATACAACTATAATCATGTTTGTAATCACGGTGTTTAAATAAAGATAATTATAAAAAAGCTTACATTAAAAGAGATCAAATATGTAGAGCATATCTATCAAGTTAAACTCTACAAGTTTGAAGAGTATAGGCTATAATACAAAAACTCAATGACATGAACACCTCACCAAGATTACTTTAACAAACAAGATTATCATTCAAATATGAAGGAGTTATACAGAGCTTCATAGACAGGGAACAACTTGAGGATTTAACATCCTGAAATCAGTTTTGCAAGAAGCATTAAAAGCTCTTTTAGGGGCCGGAGAGATAGCACAGTGGTAGGGTGTCTGCCTTGCACGCAGTCGATCAGGATGGATGGTGGTTCGAATCCCGGTATGCCATATGGTCCCCCATGTCTGCCAGGAGCGATTTCTGAGCACAGAGCTAGGAATAACCTCTTAGTGCCACCAGATGTGACCCCAAAACAAGACAAACAAAAAAAATAAAGAGCTCTTTTAAAGAATAGGAGAAATTCATCAACATGTGGCAGTAGCTGAGGATGGCACATACTGATGATGTATACAATTGCCCTCTACTAATTAAAACATAGCATTCAATTATCACAAATTGACTTACTGATTTATTTTGTGATAATTTCATTTGCTATTCCCTTAAGATTTCTGAAGCAAGTAATGTAATGAATTTGTTATATGTTGGCCAAGGACGAAAGGATAGGTAGGGGATGTGAGAGATATTGGTGGAGGGAAGAAAACAACGATGGTGCGATTGGTGTTGGAATATTGTATGCTTGAAACAATTCTATTATGAATAACTATGTAAATCATGGTATCTTAATTAAGAAATTAAAAAAAGAGTCAGACTGGAGCGGTGGAGTGGAGTGGTAAGGCATCTGCCTTGCTAGCACTAGCCTAGGACAGACTGTGGTTCCATTCCCAGCGTCCCATATGGTCCCCCAAGCCAGGAGCAATTTCTGAGCAATTAGCCAGGAGTAACCCCAATCATTACCAGGTGTGACCCCCCCCCAAAAAAAAAACAAGAGACAGGTAACAGGAATGTAATCATACAAGATATGTAGAATGGTTCTTCTAAGAGGTTTATGTCTCTGTGATATATATATCTTCCCCATATATATATATATACTGTATAAAGCATAGGATAACAGTGAGTAAGAGATGATTGGTCTGCCCTTGAAAATGGTCTATTCTTGAGCCAAGATAAGGATGATGACTACGAATTAAGATATAAAAGAAGCTAATAGAATTTTTTGTTATTCTCATCCTCTCTTTCCTCAATCTGCCATAGCAGAAACCTGAATCATGTGAAATGGAGATGGTAGAGAATAGAAAATAGCCCTGGAAATACTGAATATTTTATTTACTGGGGAGAAAGAAGAGACAAGGTGACTGAAGATACAAATCCAAAGTAGAGTAACTGGTATTTATTTTCTGATATACTCAGTATTCCTTGACTCCGTAATAACACATGCTAATTCGGCAGCACTGCCACTGTCCCTATATATTGCATTTGGTTTGGGCTAGAACCAAGATACCTACACTCTAGAATGACCCAGTCACAGGACAGAGTACCAAAATTGAGGAGAAAAAGCATAGATTATTGCCAATGATCAACTGCCCTGACTCAAAACCACAGGCAATCTTGTGAATGCCAATTTTAGCCATCCATACAGATTGTGAACAGTCCTCTGCTAAACCAAGTCTTTGTAGCAGATAGCCATAAACATGGACTAGACTGATTGAAAATGAATCATAATTGGTGTGTGTCTAAGTATAAAAGAATTCTGATGCATTAATAAAAGTTACCAAAAATAATTAGAGAAGTCTAAGGAGGGGGTAAATATTATCAGAATCAATCAAGCTGTCTGTTTTTGTAATGTATTTTCCAGGACCAGCTTACCAGGTAGACATCTAGCCTTTAAAGTAGAATAAAGCTAAGCTGGTTATGAAGTACCAAGAAACAATCATTGATATTGAAGGCATGGCTGGGGACCCCAGAATCTGGATACATTTTAGTCTAGAAAATGATTTTGGTTTGTGTGTTGGTGATTAGGGTTGTGGTGTGGGCCACTCCTGGCTATGCTCAAGGTTTACTCCTGGCTCTGTGGTCAAAGATCACTCTTGACAGTGTTTAGGAGACCAGATGTTGTGCCAAGAGTATTCAGGAAACCATATGTTGGAACCCAACCAAATTTCCTACCATATGTTGAAACCCAGCCAAATTTTCTACCAACTATGCTGTTTCTCCTGTTCCTGGAGCAGTTCTTTCTTTTTCTCTTTGGTTCTATAAACAAACTTCAGGGAAGATCTTTATGAGTCTGGTATTATTTTGCATATGTATGTGTCAAAACACTATGGACAAAGTTTTGCTATATTTAATAATATTAGAATCTATTAGATTCAAACATCAGATGATCAAATTAAGACCTACTGGTCTCAAGATGTACAAACAACCTACTTGGGACTCAGTATATTTTATAAAGATAGAATTTTATTGTCATGGTAATCATTACAGAAAACAAAGCTATTTACTCTTAAGGATGGAAGTTGTGGGTCACAGCAATAGTACAGCAAGAAGGGCACTTGCCTTGCATGCAGTCGACGAAGCATCCCATATAATCTCCTGAGTACTGCCAAGAATAATGCCTGCATGCAGAGCCAGAAGTAACCTCAGAACATGGTGTGGCCCCCAAATTTTTTTTAAAAAGAACGCTGTGAAGCTAAAGAGAGAATACAATAGGTACCCTTGCCTTGCATGTAGCTGAGCTGGTTTCAATCTTCATACCCCATATGATCTCCTGAGCCCTGCCAGGAGTGATCCCAGGGAACAGAACCAGAAGTAAGTTCTGAGTAGAGCCAGGTGTGGTCCCATATTAAAAAAAATTAAAGTTTATCATTTTCCATGAAAAGATTTACCATTATTTTGATGTACTCTTGCTCTTGAACGGAAATCCATTATCTGGCTCAAAAAAAAAAATCCAATGAATGACTCAGTTATCTAAATGAGTTAAAAGAAAGTAAGCAAAATACACTTAACAGATATTTAAATGGACTCCATCATAGTTTACATGCACCACTAGTTTCTGATTCCTCCCACTTATAGCAATTAATTTTTCCCTCCTTCTAGAGAATTTGGACATAAAATGGGGGTAGATGAAAATCCAGGCACTGGAGTTCTATAATATGAGATTCAAGATTTGGTGCTTACAATGAACAACTGGAAAAACTGGTATGTTATTTCATCACTCGGAGTCTAAACTTTAGTTTTAGCATCTGGCAATAGAGGATAACAGAACTTTTGACCTGAGAAGGACTCTGCAATGTGTAAGTCCCTGTCAAAGTTGAAATTATAATTAATCTCATGTTTTCCTTTATAGATTTGTGGGTTGAGTGTTTGTTGTTTGTTTGTTTTGCTTTGCACTTTAAAATTATTTGTAATTTGCATACATTGTAACATACAGATTTTGTTTTGTTTGGGGCCATGCCACAAGTGCTTAGTGATGGGAGTACTTGAGTTCTGGAGATATGGGCTAGGGAATCAAACCCAGGTTGGCAAAGTAAGTGCTCTACACATTGTGTTATCATTCCAGCCATTCCTCCCAACATACAGATTTAAATGGACAATTCATTAAGTTACGACATGTTCATGCATCATTTTTGTAAACAAATACTTTTTATCCATCTATATTGTGAAATATTGTTCTTTCCCAGATATTGGGTTACATCGCAGTATCTAATGTTAGCTATTAAAATCTTATCTCTTTTCCTCCACATCCAGCCATTTTTGAAGGCTAAAGAATTTTAATACAGTTATTTTGCATTTTATCTGGGACCAAGGGTCTGCATGTGTATCTGTTTTATTATTAGGTTTTAGAACAAATATTTTTTTATTTATTTGTTTGTATATGAGGGGCACACCTGGCAATGCTCAGGGGTTAGTCCTGGCTCTGCACTCTGAAATTACTTTTGGTGGAGCGATTTCTGAGCACAGAGCCAGGAGTAACCCAAGTACTGCTGAGTATAGCCCCAAAACAAAAACAATAACAAAAAAAGGAAAGAGAAAGAAAGAAAAGAAAGAAAGAAAGAAAGAAAGAAAGAAAGAAAGAAAGAAAGAAAGAAAGAAAGAAAGAAAGAAAGAAAGAAAGAAAGAAAGAAGAAAGAAAAAATAAAGAAGAAAGAAAAAGAAAGAAAGAAAGAAAGAAAGAAAGAAAGAAAGAAAGAAAGAAAGAAGGAAGGAAGGAAGGAAGGAAGGAAGGAAGGAAGGAAGGAAGGAAGGAAGAAAGAAAGAAAGAAAGAAAGAAAGAAAGGAAGGAAGGAAGGAAGGAAGGAAGGAAGGAAGGAAGGAAGGAAGAAGGAAGGAAGGAAGGAAGGAAGGAAGGAAGGAAGAAAGGAAGGAAGAAAGGAAGAAAGAAAGAGAAGAAAGAAAGAAGAAAGAAAGAAGAAGAAAGAAAGAGAAGAAGAAAGAAAGAAGAAAGAAAAAGAAAGAAGAAAGAAAGAAAGAGAGAAAGAAGAAAGAAAGAAAGAGAGAGAAAGAAGAAAGAAAGAAAGAAAGAAAAAAGAAAGAAGAAAGAAAGAGAGAAAGAAGAAAGCAAAAAAGAAAGAGAGAAAGAAGAAAGAAAGAAGAAAGAGAAAGAAAGAAAGAGAGAGAAAAAAGAAAGAGAAGAGAAAGAAGAAAGAAAGAGAGAGAGAAAGAAAGAGAGAGAGAAAAAAGAAAGAGAGAGAGAAAGAAAGAAGAAAGAAAGAGAGAGAGAAAGAAAGAAAGAAAGAGAGAGAGAGAGAAAGAAGAAAGAAAAAAAAAAGAAAGAAAGAAGAAAGAAAGAAAGAAAGAAAAGAAAGAAAGAAAGAAAGAAAGAAAGAAAGAAAGAAGAAAGAAAGAAAGAAAGAAGAAAAGAAAGAAAGAAAGAAAGAAAGAAAGAAAGAAAGAAAAGAAAGAAAGAAGAAAGAAAAGAAAGAAAAAGAAAGAAAGAAAGAAGAAAGAAAGAAAGAAAGAAAAAAGAAAGAAAGAAGAAAGAAAGAAGAAAGAAGAAAGAAAGAAAAGAAAGAAAGAAAGAAGAAAGAAGAAAAAAGAAAGAAAGAAAAAGAAAGAAAGAAAGAAAGAAAGAAAGAAAGAAAGAAAAAGAAAAAGAAAAATTAAGAAATTACTCCTGGTGGTTCCGGGAATCATGTGGGATGTGGGGGATTCTTATAATCAGGCCTCAAGTTCCAAAACCAGGACACTGGAGAGACGTGAGCCTGGAAGCAAACGTCAATGTAAGAAAATAACACACACACACATACACACACACACACACATGTGAAATGAATTCAGGAGTTTCAACATGTACACACATACACACACACGCGGGTGAAACGGATTCAGGAGTTTCAACATGTAAGCCATCAGCTCCTAAGAAGAGCAGGAAGCTCAGCGAGAATTCCAGAAACGCAAGAAGAGTGTTTTCCTAAAACCCAAGATATTTATTAGGAAGGAACAGGCCACACCTGGAGGTGGCAGTAGGTGGTCTAACACCAATCCAAGGTACTACATTAAAAAGTATTTCCAGCCAATGAGTAACAAGGCGTATACTGAGTGGGAATAGTTTCCAGTTAATGCTACAGGGGATCAGACCAGGGTAAGTCACACACAGTCAAATGCCCTACCTGCTGTGCTATCACTTCTTTCCAAAAGAGGAAAGACTTTTTACCCCTTTGGGCACCTGCTTCCGAATTTAGCAGCACTTAAAAATTCTTCACCTGTTTGCCTTTTATTTTCAAATGAATAATAAATACTAATTATATAAGGTCTTATCAAGGGCCACAGACTGAGAAGAGGTGAGTGGAGATGTATAAGCCCTATACCAGGAATGAACATGAGTACAGGATATGAAGAGGAGAGGAAACTAGCCCAATCTGAAATTGTGTTCCAGCACTCTAAGTGGCCAGCCCCTGGTCAACTTAGACCCATGGGCCTAACTGGCCCGCATGCAGCTCTTGGTCAGTTTACCATCTCATTTTTGGAATTTACAGGTGTTTTTACATTTACTACCTCATTTAATCTCAAACATGCCTATAAGACAAGTAGGTAAGGAAGCTAGTTTCTGATAATAATAAAAAAAAATGGAGGCTTCAGAAATGTTTTTGGTGTTTTGTTTGTTTGCTTGCTTGCTTGCTTGTCTGGTTGCTTGATTTTGGAAAAACATCCACCAGTGCTCATGGCTTACTCCTGAGTCTATGCTAAGGAATCACTCCTGACAGTGCAAAGGAGACATTATGTGGTACAGGAGATGAACCCTAATTGGCAATATGAGAAACAAGCTCCTACCCACTATACTATCTGTCCGGCTTTGGGAGGTTCCAGTATGAAATGAGTTTTTCTTTTTCCTCTTTTTTTTTTTTTAATGTTTTTCAAGGACACAGCTGGCAGAACACAGAAGTTAAAATTCTGTGTCATTCTTTCTCCTGCTGAATTCCACCCATGCCATCCAGGGGATCCTTAGAAGCCCTCATTCCCATATCGTTGGAGTGGGTTATCGCTTGGGAAAAAAAAATGAAATGAGGAGCAACTCAAGGAGTTGCTAAATAACTAAATGTGGCTAAATAAAATCAAATATCTTTTGAAAGTGGGAGATAGTAGAGCAAGTTTTGAATACAGCCTAACCAGGTTTGATCCACAGCATCCCATATGTTACCCTAAGATCTGTCAGAAGTGAATCCTGTATGTAGAACCAAGAGTATTCCCTGAGCCAGGTCCCTCACCACTAAAAAGTTTAGATAAATTATAGTGGAAAATTTATAAAACTTGTAAATTAAAAAGAAGAATGTTTTTATAGTATTTGGGTAAAATGGTAAATTAAGAACTTTAGTCTGGTTTAAGAACTTAGTTTATGGTAAAAAAAAAAAAAGAAGAAGAAGCAAATCCTAGGTAAAGATATTTGCAAAAGATACATATGACAAAGGAAAAGAATAAATCTAGAGGGGCCAGAGAGATAGCATGAAGGTAGGGTGTTTGAAGAAGGACAATGGTTTCGAATCCTGGCATCCCAAATGGTCCCCAAAAGTTTATTTTGCATTCTAGATTTAATTTTGCTTTGTTTTTTTTTTTGTTTTGTTTTGTTTTTGGATCATACCCTGTAGCACTCAGGGGGTTACTCCTGGCTCTATGCTCAGAAGATCGCTCCTAGCAGGCTCCGGGGGACCATATGGGATGCTGGGATTCAAACCGCCATCCTTCTGCATGCAAGGCAAATGCCTTACCTCCATGCTATCTCTCTGGCCCCGTAGAAATTTAAAATAAACTTCTATAAATCAAAAATAAAAACAGAAAACTCAGTGGACAAATACGCAAAAGCCTTGAACAGTTTAATAGTATGGCGCAAAGGGCCAATGTTCTTTATGAGAAAGTGTTCTAATTTAGTGGTCTGTCAGGAAATGGATTTAAAGCCATAAAGTGATATCATGTAACCTCACAGGCTGGATAAAATTTTAAAAATATAAAATAGCAAGCTTTGGAGATACTGAGGAGCATATGCTCTTCATTGGCTGATGGAAGAGAATTGGTCCAACAAATACACAGCCTTGGTCTATAGGCTCTGCTAAGATGAAATATGCATGGCCCCATGGCGCAGAAAACTCTATACAGAAATCAATGTTAGCTCCTTCCTTATTTGCTCCTGCTTTGTAACTTCTATTTGATTTAAAATAATTTCTTTTCAGGGCACAGAATAGCAGGTAAGAGTATAGCAGGTAAAGCACTTTCTTTGCACAGCTGACCCACGTCTGATCCCTGACACCCCATATATCTCCCAAACCTTTCAGGAATGATCTCTGAGTGCATATCTAGGAGTAAGTCCTGATTACAGGTGACTGTGAGACTCCCAAAAAAATATTTTTGCAGGAAAAGAGATAATATAGGGGTTAGGACACATGACCCCAGGTACAACATTCCAAACACAGACAAGATTCATGTACCCTACTGGTCTACAGCATCAGAGCCTCCTGAGCACCATCACTTGGAGTTCCCCAATTTGTAATTAATTGTAAAAATTAATTTGATTTCCTTTTTCTTTCATGTCCTCCAACTTTCTTTCACCTATTTTATCCCAGATAGGAGGTTCTTTTTGTTTATATTTACTTTACATGGTCTATGAGAATGAATTTTCTCCTAAGACCATTTTTCTAATTATTGAAAAAAGGCTTCTTCCCAATCTCCGGGAACACAAGACATTGAAGAATTGTCACTCTGGTTTGGCATGGGGGAATGTCTTTGTTTCACAGTGCCAAAGTAATTTTTATTTCAGCCCCCTAAATCTAGGTCTGAGATTTAAGTCTCTGCTTATAGAACTAAGATGACCTTTTATTTTTCTTTCACAACAGTAATCATGTTGTGTGGGAAGCAGAATATAATCGCCTCACGAAGATTTTTATAGGCTAAGCCAGAGAACCTGTAAATATGTGTGCTTTATGGAAAAAAGAAAATACAGATTGCCAATCAGCAGTACATTAAAGATTTTCCTAGGCCATCCAGAAGGGATTCAGCCAGCTACAGAGAAGTACAAGAGGAAAATGAAGAATTGGATCAGAGTCAATTTGGGACAGGTCAAGAATCTATTGTTGATTCTAAGCTTGGAAGAAGCACCCAGTCATCAAAGAATATGGCAGCCTCTATAAAATGAGAAGGTCCTTGGTTTCCAGACAACCATAAAACAGGAACCTCCATCCTAAAATTATAAAAAATTGACCTTCTGCCAGAAACCCAAATGAATAGAAACAAATTCTCTCCTGAGGCCTCTTGGAAAGAAACACAGTGTGCCAATATCTTTATTTCAGTCCTTTGAGGCCAATCCTGAACTTCAAACCAATAGAACTGTACCAAAAAATTAATTTGTGCAATTTAGCACTACTGAGGTTGTAGCAATTTGTTGCAGCAGCAGTAAAAAGCAAATATAGTTGGCAAGGGTGCAAAGAAATAGGGCTCTCACAAGGAAGCAGACTGTATTATCAGAAAAGAATTTACTAAAACATGGATTTTTCCAAACAGCCATTAATACGGTAAGTCAGTGAATTTACCAAATTCATCTGAAAGTAACTTAACTATGTGTGAGGAGTGCTGTGAGAATTGGCTTGGGAAGAGAACCTTCAGAAATTTTCCCACTGTTCAAATGGCTATGTGCTGTGTGATTTATGTGTCATAAAAATAAAGCAGTAATATCAACTTGGCAGAATGCTTTTAAATTTACATAGGGCACCATTAGGCACAAAACTGCTTCAAATATAAAATGAATTCATCAATGAAAGAACAGAATTACAAAATCTGCTAAACTTTCACCATAATAGGAGGTAAATAAGAAGTCAAACATGAATTGTCTCAAAATTTTATCAATAGCAAAAGATGAACAAAGCAAGAAAAAGGCAGAATACAATAATGTCAATTAATATTGAATTCAAAAATTAAAGAAATAAAAAAATTAAAGCTGATAAGGTATTTGAAGAGCTGATAAAAGAATACTCCAAATAACTAAAGACATTGTCAAGGTTCCAAACAGAAAAAAAAATTCTAAAGTTAAAAAAAAATCTCACTGTCAGTAACATATTAAAGCTGATAGATAATTTGAGGAATTAATAAGTGAATGCTAATGTTGCATATAATTGGAAAAAGTTAAAAGATATTCTTCATCATACTAGTACCAACTATTAAATCTTGACATTTTGGTTTTAAACAAGGACTAATTGGTATATGATGATCAGTAGAAAACAAAATGAAAGAGTACAGTAGAGAAGTCTATATATAATGAGATATAATGAATGCCTCCAATGTGATGTCCTTTGCCATCAATATATAAAGTTGAAGAGAAAATTAACTCCTAAACAAACAAAAAAACTTATGCTAAATAGTTTTAAACTAAGAATGAAACTAAGAAATCAGAGAAGTACTCTATCACAGGTTTAATTTAAATGTAAATAAATTTAACAAAACTGTTAACATTTCTGTTAATAAAATGATATTAAAAAGAATACAGAGGCTGGGGAGAGAACACAGGAGGTAAGACATTTATTTGTCTTGCATGGTTCTGTCTGGGGTTTGAATCTCTGGCACTGCATATGATCCCTAGACAGTATCAGGAATAGTTCCAGATTTTAAAACACATACACACATACATGTATACACACACACACACACACACACACACTACAGTATCAGTGGTCAAGGGTTATATTTAATGATGCTTGTGAAGCCAGGGGTAGAACTTGGGTTAGCACACAAAGAAAATACCTTTACTCCTGTACTATGTCTCTAAATTCCCATTTTTTTAATATTTAATTGCTTAAATATATTGGTAACCCAGGGCTGAAGAAACAATACAGCAGGTAGGGTGCTTGTATTATATGCAGCATCCCATATGGTTTCACCAACCACTGCCAGGAGTAATTCCTGGGTGCAGAGCCAGGAGTAATCCCTGAGCACAGTCAAGTGTGACCCCAAAACATAAGTAAATAAATGTTGGAAAAATAACTTTTAAACATATATTGATAATACAGTAAACTATAACTGATGAGTCTTAAAAAGAAAAATAAAACTCAAAAGATATCCGAAAAATTCTTATTTAATAGGTCTATTTTCAAATATTCTGCTTCTAACTCAAAAATACTTTATGGTTATTGGAAATTGCATGCATAAATTTCATCATTTCAACAAATTGAATAATCTTCAAATTGCTGATATAATACAAAAACTATTCCACTCATACTTCTTGAAAGGCCACTTGAATATATGCTCCTGCTATAGAAACTGCCTTAAAAACAATATTAATTCATACATTTGTTAAATTACTTATCTGTTAATTGGCCATAATAAATTATCTTTGGTCCTGTCTGTCTGGTTGCCTATCTAATCTATTTTCCTCACTGACCACTTGGTGAGTTGGCCATTTGGTAAGTTAATTTTTGCAACATGGCATTAGATCAAGTCAATGTTGATAAATTTAGAACCATTTTCTCCATAGCAAAGGAGGAAAGCAAATGATTTTTAAAAGAGAGCAAGAGAAAGCTTTCTAGAAAGCAATTTGGCAATCTTTCTTATAAGACAAAACAAAACCCTGCACATTATTTGACCAGTAATTCACTTCTAGGAAATTATCCTAAAGAAATAATGACAATGTGCAAAAAAGACTAAGCTACACAAATTTCATAATAGAATTCTTTAGCACTATAAAATGCTAAAGACAACCTGAAAATTTCAAGAATGGGCTGGTTAAATAAAGCAAGAGAATATGAGCATGAAGTATTTTGAAGCTCTGTAATGTATGGTGCAAACCATTTTTAATGGCTTGGAAAGTTGTTCAAACATTATAGTTAAGTTAAAAAAGAAATAGACTATGGGACCAGAGTGATGGTGCAGCAGTAGGGCATTTGCCTTGCACGCAGCTGACCTAGGACAGACAGTGGTTCGATCCCTTGGCATCCCATATAGTCTACCAAGCCAGGAGCGATTTCTAAGCGCACAGCCAGGAGTAACCCCTGAGTGTCACTGGGTGTGGCCCAAAAACAAACAAACAAAAAATAGACTAGGAAAATACATTAAGCAACTGTACTCTCAAACACACCAAAAAAAACCCAAAAACAAACAAACAAACAAAAAAACTTGTTATATGTATATGCCTGAGTGGATAAACTCCAAAATATTTTCCATGGCTATTTTGGGTGTTGGCATTATGGATCAGTTTAATTTTCTTCCTTTGGCTTACCTGTGTTTTCTAAATTTTCCCCACAAAATAGTTATTTCTTGTAAATAGAAAAACTGAAACAATAATTATCAATTAGCTAGGAAGCCTGGAAAACTGTCAATGCTCACTATGCATACGGCTCAATGTTTCCTTTCAAATTGTAGTACCTCTCATCTATCTTGAATGTCATTCCTCTCTCCTGAAGTTCTTTCCTTTCTTACCACTAAAATTCTGTTAGAGATTTACTTGTTCTAGTAATCCAAATCACACAATGCCAGCATTGATTGCAGATGGTTTTCAATAGGAATAGATTTCATTTTGACCAACAGGTCTTTCATTCAAAAACTATTGAGAATGACAGAAAATCCAGGGGCAAGGGCTAAAGAAGGAGGAGGAGGAAGAAGAAGAAGAAGAAGAAGAAGAAGAAGAAGAAGAAGAAGAAGAAGAAGAAGAAGAAGAAGAAGAAGAAGAAGAAGAAGAAGAAGAAGAAGAAGAAGAAGAAGAAGAAGAAGAACTCACTTGTAGGAGATTCTATTAGAGTGGAAGAAATAGATACTTGATCCAAAACAGCACTGCAATAGGACAAATGCTCCATTCAAAGTATGAGTAAGGAGGTGAGATATCACAGAGGTGAGTTGTGCCTTTAAGATGACATGCCACTGACCTGAATCCTGAAACAAATGAAAGTTATTGAATACTTATTAGAACCAGGCACTGTGCTATGGGACCTCTCATCCTCCTCTTAGAACCATCAAACCAAGTCTGTTTTCAGGCAGTTCTCCCTCTTCCCCACTCTTTCCTAAGTAGTTGAGACACTGAATAAGATTGCATTCCAATGCCTGCACTACTTCTTGCCCTGTTCAACTCAATGTTGCAGGACATTGACTCCTGGAGGTTACTTCCTAAGCTCCATGAGCTCCTGATTCAGCAAAATGGAAGGTGAATGTTAGGATACAGCCAGCATCATTCCTCCAATAGCAGCAGAAGCTCCTGATTCCAGAAAACCTAGACTGCCAAGATACCTAGTCTCGGCCTTTCAGAAACCCATTAACTCTATCTCTCTCCAGGTTAGGGATTAATTAAACTAATTTGTATATTTATGCTGCTGCTTCAAGGTCTCCAGCTTGGATTTATAGATCTATCCACACTTCCATAACTAGCTTCTTCCTTACACAATAGAGCTCTGGCTCTGGGCTTTGTTTTCCGAGGAGATCCTGTGCCAGACTAAGTCACACAATCTCTGTGTATGGCCAAGCTAGGGCCTGGGCTAGGTATGGTCGAGCTAGGGCCAGGGAGGCTCTTGGATGCTGAACATTCAAGGAGAAGGCTGGTTTCTATCAAGCTTTTTCTAAGGCTCTGAAATGAGTCAGCTACCTTAATCCTTGCAACCACCTATAAAGTGGGTGCTATTATTAACTCCTATGTATAAGAACTGAAGCTCAACTGCAGAAAATTAACTGGTCTAAGACACAGTGAGAGTGTGAAGGTAAGAAGAGGGGGTGGACCAATCAGCCTGAGTCCAGACCCTGTGTTCCCAATTGCTTTGCTTCCCCAGGTTAAACAGGAAAGTAAGGAGGTTGAAGATACTCTCCAAAGAGGTAAGGGTTAAGCACAGAGAAATACAGGATGACCAGAGAGCAGCCTTGGACTGTCAATGATTTGTGGGAAGAAGACTTGCTTCAGCAGTTTTCAGGTATTCTTACTTTTGTGCTTAGGAATGAATAACCCCCTAGCATATTGGGGAAACCTTATGTGGTGCCAGGGACCTACCAGGGTCTGCTGCATGCCAGACAAGTGCCTTACTCCTTGGATGATTATCTCTCTGACTTCCTTTGACCTTCTTCACATTCCACTCTTTCTTTTTTTTTTTTTTTTTTTTTGTGTGTGGTTTTTGGGTCACACCCGGCAGTGCTCAGGGGTTACTCCTGGCTCCATGCTCAGAAATTGCTCCTGGCAGGCACGGGGGACCATATGGGATGCCGGGATTCGAACCAATGACCTTCTGCATGAAAGGCAAACGCCTTACCTCCATGCTAGCTCTCCGACCCCACATTCCACTCTTTCACAGACCCCCCACTCTCATCCTCAACTGGATGGAATAGTTCCTCCGGGAAACCACCATTCCTTCCAGATCTCTCTTTCTCTCTCTCCCTCTCTCCCTCTCTCCTCCCTCTCCTCTCTCTTCTCTCCTCTCTCCTCTCTTCTCTCTTCTCTCTCTCTCTCTCTCTCTCTCTCTCTCTCTCTCTCTCTCTCTCTCTCTCTCTCTCTCTCTCTCTCTCTCTCAGCATTTGTACATGGAGGAAAATGCAGGTTGCTCAGCCTCTAATTAGCAGGTGCTAAGCAGCTTCCACATTTCTTAGAAAATATGTCAAAACACAAAATCCATTCATTCATTCATTGCCTCTCCCTCTCTCAAGACCTTTTCCTCTCAGAGATGCCTTTGATTCAACAAGAGCGAACGTGACACTAACACGGGATAGGGCAATTTTACCATAGCTTTCACATCTTCAACTGCCCCTCCCCCCGGTCATTTGTTCTGGCATATTGCCCACAATGCGGCAGATACTGGGGGATCTGTGGGTGTACCGGTGTCTCTGGAGTAGAGAGTAATCCACGGAGATCATCCAAGAGTCTACTTGACCGCCCAGGTTTCGGCTGGGGCTAGAAGATGCCAGCGGGTGAGGCTGTGGATTTTGCCCCCTCTTTGCCTCCAATTGGGAAACCTGGGAACTACCCTTCAATCCAGCTGATCTGGAGTCCAGTCCCTCAGGACAATGGTCCTGATAGGCTCCATCTCTGCTAGACCTACCCCAATAAGCCCCTTCCCAAACATGGCCCCTTCCCCTCCAAGTCCTTGCTTCGTAGGGAAAGTGAAAGCCCTTTTCTAGCCTGAGCTGCCTGCGTTTTCTCACCACTCCTAGGTATCCTCTCCCTACCCCCATCCAAAAAGCAGAAGCCAGAAGTCTCAGGGGTTGGGCCAGCTGTGGATGGACCTCTGTGAGCTGGACTAAGAGGCCACACGTGTGCATCCATTTATTGTTCTGCTGTGTTGCTTTGATGATGGTTTTTGGTTTTGTTTTGTTTTGTTTTGTTTTGTTTTGTTTTACTTAAGTCTTTTTTGCTTTAAGTCATCCAGCTTTGGAGCTATTCAACAAATGATAATTACTAGCCTAATCTAGTGCATTTCTGCAAACGCTCTTTGGTATCTAACAGATATCTGGCAAAGTAGCAAAATGACTATTTGTTTCTACTAGTGCATTGTTTGTTTTTAAATCTGAGATGACCCAAGACTCCCAAAAGATGTTAAAGGGTGGACAGTTTCACTTCAACTAGGAAGAACTCAGAGTGCATGCCAGCTCTTACTCCTGAGACTAACAAAGTATATGAGTGAGGGGAGGCAGGAGCCAGAGATTTTCCCCAGTAAATTTATCCTCAGGTTTGTGAGGAGCTCTTCTGAGGCTGTCAGGTATTCTTTCCCTTCTGCTGTTTCCCTGCTGTCACCCCAACCCCAATCCTCCTCTCCCCACCTCTCATGCTCTGATCACCTAAGGACCTCCAGGGAAGTGAAAGCCTCCTGGTCCTTGAGAAGGAGGATTTTCTGGCTGCAGAGATGGCCGGGCAGGGCACCAAAACCACATGGTACCAGGTGACTCAGACAGGAGCACTGAGGAGACTAGTATAGAGAAAATGCACCTCAAAAGGCTGATTGTGGGCTAGGAATGCCGACATAGTGGTATCTCAAAGCCTGAGAAAAACCCTAATTCAGGATTGTTAGTGCTTGCTGGGGAGTAGGTTAATACCTGCTCCCACCATCAAGCATGCCCATCATGGGAGATGTGAGACCACCTGACACTTGCCAAACCAGAAGGCAATGTGGGGATGGGGGACTGTAAGAACCCCTACATGTCCCCAGTCCACAGCAGCCTAAGGTTAACATGGTAATATATTGAATTAAAAAAATGATAAAGGAATAACCAATACCCAAAGGCATCAGAAACTGAGAAATGGTCTTTAATAGGATGTTTCTCATGGGCAGGAGAGTCGGTGCATGGGAGGAAGAATTAAGAGGTGGGTGGAAGGGTGAGGGAAACAAGCTGGGACCAAGGTGGAGGTAAGTGAACACTAGTGGTGGTTGTGTTGCTGAAATGTTTTATGCATGGAACCCTACCATTAACAGAAAATCACAGTGCCCAGAATTTTTAAAAAAATAAAAGTCATCCACAGCACAACCAACTGCTTCCCTTCTTCCTGCACTGTTCCCACTACACTGTGCTTCGTGGGGTTTGATGCTGAGGAATGTATTGGATACTGGGGGTGGGTTTTTTGTTTGTTTGTTTGTTTTCTTACCCTTTGATAAAATTCTGTTACTTCATCCTATTTTAAGTCTCCTGAATGAGTTCTTCTGCCTAGAAAGCAAGAACCAGAATGAGGACTCAGAGCTCTCTCTGCTCCCCAGTCTCCCAGAATGTTTTGGAATTCAGGTAACAGTTTCAGCCATGGGAGTGAAGGTGTGGGTCCATGGAAGTGTGTGTGCGTGTATGTTTTTTGTGTGTGTATGTGTGTGTGTGCACATTGAGATTGGCAAAGACATGGCCCAATCTACTCACTCTATAGTGTGAAAATGAGGTCCAGAGTTGAGGCCACGACTTGACCAGGATACTTAGCCTGGGAAGTAGCCACATAAAACCCACAAGGAAACTGTCAGAGTCTCAGACTGAAGGTTACATTTCTGTGGGAACTATGGACAGTGCAACCTTATTATTCCTTCTGCCTTCCCTTCATGCTAACTTCTCACTAAAGACATCCCCCTCTTCTATCAAATCCTCAGGTTTTTAGGGTGCAGGGAAACAAAAACCAGACTAATTCCAAGGAGGCAGAGCACCCCCCATGAGCGCCAGCAGGATCACAATCATTAATTTATACCCTTTCACAGCTCCTCCAATCTGCCTGCTCCCTGCTGGTCCTTCTTCATCCCAACAATGAAGATTGCTATTTTGTTTGTTTCTATTGTCAGAGAAAGAAAATGATTTTGATTACACCCACGGTTGGTCTCCAGTGCATGACTTCATTTTGGCTGCCCACAAGGCGGAAGGTACCTTCTGTATGTCTCTGTCTTTGCTTCTGGAAGAGGCTAGCCTGCTGTCACCTTGACCCAGGGTATACCAGACCCCAGGCCACCCCCATGAATGGGCATGGATTGAGAGGCAGAGAAAAAGCTAAATGAAATGCTTAGGGAAGGGATGCAATTTCCTTTTAGTTTCAAAAAGAGTGAAGAAAAGAACGTAGAAATCAGAATATTTAAGAGGATAAGGCAGTCGGTCGCCAGTCAATACGCCACAGGGTACCTGCCCTATTCCTGCTCAGAACTCAGCTGAACACAGAAGCTTCAGTATCCCTAAATGTTGTTCAGAATGATGAACAGTTAGGAACCCACATATGCCAGACTGTCAGCCACCTTTGGTGTTCTTGCTGGATTCTGGTGAGGTCAGAAAAGAGGGTCCCTAGAGAGAATTGCAGTGACTAGGATGGTAGAGTTCCTAACAGCAGCTGCTTACTAACCACACAGAAAAATTGCAATGTTCCATCATGATGAACATCAACTGTATATACAAAGGTTCAAGTAATGGAGTAGAAGAGGGACAGCAGAAAGCTGTCCACAGTTAGGGGCAAAGACTAGTTAGCCTAGCCTATAATTGTCTCCTGAAAGTGAGTCTAAATCTTCCAGTTTTTTATTGCTGTTGTTCAGGTCACACCCCAATGCTCTTGGGATACTTACTCCTGACTTACTGTCTCAGGGGTTATTTATAGCATTGCAAGGGGCTCGTACAGTGTTGGCAATCTAATCCTGAACGTCACATATGCAAGGCAAAGTTACATTCTTGGCTCTAGACTTTCCAATTTTTCCAGAGTCAGTTCTATACCATGCATGGACTCCTCTGGTTAAAAATAAATAAAGTATATATCCAATTCAAAAGGAAAATCTTTATCTTTCCACCTCCCCACCTTACCTTACGCAGGAACTTTGCTGAACTTTACAGGTTAAGCCTCATATCTTTGCATAGGGTTTATGCCTCTTCTTTCTGTTGTCAGATGAGATAAAATGAGTTTTCTATGAGGTGGCAACAGGACACCTATCTGGTATTCAAGAGGGCTGTTGATCAGCCTGTAAAGAAGGGGGTACCAAACATTCTGGTGCTGTGCTCAATGTCTACTACATGACTTGATGGGTTGGGGCTGAGGGCATCCAGCAGAGGGACCAACAAGAGAATAGGTGGGTTGTGCAAGGGTTTTGATGCTGGCCCAGGATAGCTTTGGGATTGGTGGGGAAGAGATATGAGATATCCTCACAGGTGAGGATGTCAGAATGGAGATTCTAGAGTTTACATCAGGCAGATGAATGAGCCATTTAGGGGCCTGGATTAGGATTCAGGAGCCCTGCCAAGGTCCACCTAGTACTTTCTTGGCACTGGGTTGCAGGGTGCTGATTTCCATTCATAGCAAATACCCCTTCCATCTGGCTGGAACTGGTGTCCAGTGGGATCATCATTGGAAGATAAACTCTTGTGTTTCCACTCTACAATAACATATGAAATGATGAGAGGTGCTGAACACAGGGGAATAATCTTGTAGAGAGAAAGAACTATGAGAATAAAGCAAAGAACTGAAGACCTTTTTCTTAACAGTCAATAGAGAGTCATTCACAGTCTGATATCAGAGTGTTTGACAAATTAACTGGAGGCTAATAGAATCACAGCTCCTAGCTTGTGTTGACCTCTTTATCTATAAATAGAGACAGGTAATAGAGATGGCAAATATATAGATTCATAGATAGATTTATAGCTCTCCAATAATCCTGTGAGAACGGTATATACCATGTATTTCCACTTTGCAAATAAAGATTATGAGGCTCAAATGCTTATAAATGACCATTCAAAACTGCACTTGTACTAGACTGAGAGTACTCCATGAATTGGATGTAGGGAGAGTAATTAGAAGCTGTTGTAATATACTGTGTTATATAGCAAAATCTGTAACTATAGTGGAAGCCAGGACAAATGTGAGGAGAATGGGGTAGATAATAGAGTCCTGAGTCCAATTTAGTGAAACAGAGCCGTATATAGTATGGAGGGTACAAGAGAAAGAAGTCAACAATGAGGGTAGAACTGTGGAGAAACTACTAGCAATAGAGGAGTTTGAGAAGAGGGTTCTCATATGTTTTCAGGAGATATTCTTGTTGTGACTTCAGAAATGTTGCAGAGGAATGGTTTTTCATTTTCCCATTGGCAGCATAGAAGGCAAACTAAAAACAGAAGCTTCTCATTTTTATTTAAAACTAATTCACATCAAGAGTATACATGTAACTAGCAATTACTCTTCTTACATGTAATGTAATAAAGATTCTTATTCTACCTATTCTAGTTTATTTCATGGCCAGCTGAGGTAGAGGAAGAGCATGCTGGCTGCAATTTTGCCCAGTGACTGACTTCATGATCCACAAGGAGTGTTCCAAAGTTAGAGTAAGACTTCACTGGATTCTGGGTAGAATGGAGAGTGAGCAGCCAGGCCTTAGCACTTGGATGTTAGAACAAGAAATGATACAGTGAAGGGGGATTGCACATGAGGGTGAGTATTGTTCAGAGTGTAGGTGAAGTACTGGATGGTGTAAAGACCATCCATTGGTGTAGGTGAGGTAATGGATTGTATACAGGGTGGAAGATAAGTGGTGAGCAAGAAAAATATAGCAACAGTTTGGGAAAGAAAGCAGAGAGGCAAGAAGAGGAAATACTAGGACAGACATTTGCAGAAGATAATGGGGAGGAGGGAGATAATGAAATGTGAATGACTGACTCCTTTTTTCTCAGTTAAGTAGGGGGCCAGGTCATCAGTTAGGAATGAGGTTCACAACTTGACAAGAAAAGGGCAATGTTTGGAACAGCTATAGGAAGCATGCATGAGCAAGGAAGTTGGAACTTCTGCATAGTTAGAAGACCTGTCCCTATGTCTTGGTCTATGAAACCTGTGCTTTGCTAGCAAGTATTTTCAAGTATTTTTTCATCCCTTTACTCCCCATTGTTTCATGATGAGCTCCATCCTCCAAAGGGCTTAAAGAATGTTGTTGAGTCTCTGCTAAGTGGTGAAGAAACACACCCGATGATGCCCCATTGTTTTTGTGTAATTTTTTAAAAAGAATTTTGCCACTAAGCTTTCCAAAATAAGCTTCTTTTTTTAGATTTCTGGTTCCACTTCCAATAAATTTCTTGACAGCACAGCCTAGCCCATCTGGACCAATCAATCAACCCTTATTCATCAGGCAGCATTTTTCTCCCTTTCCCTTTCCTAGGATTTGTCTATACATTGGAATAATCTGGAAAGAATTAAAAATACAAAGTCCCTGGGGACTTGAGAGAGTAGAAAAAGTAACGTTCTTGTCTTTCACAAAGCTGACCAGAGTGAGATCCCTGGCACTTGTGTCATAAGGAGGATGCAGAGTCAGGAATAAGCCCTGAGCACCACTGGTATGGCATCAAAACAAAATAAATAAATACTGAAGCCTGGTCCTACCAGGTTCACTTATATGATCTGGGTTTGTATCTGGCTAGTCATTTTCTTCCCACCAATAATTCTAATCTTAGACTAATACTAGGATAAGGAAGTAGAAGAATCATGGAGTCCCTTGACCTTTATGCTGTGGTTTATGAATTCGGAGTATTAGCACTGACTCAGAAGACAAGAAACACAGGATATTAGAGTCTGTTTCCCACACAAGGTCTCAGACACTGCAGTTCAGCAAGGACACCAGAGGGCTCGTACACTCACTTATGTCCAAGAAGATCTGTGCTAGAGACTGCACTCCTCAAACCTTCCCTCTTCCCCTCTCTACAGTCAAATAAAAAGATATCAGAGAGCACACCGCCTTGACTCAAAGCAGCTTGGCCAATAGCTGCTAACTGTTTCTCCTAAAGTGATTAAACAGACTCCTATCAACCTAGTCAATCAACAAGTGTTTCTTGGCAGATGGAGTAGTAGACATTGAGTGTTAGAGGTGTTGTTCTGGGTCTTTCCACTTATAGCCATTTTATTAGTTGGAGCAATCTTGGTAGGAGATTAGGAACTGTCTTGCTCTAACATTGTAAGTCCTACATCCTAGAAATTCATCAGTCTCTGGCACACTGGGATGGTGGACCACACTATGTTTTAACAAATGTTATAAAATATTTATAAGAGGTCTTACCTGTCAGGTCCTTCCCCTACACACATATCTCAAAGGTAAGGGTTTCAGCTTCTTTGGTACTCTTCACCTCTTCATGAACACACCTAGCTAGGACCTACCATATGCTTAGTTAATGTTTAGAACTGTTTGTGTGTTCATTCAAAAAAAAGCCCATTGAAAGTCCACGATGCTAAGGGAGCAGTGGTCCCAAAGTAGATAAGACACCTCCCCTAGAGAGGGTTATAGGCTAGAGGGCTCTGAATACAGGAGCAAACATTATGCAAAAAGATGAGTTCCATGACTTGTGAAGTGAGTATAAGAGTATATAGAAGCTTAAGGGGTACCAAACCTATACATAGGGGTAAAACACTAATAAAAAATTGGAAAAGTTAACTGGGTCAGAGGTGAAAGGTTTATATGAGGGAATGGAGACTTTTCTAAACAGAGAAAATGGGGGCAAAGGATAAACAAGATTTGGGGGAAAACTGGTATGGCTTCTTTAGGCCTAGATACATATCAATATGCATGACAGATATGACATTGGGAGGTGAGGGTAGGCACTAACCAGAACTGGAGAGGTAGGCAGAGGACCTATGAATTACCTCTTAAAGCAAGTCAAGAAGCCAATCATGGCCCTGAAAGAAGTGCTTCTACTGAAGAATTTTGAAAAAAACCAATTGAAAAAAACCAACATGGTTTTTATAACTCTTCAGAGAACATAATGGACAAAATATGAATGAGAGCAGAAGCAAAACAGAGGTTTAGCAATCCAGTAGAGAAAAGATAAAAAGGGGATCTTGAATTGCACAGGTTTAAATCCAGAGCCATAGACAGATGGGAAAGATATTTAAAATGTAAGTTAATGGAAGACTGACTATGTGGATGAAAAAGCCCAGAGTGAACTAACATTAAGTACACATTATTAAAAAAAACTGGATAAAGAAGCTATGATATATATGCATATATGTAATATTTTAAATAAATTCATGGACTGGAGATATAGTACTGTGGGTATGGGTGCTTGCCTTGCACACAGTTAAACCTAGTTCAATACGCTATACCCCATATTGTTCCCTGAACCTTACCAGGAGTAATACCTGAACATAGCCAGGTGTGGCCCCAAAACTAAACTAAACTAAAATTAAATAAAATAAAAATTATCTCATTCTTCAAAAATCTATGCTAAGTAAAATATGTAAGAAAGTGGGATATAATACTGCATGGCTTCACTGATATGCAGAGTATAAAAACAAAATTAAATAAACCAGGGGTCGAAGAGATAGCACAGTGATAGGGCGTTTACCTTGCAGGCAGCCAACCCAGGCTAGATGGTGGTTCAAATCCCGGCATCCTATATGTTCCCCTGAGCATGTCAGGAGCGATTTCTGAAAGCAGAACCAGCATATCCCCTGAGCACTACTGGATGTGACCCAAAAAAACAAACAAAAAAACCAACAACAAACAACAAATATAATTCCTAAACTTAGCAAAAACTAGGAAGGGGGAGGGTAGTGGAAAGAAAGAGTGCAGGAGTCTTGTGATGGTGAAATGACACTGGAATTTTAGTGGTGGGTGTGGTGAGTCATCTGCAGAGATGTAAGACTAAGCCCTTGAAATTCCATAATAGTGTAAATCAGCAATAAAAAATGTAAGCAATATCACCTGTGACAGAAAAATTAAGAAAGGGAAGAAATTGAAGATTGAACTTGAGTTTCTTTTATTTACTTGTTTCTTTTATTTTTCATTTTCAACTAATAAAGTTCAAAAATAGTAGTTTCCATATATTCCTTTTAAATCTTGATGTTATCCCCACACAAATCCACTATATTTGAGGAGGGATAATACTGTTTCTGTCCTGAAAAACTATTCTATATCTATAATTCTGTCCATCATTTGGGCTTCACTCTTATAAGTTTGTATAGCAACAATACGTAAAGAATAGACATGGCAAGTAACCTCTGGGAAATTCCCTGCATGCCAGACATAACAAAATACAAGGGCAAGGACAATTTATACATGTTCGATACAATGTCATCTGACACCAAAGCCCCGTGCCCTCACAGGTAAGAAAGGTCTGCAACCCAACCCAACCCAGCACCCCAACCTCTCACTCTGCACCCCAACCTCTCAGATCCTAGCTTGGTAGAGTGGGGTGCAGGGATCCCCGAGCCACCTCTTAAATTCTAGCCCACTCAAAACAGCCCCTACCCCAATGTTCCTCGTCCAGACCTACCAGCCACTGACACCAAAGTCCTGCACCCCCACAAGAAAGAAAGTACATAGTCCTGCTGCCCCATAAACCTTGCAGACACTTTAGCTTATACCAGATGGTCCCAGGCAGATCGAGCCAAACATTTCTTTCCCTTAGAAAATATACAACCTGAATGTTGCACTGGTGAAGGTGGGTGTTCTGTTTATGACTGAAATCCAACTACAATCATGCTGTGATCATGGTGCTTAAATAAAGATTTAATATATATAATTAAAAAAAGAAAGAAAATATACAACCCCAAAACCAGAAGAACAACCCAACAAACTAGTTTACAACATTTCTATCATACTTGGGTAACCTCACTTACTTAGAATAAATTACCCCAAAACAGATATACCTCCAATAACTTCTTGTACAATTAAACAGATCACTTTTTTTAAACATCCTGAAACTCTGGCACTTCAACCCATCCAATGCAAAGAACAATGGGGAAACTAAGGAAGACACTAATAGCTGATGGAGAGCTCATGGAGAGAAATCCTAGCAAACTTCTAGGTCTTCCAAAGCACAAGAACCCTGTAGATGTAAACCTAAAATCAGCATTTAATGTCTTAGCAATGGAATTCAAGGAACCATTAGCCAAAGAAATTAAGAAATCCATACAATAACAATTCAACCAACTCAAAGAAGAACTCTATCAGAAGATAAGAGAATCCATACAAAAGGAGCTAACAGAACTAAAAAACATGCTAGCAAGCCACAGAAGCATAATTACACACATAGAGAATCGTATGGATAAACTTGAAGATAAAATGCAAGGCAGCAACAACAAAGAAGTCAATAAAAAATGAAAGACAAGATATTGGAAGAAAAAGCAATGTACTTAATGAACAAAGACAAAAATCAATGACTAATAAGAATACCAGAAGAGGAGGGGGGAAAGAAAAGGGGAAGAGCAAGTAGTGAGGGGAAATAATAGCAGAGAATTTTCCCACTCTCTGGAAAGAGGCTGCTTTACAAATCCAGGAAGTGAAAAGAATAGCAAACAAAATAGACCCTAACAGATCAACAGCAAGACATATAGTAATGAGAGAGAGAGAGAGAGAGAGAGAGAGAGAGAGAGAGAGATGAATTCTTCAAAGCAATAGGGGGGGGGACTCTCAAGTACAAAGAAAGGAACATAAGAATCAGAATCAGGGGCCGGGCGGTGGCGCTAAAGGTAAGGTGCCTGACTTGCCTGCGCTAACCTTGGACGGACCGCGGTTCGATCCCCCAGTGTCCCATATGGTCCCCCAAGCCAGGAGCAACTTCTGAGCACATAGCCAGGAGTAATCCCTGAGCGTTACCGGGTGTGGCCCAAAAACCAAAAAAAAAAAAAAAAAAGAATCAGAATCAAACCAGATTCAGAAAAATTTCAGAGAAAAAGACAGTAATGACATATTTAAATTACTGAATGAAAGAAACTTTCAACCTGGAATCTACAACCCAGCAAAACTCTCATTTACATGGGAGGAAGGGTTAAAAACATTCTCAGACAAAAAAGAACTTGCAAGATTTGTGCTGACCAAATAAACTCTAAATGAACTACTTAGAGATCAATTACACAAACCAAACACCCAATTGTGAGAACAACAACCTTACACAATATAACTGCATAACAATCCTCTCTGTCAATAATTTCCTTAAATGTCAATGGACTAAACTCACCCATTAAAAGCCACAGAGTAGAGGGTTGGATCAGAAAACAAAACTCAGATATCTTCTGCCTGCAATAGCACACTTAAAAGTTCAAGATAGACACAGACTCAAAGTAAAGGAATGAAGACAATTATACATACCATTCGAAAAAAAAAAAAAAGGTGGGACAGTAAAACTTATATCAGACCAAATTATATTCAAACTCAAGAAAGTACTCAGACACAAATGTTAGCACTACTTATTGATCAGGTTACATTATTAGACCAAGAAGTATGTCTCTGGGTTGTTTTTTTTTTTTTTTGGGGGGGGGGGGGGGGACACTCGGTGATGCTCAAGGATTACTCCTGGCTATGTGCTCAGAAATTGCTCCTGGCTTAGGGTACAGGTGTGGGTGGGGTGGGGAGGAGGGAGATTTGGGACATTGGTGGTGGGAATGTTGCACTGGTGAAGGGGGGGTGTTCTTTACATGCCTAGGTTGGATGCCTTAATTTTGCATTCTAGTGCTCTATCATATTAGGCTCCAAATACAGTGCTCATTATGACAATGTCTTGATAAAATACTTAAATTTATCCATTTCCTTTTGATTACATCTGCTACTAAGATTTAATTCTTAGGTCCATAGAGACCTCAGAAACAGGCAATTACACACTATAGACATTTTTACAGTTCCCATTCATTGGGTATGTCTTTGAAAAGTACTATTATCTTATTTTTTCTTTTGTAATTAAAACTATGTTACTGCCGGCACGGTGGCACTAGAGGTAAATTGTCTGCCTTGCCAGCGCTAGCGGTTCGATCCCCCGGCATCCCATATGGTTCCCCAAGCCAGGAGCGACTTCTGAGCACTTAGCCAGGAGTATAACCCCTGAGTGTCACCGGGTGTGGCCCCCCCAAAAAAACTGTTACTATTATATCATAATGCTCATGCTTGCAGTTTCCTTTCAAGAAAGGAACCTCAATGCATAAAACAAGGTAGATGATTCTACATAGGTAGACTCCTCTTATGATACTCACAACCACATTACTTAGTATTCTAGATGTGAAAATTATGTCATGCACAATCTAAACCCAAAGGCTTTATTTATCAAAGTTTACCCCACCACTGATGAAGTACCTAGTAATTGAAAAATCTCATTCCTTGATGTTTTAGTCCCATTCTTTTAAGCACTCTGACCATCCCATAAGGGTCAGTCCTCCAACTATGACCTACATATATATCTCGAATGTCTGTCTATAAGTGGGTGTGCGTGTATACGTGGTGGACTCCTCTATGTTTGTCTAATTTGCATTATACATAATACCTATGTATATTGTAATAGTCCCTGCTATATGTTATTCCCTCTTTCCCCCTCCGTTTCATCACCTTACGAAACTCCTATCCTCTCACCCCCTCAATCCTATTATCTCTTCTTATTTAACCCTCTTTACCCTCAGATTTTTTTTTGTTTTTGGGCCACACCTTGCAGTGCTCAGGGGTTCCTCCTGGCTCTGCACTCAGAAATAGCTTCTGGAGACTTGGGGGACTATATGGGATGCCAGGGTTTGAACCTGGGTCTGCCCCAGGTCAGCTGTATGCTAGGCAAATGCCCTACTGCTATGCTATCACCCTGGCCTCAACCCCCAGTTCTTAGTTCTTCTGGATCTGGAATCTTCCTTTTGCCACCCAGCTGTTGAGAGCTGCCACCAGCTCTCAACCCCAAAGGACACCCTCTCAACCCCCCGTCTACCTCCCCAGCAAGAAGTTGCAGCCACCACTCCTGCTATTTTTCTATGAAATCCTTTTTATCCCACCTCACCTTAATGTGGACTGTTGCTTGCTACTGCATTCAGCTCAAGAGGGATCCCCAGTTCAAGGACACTACAAGACCACTATGCAGAATGAAAATGTGTCCTAGATCTTATCCTCCACTCAGACTATCTCAAAAGACTTAATGGGGATATCTATATTTTCTTTGTATGATTCTGTAGACTCATTTTCTTAATAGTTATAACACTTAGTATTTATTTCCATATGTAGAGGGAGCCTCCCCCAAACCATTTTGTTGTTGTTGTTATTGTTTTGTTTTGTTTGCTTGTTTTGGTTCTGCTTAGTAGGAAACTCTAGAGAAAAGTCTTGCTTATTATCAATCTCTCTCAGGTCAAAATCAGGCCACAAAGATTGTATAGCTTGTTATTTTATTTTTACCCCCAAATGCATCAATAATAGCATATAGCATCCTTCATTTTTGCATAGGCACACTGAAATGTGGAAATCTTATTTATAGATAGAAAGTCTTATCTAAAAGAGATAAGAAACCATAAATGCAGAGGAGCTTTTCACCTTGAACATTTGTCATGGGGACTTGACTTAGATCTCAATTGATTGGACATCAACCATCTTATCCCAAACCCCAGATTCCAATCTTAGAACTGGCACAGTTCTCTACACCATCACCAGGAATCAATCTTCCCCCAGGGGAGGCCCTAATACTGCTTTGACAACAACTTGCTCCAGGGTAGGTTCTTATGATACCCTACTGACGCAACAGCAATAACGTGATCTAAGAAGAGGTTGCCCTACCTCACCACCTAATGGTAAGATGAAATCAAAAGACTCCATCATGAGATCTGTGCAAAAACCAAGATCTATAATTACAGAATACTGACTACAACAACTGCAACTGAGTAGAACTTTTCCTGAGACCATAACAAAAGACTTTATCCTAGACTTCATCCTAGGATCTGTGCATAAACCAAGATCTCTAATTACAGAAGACTGGTTTTGACAAGCATGACTGAACAGAACTTTTTCTGGGACCATAAAGATAGGCCTTGGTGTTTGACAACTAACATACCCAGAGCCTGTAGTCACTCTCATGACAATATGCTTCAAGGGTGAAGACACCCTGTATTTCTTAGGCCAAGGAAATTTTCTTTCTAATTTCCCCCAAAGCTTACTGCATCTATAAAAAAGAAAACTTGCCAGATCTGCACCCCCTTTCTTCCTTTGTTTCTCTTTTTTTATTTATTTTTTGTTTTTTTGTTTTTGGGCCACACCCGGTGGTGCTCAGGGGTTACTCCTGGCTATCTGCTCAGAAATAGCCCCTGGCAGGAGTGGAGGACCATATGGGACACCGGGATTCGAACCAACCACCTTAGGTCCTGGGTCGGCTGCTTGCAAGGCAAATGCTGCTGTGCTATCTCTCTGGGCCCTGTTTCCCTTCTTTTAATTTTATTTATAGCTTCTAAACAGGAGCTCTGGCCTTTTTTTTACAAAACCATACAATATGAATCATCCTTTTCTGCCTCATATTTCTATGTCTTCCTACAAATTGGGGGGGGGGGGGAGTTGATGGGACCCAGGAGCAAAACAGTCTTAGAAGCATTGAGTGGAAATAAAAAATGGTCAGACCTAAATACCTAAACCAAAGTCAATGGCAATAGAATCAAGAGATCCAAACTATACTTAGCTATACACAAAAATGGACCTGTTACATAGCAGTCCAGAGGGATAAGGGTGGAGGTATGGGATGCATGCTGGGAACTATGGTTAAGGGAGGTCAACACTGCTGGCTGGAATAGCCTTAATTCACTGTCACTATGTGCCTGAAATACAACTGTGAAAGACATGTAATTCACATTGTTCTCAATAAAAAACTTAAAAAATATATAATGGCAACAAGATTAGAAAGTTTATTAAGAAATTGTTAGGGCCCGAAGAGATAGCACAGCGGCGTTTGCCTTGCAAGCAGCCGATCCAGGACCAAAGGTGGTTGGTTCGAATACCGGTGTCCCATATGGTCCCCCGTGCCTGCCAGGAGCTATTTCTGAGCAGACAGCCAGGAGTAACTCCTGAGCTGTTTTTGGGTATGACCCAAAAAAAAAAAAAAGAAAAAAAGAAATTATTAACATTACTAAGTAGAGAAGGAAGGTCTCTAAGGAGAGGATAGGCAAGAGCTACAACCAGAATTGTGTCAAGAAACTACAGCCATTCCTCAAGATGGCTAAGGCCTGCAAGCACCATTAGCATGATGAAGTGCGGGTACCCTAATTCTGACTCCTTTCCTCAAAGTGTGTTGGCTTTGCCTGCTGAATGATGTATGTAACATTGATCCTTTTGTTGACACCAGAGTGATATTTTTATTAAATATGCCATGTTTTTTGTGAAAATTTTTAAACATGTCTAAGTGATGACTATGGTAAAAAAAAATAACATACCCATCACCCAAAGTCATCATTTATTAACACAGACCCATCTTCTTTCATCTTATTTTTTGCTATAGATTATTTTGATGCAAATTTTAACCATTGTATTATTTTATTATAATCAAATTCACAGGAAAAAAAATGTATGTAAGTTTTGTGGATTTGTTTCTTGGGCCATGCTGGGGATGCTCATGGTTTACTCCTGGTTCTGCATTTAGAAATCACTCCTGATGGATTTGGGAACCATATGAAATGCCAGTAATCAAAACCAATCTTGTTCACTTGCAAGACTGGTGCCCTACCCTCTGTATTATCACTCCAGCCCCAAGAAGAATAAAAAGTAGGTTTAAATTATGAGAAACTGCTTTACATTGTTGGGTGTGGGGAAATTGTTGATATAATAATATAGCGATTTATATGATTCTAAAATTTCAACCTGATTTTGAGGATTTTCCTTTTTTTTTTCTTGCAAGCAAATAATTAATGGAAGTCAAAGGCAAAACCAACTAACCAACAATTACAAAAACAAACAAATAAACAAACAAAAAAAAAAAACCACTACATAGCCATCAGTGTTTTATAAAATTCCAGCACTTACTTGACAAAAGCCAAGTAACAAAAACCATTTTTGTTCTCTGGAACAAAAATATGCAAATGACAAGAGCAGCCAACAGGACCAAGTTCTCAGGTTATTTTTCTTCTGTCTTACAGAGTCATGTTCTACATGAGCATGCACATCCACTCCCACACCCCTTAGGCTTCTCACTTGCTTCTGCCCACAGAGCACACAGACCACAGGAGCGGACCACACTCAGATCAGCTCTTCAACTTGCAGCTTGCAGCTGCAGGGTCTGGTATATTTTTTTAAACACTAAATAAACTCAGACCCCCAGCACTTAAAAGCTATTCTTTCTTAAGAAGTACAGTGTTCCACAGAGGCGTAAATCTTTGGATCCTGGAGAGATCACCGCAGGATGAATCAAAATACACAGCCCACACTCACTCAATGCGCCAAACCTCTTCTTTTAGGGTGTTAGGTTAAGGAGTGTTAAAGAACATTGAATAATAGCCAGTGCTGTTTATGCTGATAATTATTAACTCTGTTTATATGCTTACAATCCCATATTGGGAAAACTTTCCTGCCCACTCAACGCTTTACACAGCTTGGGCGTCACCTTGTCAATCTTAGCACACAGTACTTATACCTGGGAAAATGTGCAAAGCATGTTTATGCTCCTCCTTGGACAGATTGGGGAGGAGGGAGCAGAAAGAGAGCTAATGTTTATTGTGAGCGCCATTCATGCACTTTGTACTTGTGCTTTTGACTTAAATTCTCAGAACAGTTCAAGCAAGTGGGGTTTTTTGGCTTAGTTTTATTTATTTATTTTTATTTTGAGACCACATCTAGCAGTGTTCAGTGCTTACTTTTGGCTTTTCTCTCAGGGATCACTCATGACAGGCTTAAGGAACCATATGGAATACCTGGGATCAAACCGGGATCAGCCACAGGCAAGGCATATGCCCTCCAGACTGTTCTATCAATCCAAACCCAGTTCTAGCAAGTATTATACATAGCTCCACATTATACATAGAAAACTCTGATGTTCAGACTTGCCAAAGTCACCTATGGCAATAAGTACAAGAGCCTTGTTTTTTTTATTATCAAAGATTTTTTTTTACTTAAACACCATGGTTACAAGGTTGTTCATAATACAGTTGTGTTGTTTTTTTTTTTTGTTTTGTTTTGTTTTTTTTGAATTACAAGTCTTTCATAGTTGTATTTCAGGCATTTAGTAACAGTTAATTAGGGCCATTCCCACTACCAATGTTGACCTCTCTCCACCATAGTTCCCAGCATGCATCCCATACCTCCACCCCTAGTCCCCTGGACTACCAGTGTCACAGGCCCTTTTTGTGTTTGGCTTGTTATAGTTTGGGTCTCTTGATTCTGTTGTCAATGACTTTGGTTTGGGTATTTAGATCTGACCTTTTTTTCACTCAATGTTCCTGAGACTGCTTGGCCTCTGGGCCCCATCCACTTTTTTCTTTATTCAATTTGTAGGAAAACATAGATATGAGACAGAAAAAAGTGATTCAAGTTTAATGGTTCTATGTAAAAGGATGGAGCCCCTAACCAGAATATAAGAAAATTAAAAGAAGAAAAGAAAAAAAAAAAGGAAAAGGCAAGGGAGAGGGACAGGTGTAGCATTTTTTTTTTGGCATAGGCAAATCAAACAATGGGGAAATTAGAAATGAAGTTCCATTGGCCTAAGAGATACAGGATACAGGGTGTCTCTATCCATGAAGCATACTGTCAAAATACCAAGTACAGGCTCCAGCCATCCCAATGGGAAAGACAATCCCAATGTCTCTCTTTATGGTCCCAGAAAAAGTTCTGCTCAGTCGTGGTTGTCAAAGTCAGTATTCTGTAGCTAAAGATCTTGGTTTTTGCACAGGTCCTAGGATAAAGTCTTTCTTTGTGGTCCCCCAAAAATTTCTGCTTAGTCACGGTTGTTGTAGACAGTCTTCTGTAACTAGAGATATTGTTTCTTGTACAAATCCTAGGGCAGTGCATCTTCTGATTTCATCTCACTGTTGGGTAGTAAGGTAGAACAACTTGCCCTTAGATCAAGATTTTACTGTTGCCTTGTTGTCAGGGTGTCTTATGGGCCGAACTGGAGCAAGTTGGTGCAAGGGCAGCATTTGGACCTTCCCCATGGGGAGTTTGATTCCTGGGGCTGTTCTGGGCCCAATATTGGGATCTGAGGTTCAGGGTTGAACAATAGATATCTGATTCATTGAGGCAAGAGCCTCATTTCTAACCAAAGTTTTTCTAATGACTGAATCCCTGTTCTTTTTTTTCTTTTAGTTACTAATTTACTAGGTATGACAAACCATCCCTACCTTAAATTATTTTTATTTATAATAATGTCAGGCTTAGGGGCTGGAGCAATGGCACAGCAGCAGGGCCTTTGCCTTTCACGCAGCTGACCCAGGACGGAATGTGGTTTGCTCCCCCAGTGTCTCATATGGTCCCCCAAGCCAGGAGCATTTTCTTAGCTCATATCTAGAAGTAACCCCTGAGCTTCACCGGGTGTGGCCCAAAAATTAAAAAAACAATGTCAGGCTTACTTTTTTATCTTGCACAAAATTTCAGAGACCCTTCCCTCAGGGAATATATATATATATGCTTTAAAGATTGACATCTTGGAGAAGCCCAACCCCGGAACTTGATATTGACATAATGCTATTCACCACATTTAAAAAAAAGTTAAGTAAAAATAGATTTTATTTGGAGGTACTGAGGAAGGAGAAGAAGAGGACAAAGAGGAGAGAGAGTAATGAGTACAGCCCTCAAGAGAAAATGTGGGTTTCTCCAAAGGCAGAGAAAGACCTGGTACACAACCCAGCATGAAAGTAGAAAAGTCCGGGCCCGGAGAGATAGCGGTGTTTGCCTTGCAAGCAGCCGATCCAGGACCTAAGGTGGTTGGTTCGAATCCTGGTGTCCCATGTGGTCCCCGTGCCTGCCAGGAGCTATTTCTGAGCAGACAGCCAGGAGTAACCCCTGAGCACCGCCGGGTGTGGCCCAAAAACTAAAAAAAAAAAAAAAAGTAGAGAAGTCCACATCTCAATAGGGGAGATATAGGCCTCATGTGCTCAGATACTATATACCCAGGCAACAAACACATGTGCACCATAATGCTATTCACCATTCAAAACATCTGAGTCAGGTAGCACCATTTGACCCGTTGGTCCTCTTTATTTTGACCCAAATCCAATCTCAGTAACACAGTGCTTTCAATTGTTGTATCTTCTTAAATTTACTTCCTAATCTGGGGAAGTCCTTCACATAATTTTTAGTTATTTATAGACTTTGGAACTTGTAAAAGTTACTGCCTTTTTAATATATAATGTTCCTCAGTTTATATATTTTAGATATTTTTAAGGATCAACCATCACATAACCATAGCTGTACATTATTTGTATGGGAACATACTTATTGACAAGACACTACACTCAAATGAAAGTCACTTTTGATTTTGTTCATTACAATGCCTTCTACACTCATGAATGATAATACATTTATCTGTGATATACATTTTATTTAGCCTACTCACCATGTCTGCCTATAATTAAGTACATCTATTTTCATGGTCTCTTGGCAGCTTGCTCTGAACAAGTCCATAGTCATACACATACCAAAGTAGAAATTATTCCTCTAAATTTAAAGACTCTATAGAGAGTTGGTACAGTCAGAAAACATATGTTTACTATTTCCTACTACATAATGTCTATGATTTTTGTTTTTTTAATTCCACACTGTAACAGATTTTCAGGTGTTGAACCTCACAGCTACCTTTGAGACATATCATCTTATCTTGCACAATCAAACTATTGTGCAATGAATAAAGATTCTGAGTCTGTGATTTGACCAAGACCTCACATATACTACAGAACTATATGGAGATTCTAAAGCAGTTATACTTCCAGATAAGATAAAAAAAATCTTCTTATCTACATGACTAATTTTCTGCAAAAACATCTGTAATTTCCCTATACAGCCATTAGGAGAGATGAAGTCATGAAATTTTCCTATACATGCATGGAAATGGAAACTATTATGCTGAGTGAAATAAGTCAGAGGGAGAGAGATAGACACAGAATAGTCTCACTCATCTGTGGAATTTAAGAAAAATAGAAGGCAGTATTTTAATAATACCCAGATACAATAGAAATAAAGGCTGGAAGAACTGATTCACAATATGAAGCTTACCACAAAGAGTGTTAAAAGCAGTTAGAGAAATAGCTACACTAACAACTATCATGACAATATTAATGAGTGAGAGAAGTAGAATGCCTGTCTTGAATACAGGTAGGGGGTGGAGGAGGAGATGCGGTCATTGGTGGTGGGAAGGTTGTATTGGTGAATGGGGAAATATTCTTTTTATGACTACAACCCAACTATAAACATATTTGTAATCATGATGCTTAAATAAAGATATTTTTTAAAAGAAAATAAATAAAAGACACTTTTTTGAAAAAAAAAATCTGTGATTCCTTTATTTCCTGTTTTCCAAATACCTTTCCTGATTCAGTTCTATAACGTTCAGTTTTAAGATCAAGGGAGAGTTTCTAATTGAGGAGGAAGGAACTATATTTTTATTATCCTAGTATTTATTGAGTACTGACTAGAGGTGTGACAGTATTCTAAATGATTGGTATGTGTGGTCCCTCTGAATCTCTTAACAACTCTAAAAAAGAAGGTACCAATACAATTCAGGGTGAGCTTCTTAGCATTCATCCTTATCTGAATGTTCTTTCTCTTCAGCACCCAAGAGGATTATACTCCCCACCCCTGTCACTGTTGGGCAGAGCCATTTTTCTAAGACCAGCCAATGAGCTGGAGGCAAAAGTGAAGTGCCATTCCCGCACTGAAGCCCTTCATTGTTGATGCTCAGTGAGCTGTGCAGGAGCGAGCTGTGCACCATCTGTTGCCTTGCTCTGTGGCAACTATGAGGCTTCCTTGGGGAGCCCACAGATTTGACTTCACTCAAAAATACTTCTAAACACTATTCAAGAATGGAAGTGGATGCTTGCTTAGAGAAATTAGCCCTAAGCCAGGCAACAGACAATCACCCTAATCTCAGTGTCTTAATGCAAAGTGTATATCCCTCATTGGCTCAGTCCCATATAGCTTAGATGTTTCCACCATGTGGCTTTTTCATCTGAAACATGTACTCTCAAATCACTGAGATAGGGATAGTAATAATAGGCAGAAAACCCAGAATCTTCCCTGCTTGCCTCTTGTCTGAGTGCCATCAGCCATTTCTTTCCTTGTCAGATCCTATGTCCTTTCAACTCACTCCCTTCTCCTTCTGCAATGTCCATACTCCTTCTCCTGTAGGTCTGAGAACCTCTGAGAAGATCTTACTTCTATTCATGTGCTATCTCTTCTGACTGTACTTCATATACAGTATTTCTCAGGATTCACCTTCTTCAGAATTATAAAAACCATTTGCTTTTTTATACAAATTCTGAGGCATCCATGGACTCCTGGGACCATGGCCCGGTATTCCGCCTTTTCCTCTTACTGAGGAACTTCTTGGTGTCTAGGGGTGTTTTAAAACTATTGTAGAGTTTGCAGGCCAGATAAGAATTAGGCAAACTTTAGTGATTTATATTTTTTCATGAATTCACATACAATCAATTCCATTATTTTACTTATTTCTCAAAAATTTACATTTATACTTCAAGGCATTCATAAAAAAAAAACTGCTTAATACCACCATAAAGGAAAGGCTGGTGTCACCATAAAAAAATAGACAACCGTGGGATATCCACACACACAACAGAATAATATTCTGATATAAAATAAAATGAGCTAACAGCAATGATAATAGACTTAGAGAACTGTAAATTTAAAATATTAAATGATAAAAACCAATCTAAAGAGACTAAATACAACTCTAGAATATTCTGAAATGAACCCCACTATATTCTACTGAGTATTTTAGGGTAGAACACAATAGATTTTTAAGGAAGGCTGGTGCTATAATGATATATACAATTCATCCTACATTTGCTAAGGACTTAGACTGTACAAGATCAAGAATGAGCCCTGAGTCTCAGAATAATAGCACAGGAGTTTGAGAAACTGCCTTGCAAGCATATAATTATGACTTCAAATTCCTGGTGTCCTACATGTTCTGAGCACATCTTCACAGCTCTACTATTGAACCAGGCAATTCTGTGGTCTATGATCTTGTGCTGAAAGCATCTGCCACACAGCTAGGTGTATGTAAGCATCACAAAAAGGCTTGAGATTCTTGACAAGCACTAAGATGTACAAGCACTTGGGCCGGAGAGATAGCATGGAGGTGGGGCATTTGCCTTACATGCAGAAGGATGGTGGTTCGAACCCCAGCATCCCATATGGTCCCCTGAGCCTGCCAGGAGCAATTTCTGAGCCTAGAGCCAGGAGTAACCCTTGAGTGCTGCCGGGTATAACCCAAAAAAAGGAAAGGAAAAGAAAAGACGTACAAGTATTAAGATGTACTAAGCACCACAGCAGCCTACCATGAGTGCTGTCACAATAGATTGTTAGATAGTGCTAAGAGAGCTTCAACAATACAAACACTACAACTAAAGGAATATAATGGGGTCATGGATATGACTAAGCAACTAAATGGCTGTATTGCATTCCTGAGACCTAAGTTTGATCCCTTGAATCACAAAAAATTATCATAATAAATCAATAAATAAAATGAATTCAAACTTCCACAGCTGAGTATAAAAGCATGGAAGCCTGATGTGTATCCCCTGAAAAGCACCACTCCTAAAATGTAGAATATCACAGCCAGATATCACCACAATGTCAACAACAAGGAAGAAAAGGGGTAGGGGAAGAAATAAAAAACATATAAATAAGTAATTTTAAAGGCTTTACTAAAATGAATGAGCCCAATGTAAACCATGAACTTTAGTGATAATGATTGTCAGTGTTGATTCATCCAGTTCAATACATGCACCTGCATGTATTGGTGCAAGATGTTGATGGCAAGGGAGGCTTCATAAGTGTCAGGTAGGATGTGGTATGCAAAGTCTCTGTACTTTTAGCTTCCTTTTGCTATGAACTTAAAACTTTGCTTTAAAAAATTGTTTGTTAAAACACACACAGGCCTGGAGAAATAATATAATGAGTAAGGCACTTTTTTGCATATGATTGACCCAGGTTCAATTTCTGGAATTATATGTGGTCCCCTGTGCAGCAGCAAGAGTGATCCCTGAAATCATCTCTGCATACCATTAGGTATGGCCCAAACACTCCTTCCAAAACAAATGATGCACACAAAACAAGCTAGATGAATCTATTCTAACTAGTGATTCTGCATGTTCAAATGTTCTAGCCTGACACCTCTGTGTTTATAAAAGAGACTAATACTCATCATAAAGATGTTAAAGACATTATTGCTCCAATCATATGTTTTTTCTGAACATAATTATCAGTAGAAGAACAAATTGAAAAGAGAACAATATACTCAAAGGAGGATCTAAGTTATTTAATGCTATGTCTGTCTAGGATATTCATCCCACCCCCAAGTCCTCAGAAACACCAGTGTAGACAACATGAAGTACAAACACCTTGCTGTCACATGTAGGACAACTCTTTTCTCTACTACTTTTTCAACATGTTCCTTTAGTAATGAGTTCTGTGGACTTAGAGTCCACAAAGTGTTCTTCTGCGAAGTTCCTGCCAAACAGAGTAGGCTTCTTGATAAAGATCTGTAGGGTTGTCATGATGAAAATGAATAAAGAAAATGATATGAGGTAAGGACCTAGACAGGACTGCACAGCAGTCCAGTTGAGCCCAGCAGAAAATCTGCTGAGCAGAAGATACCAGACTTTTTGTTAGGCACAGAAACAGCTGGGGCTGTTCTGTGGTCAAAGCATAACCTTCCTTAGAGTTTCTGGCTCTCTTAAAACTCCAGTAATGAAGAGCAACAGTTTAAGGGCCAAAAAAGTAGTAAGTGGGTAGGGTGCTTGCCTTGCATTCAGCAGACCCAGGTTCATTTCTAGCACCCTATGGTGCCAGACACACCACTTGGAGTTATCCCTGAAGGCAGAGGCAGGAGTAATCCCTGAACACCAATTGGGGCCCAAAATTCTCCCCGAAAAAGAGCAGCAGTGTAATCTGGAACCTTCATTGGGTCTCTTAGTCCCCTGAGAGAATGAAAGTAAATATCACACCCTCTCAATGAATATTTGCACAATGCTAACTTTTTATGGCTAGTGTTCAAATTCACTATTTTATTCCCCTTTTATAAATCAGAAAACCTACATCTAGGGAAGGCAAGTAAATTTCCCAATTGGGAAGGGCCTAAACTGGAATTTAAGTCCACATTATCTAACTTCAAAGGCTATGTTCACCTCACCTACAACAGAAAAGCATGTTCCTGGACAAATGGTTTCAAGATGAAATAATAATGAGCCCTATGATCCCTATGATTACTAGGATAAATCAGCACTATGTGTGGGTATCCCCTCCCTCAACTTCTTATTTATCCTACCTGAATGATCAGAACTGCCCACACCTGGACTGGGTGGGTAGAGGAGGCTGACTGAGGGGAGAGAGGGGTTAAGAAGGAGAGTTTGAGAGAGAAGTGTGGCAGAAGCAAGAATAGGCAGAAGCGAGAATAAGCTGAAGCGAGAATAGGCCGAAGTGAGAATCAACAGAGAATCAGCATCAGATTCAGTATCAGCAGTTGAACATTATCAAAGAAGCAGCAGCAGTAGCTTCAGCAAAGGGAGTTAGCCAACTGGGAAGCCAGGAAAAAGCAGCTGAAAGGGAGACAGAGGCCGAGAGAGCTAGAAGTAGAGAAGTAGCTGTTAGAGGCCATGTGAGGAAATGTATATGTTAGGTTAGGGCCATAAAATAAAGCTGGCTGACTCCTGGAACTTCATCTGTCTGCTTTGTGAATCTCTCCACCCTCATCCTGCAATCTTCAGACCTGCGAGGCCATAGGGGCTGCAGGAGCCAAGTCGAGCCCAGAAAGGCCTCACCATCCCCCTAGGTGAGGACTCTTTAATTTATATTAAAGCAACAACTATGTATCATTTCTTTTTTTTTTTTTTTTTTTTTTTTTTTTTTTGGTTTTTGGGCCACACCCGGCAATGCTCAGGGGTTACTCCTGGCTGTCTGTTCAGAAATAGCTCCTGGCAGGTACGGGGGACCATATGGGATACCGGTATTCGAACCAACCACCTTTGGTCCTGGATCGGCTGCTTGCAAGGCAAATGCCGCTGTGCTATCTCTCCGGGCCCAACTATGTATCATTTCTGAATTAGAAAAGGGAGTTGGTGGGGGTGGATGGTCTCTCAAAGGGCTATACTTATTCTCCTTTGCTTCACATTTTAATTTATAAACAAAGAAACATATTTATGCACACAAGCACACATACAAATCAGCATTTTGCCATGTGCACACTAAGGAACAGAGACATTGGGATGACCATGTGTCAGGAAGGAGGGGAAAGAAACAATAAATATCGAGTTTTGACTGGATAAAGAGTTGGCCATTAGGGTAGTCTCAAGAATCTTCTTTTGAAGAAATTGACATTAATTCTCTTTAATACCATTTAAAGTAATTTTTCTAAAACTGTGGCCAGAGTGATAGTAAAGTGAGTAGAGTACTTGCCTTGCATGCCATTTGTTCTCTGGCATCCCATATAGTTCCCTGAGTATTTTCAGGAGTGATTACTAAGTATAGAGTCAATAGTAAGCCCTGAGTACTGCCAGAAACCAGAGGACAAAAAGAAAAGGAAGAAAACTAATGCGACCTATCTTCAACATTTCTGAATTCAGAACCTGAAAAAATCCAGTTGAAACTGGGTCCAAAACTGAGGCCCATTTGTGCCTATTTCAGGGCATCATGATCACAGGGTTGGATGATTTCATTTTTCCCTGATCATTTGCATCTACCTGGATCTCAAATTGTAACACTCAACTTTTTATTTTTTGTTTTGTAATGAAGCATATGTAGCCTATTCATACTTGTAACCTAAGTAAAGGGGAATATCCACTGTGTATACTAAGTAATAAGCACAGGTAGGCTCTCTTACATTGGATCCATCATGGGAGGAGGATGGTATGCAGCTCAGGTCACACAGTTTTGCTTGCCAGCCTTTACATCCAGGCTCACTTCCAACTTGGCTTTCTTCCCAGCAAACAAGAAGCTGCTAGCTGCTCACTCATTCCCACACTCCTTTTAGTATTCCCTCCCCCTAGGACCTAGTCTTTCTCCCCAACTCACAGGCTGGGCTTCTTAAACATACCAGCTGGAAATGAGTACAAGAGAAAGTGGGCACTACTGGAGCAGGGATGGGAGAAACACTTCACATCTCTCCTTTCTTCCTCAGGATCTTTTGAAGAGCTGGTTTATGCCTGCCTTACCAGATTTATTAACAAACTCTGGAGCCACTCTGTGTGACTCAGATAGAAGCCACACCTAAGGAGTCAGCCAGCCCATCACAAGCAGATGCAGACTGGAAAATGATGTGGGATTATCCCAAAGTGAACACTGCAGCAGATCAGCAGACAATAGAGGTGAGAATCACTCCAAAAGAGTCCAGACACCAGGTGTCTTCCCTCCTTTACCCTGTGCTCTGTCTGTTAAAGAGAGACAGATGTACTGTGTTTGGTTTGTGCTTTTGCATGCAAATAATAGTGGAATCTGAGAAGTAGTAAAGAATCTGAGTGTGGTTCTGGAACATCCTTCTCTCATCTCTTAGGAAGGAATTAATGAGTCCTGAGTGAAAAGAGGGTCCTGCAAGCTTCCATTTCTACTAGGACCAGGTGGGCTGGGATGATTACTCAAAGGGCCAAAGCTCTTGCTTTCTATCTAGAATCATGGAGTCCTTTCCCTGAACTGCATGTTTCTTCTAAACACTGTCAGGAGAAGCACTAAGTAAATCAATACACACATACATAAATAAGGGCTGGGAGATAGCCCAGCAGTTATGGTTCCTGACTGTCTTGAACCTGACTCAAGTTTGATTTCCAGCACCACAGGGTCTACCAAATATCATCACATCACACCCTGCATGGCCTCATGTATATCCAGGATCTGAGCAGCATCAAATCCTCAGATCTTAATTTAACTACCAATCCAGCAGGCAAGAATCACCTATGGAAGCCCCAGTCTTTGAGCAGATCTTGGTAGGCCCCCAAACAAGTAAGCATAAAATAAATGTAAACAAAAGAGACCAGAAAACAGACTGAAAAGCTACAGTGGAAAAACCTAATAAAAAATAAAAATACCGGGGCCGGTGAGGTGGCGCTAGAGGTAAGGTGTCTGCCTTGCAAGTGCTAACCAAGGAAGGACCACGGTTTGATCCCCCGGCGTCCCATATGGTCCCCCCCAAGCCAGGGGAAATTTCTGAGCACTTATAAGGCCAGGAATAACCCCTGAGCATCAAACGGGTGTGGCCCAAAAAAACAAAAAAAAAAAAGAAAAGAAAAAAAAATACCTACCCATGACTCTGGGGATAGTGGTTAATAGGAAATTTTCTTTTTTCTTATATAGTTCTACATCCAAGGTCCATACTAGATCTATTACCTAATAATGTGAAATATTTTCTCTTCTATGTGGTATGTATTTGGTGTACACACATGATTCCAGCAGTCACATGATCACCAACAACTTGGAACAGAGATCTTTGGGATCTTTGCTTGAAGACATATTTAAACATACTATGTAATCTATTAACTGGGACTAGTATCCTGAAACAAGATGATATATGATTTGGGAAGAATCAAGATTCATCTTTCTGCTTAGGCTAAAAATCTCTCTGAATACCACCCCCAATTTCATTGCAACAACTCCCAACTCTCAAGTTCAGAAAGGATCTTAAGAGTTTTTATTCCCAGAAATGTATATGATTTCCTGCTTCCCCCTAAGTAGCCTTTAATATCTTGAGAAAGCTTTGAGAAATATAATAGCAAAATCCAAATTATCACTAGAATGGAATCCACTGTGACGCCTGCAGGCAACAGGCTTTCTTTCTGTAGGGGGCCCAACTCTGGCTCATCTTCATTATGACCTGATTCACAGGGTAGTAAGTATATTAACTCAAGGAGACATATATTTTTCTGAACATGTACATCTGGGATTCCTATGCAATCAGCTATGACTTTAATCCTGGAAGGTTCTTTTGTTTAGGATCAAAGTAAGATAGGTAAAAGGTGGCTATTGGGGCAGTAAGAGAAAAGCTTAAATAAGACCACTGGAGTGTCCATATGCCTGTTTAGTGTTCAAGCCTCTCATGGTATAGGATGGAGCAAGAAAAAGGTAGAAAATAAGAGTGACCTAGATCCATGATGGTGTGTATTATACATTCCGTATGAAATGCTTGTTGTGTCAGATATGTCTATCAGGCTAAAACAAAAGTCAGAGGAAAATAAAAGTTCTAAAATCAACACTCTTTTACAGATCTTTGGAGATAGATTTGCCAGGATAAGAAAGTAGAATGTGTTTTTAACAGCTGTTTTATTTACTTTTAAATGTTTTTCCTTTTGCTCATAGGACTCTCTCCTCTCTTTCTGGAGAATCTTTTTTTTTTTTTTTTTTTTTTGGTGGGGAGAAACTATATCCTACCATGCTCAGATTACTCTTGGCTCTGTACTCAGAAATAACTCCTAGGATGAACTGCCTCTGCCTTGTTGTGTGCTGGGCCATGAAACACACCATCCAGAATGTTCCCTGAAGGCACTGATCCAGAGGTGAGCTGTCCCCGCCCACAAAGGGTGAAGCCCAAGGAGCACAGCTTGCTCTACTTTGCTTTGCAGCAGAACATATCTCCTAGCTAATGAACTCCAGCACAACATGAAGAAATTACCACACTACAAGCACTTGAAAGAAGTGAATCAAACACTCCTGAAATTCATTTGGAACAATAAACATCCAAGAATAGCTAAAGCAACCCTTGTGAAAAAGAAGATAGGAGACATCACTTTCCCAAACTTTAACTTGTACTACAAAGCAACAGTCATTAAAACAGCATGGTATTGGGAATAAAGACAGAACCTCAGACCAGTGGAATAGACATGAGTATTCAAAGAATTTTCCATAGACATACAATAAATTAATTTTTAGTAAAGGGGCAAGAAACACAAAATGGAGCAAGGAAAGCTTCTTCAACAAGTGGTGTTAGGATGCCTGGTCACCCACATGCAAAAAAGTGAACTCAGACTTCCATCTAACCCCATGCACGAAGGTCAAATACAAGTGGATTAAAGACCTTGATACCAACGATCATAGCAATCATAATGAGTGAGATAAGTAGAATGCCTGTCTCAAATATAGGCAGGGGTTGGGAAGGAGAGATGGGTGGCATTGATGGTGGGAATGTTGCACTTGTGAAGGGAAGTGTTCTGTTTATGACTGAAACCCAACTACAATCATGCTTATAATCATGGTGATTAAAGATTTTTATATTTAAAAAAGACCTTGATATCAGACCCATAACCGCCAGATATATAGAAGAACACATAGGTAAAACATTCCATGACATTGAGAATAAAAGCACCTTCAAGAAGGAAACATCACTTTCCAAACCAGTGAAAGCAGAGGTAAACAAATGAGACTATATTAAGCTAATAAACTTCTGCATGTTAAAGGAAATAGTGACTAGGATACAAAGACCACCCACAGAATGTGATAGACTATTCACCCAATACCCATCAGATAAGGGTCTAATATCTAAGATATACAAGGTACTGATAGAACTTAACAAGAAAAAAAACTTCTAACCTCATCAAAAAATGTAAAGAAATGAACAGACATTTCCTCAAAAAAGAAATACAAATGGACAAAAGACACAAGAAAAAATGCTCCACATCATTAATCATCTGGGAGTTGCAAATCAGAACAATGATGAGGTACTACCTCATGCCAAAGAGACTGGCACACATCATGCACACACAAACACACACACACACACACACACAAACAATCAGTATTGACTGGGAAGTGGAGAGAAAGGAACTCTCATTCACTGCTGGTGGGAATGCCGTCTACTCGAGCCTTTCTGGAAAACAATATGAAGATTCCTCAAAAAATTGGAAATTGAGCTCCCATATGATCCAGCTATACCACTGTTAGGATATACACTAGGAACACAAAAACACAATACAAAAATACCTCTGCACGCCTATTTTTTATTGCAGCGCTATTTACAATAACCAGAATCTGGAAACACCCCACATACCCAACAATAGATGAGTGGCTAAAGAAATTGTGGTACATATACACAATGGAATCCTATGCAGCCATCAGGAAAAATGAAGTCATTAAATTTTCTTATACATGGATGAACATGGAAACAATTATGCTGAGTGAAATAAGTCAGAGAGAGAGATAGACACAAAATACTCTCACTCATCTGTGGGAATTAAGAAAAATAAAAGACAGTATTTTAATAATATGCAGAGGCAATAGAGATGAGGGCTGGAAGGAGTGGTTCACAATACAGAGTGTTGAATGCAGTTAGAGAAACAACTACACTAACAACTATCAGGACAATGTTAATGAATGAGAGAAGTAGAATACCTGTCTTGAATACAGGCAGGGGGTGGGGGAGGTGGGAGTTGGGAGGCATTGGTGGTGGGAAGGTTGCACTGGTGAAGAGGGGTGTTCTTTTCTATAACTGAAACCCAACTACAAATGTATTTGTAATCATGGTGCTTAAATAAAGATATTAAAAATAAAAAATAAATAAAATGAAATGAGAAAGAAATCACTCCTGGCAGTCTCAGGGGACCATATGAGATGCCAGGGATCAAACCCAGGTCAGTCCCTGGTTGGCCATGTGCAAGGCAAATGCCCTACTACTGTGCTATCATTCCATACCTGTTTCTGAAGGATCTTGCATTCACTTTTGACTGGATTGTCTTTTCTCTTTCCTCTTTTAATAAAATTTTTTATTTTGCTAAAAATTTTTATATAGAGATAGATGTCAAAGAAATAGTGTAGGAGTTAAGGAAGCTCCCTTGCACCCAGTCAGCCTCAGTTTAACCCCTGCTGTCACACAGAGTTCTTTTAGCACTACCAGGAGTCACTCCTGAACACAGAACCAGGAACAGCACATGAGCATCATTGTTTCCAAATCTCCAAAATAAGCCAATAAAAATGAAATAAATATTTTAATACATAGTATGTGAGCCACCACATACCTCTAGGGCCATAACTGTAGCAATTGTTCAACTGTGTGTGGTGATACACTAAATAATGACACAGTTTATTATTATATAGATCTGTAAGATCTACATTCACAGAGTGCTTGTCACATTATGGAGTCTCTAGATTCTCTGAATCTATACAAATCTTCTTTTGTTCCACCCAAGTCCAAACACTTACTAAAATAATCCATATTTTCTTGACTTTTCTCAAAATAGAGCTCTAGGGGAGTGAACCCCTAAAAGAAGAAGAGATGAAGACTGAGACTATTTAAACTCTTTCAGATTTATTTTCTGTTTTGCATTGTGCCTAAAATAGGTCTGCTTTTATTGTGCCTAAAATGGATCCTTACAGCCATGACCACCATGATGGATTTCTTTTTGGTACCCACCTACTAGCTCAGCTCCTTAGGTTTCAGTCTCCCTTCCTTGTTGAGGTATCCATGTGGCTGATGTCTCTTCCTCTTCCAGGTGTTTTACTTCAACCAGACAACCTAAGTCTATTTTTTATGGTTTTTAGTAGCAATAAAGATGTCATCTTTGACTAACTGGGGAAAGGTAGCAATATACCTTCACTTCTCTCTTTCAAAAGGTACTTCTCATTCTCACAGCTTTTAAGCATCCTTCTTGTACCCATGTGGCTGTAATTCACTTTCAACTCTGTGGCTGTATCTTTTTAAGCCCCAGTGATGCCTGGGTTAGATTATCATACTAGTGCCCGGAGAGATAGCACAGCGGCGTTTGCCTTGCAAGCAGCCGATCCAGGACCAAAGGTGGTTGGCTCAAATCCCGGTGTCCCATATGGTCCCCCATGTCTGCCAGGAGCTATTTCTGAGCAGACAGCCAGGAGTAACCCCTGAGCATTGCCGGGTGTGGCCCAAAAAAAAAAAAAAGATTATCATACCATCAGAGGGCAGAGCCATATCTGTCTTATATATACAGACCTTTTTTTTTTTAACTTGATTGATTGGTTTCTGAGCCACACCTGATGGTGCTCAGGGCTTACTCCTGACTCTGCACTCGGAAATAGCCCCTGGTAGGCTGAAGGACCATATGGTCTGCCAGGAATCAAACCAGGAAACCTCTCAGGTTGGCTGCATACAAGATAAATATCCTACCACTGTGCTACCTCTCTGACTTCTTCAGGCCCTTTTTAGTGAAACTGCAGACACAAATAGGCACTTAGTAAAGACTTTTGAACATGGAAACAAAGAAGCAGCATTGTGCCTACATAGGAGCACTGAGTGCATGGGAAGCAATCTACTACTGCTCATGGTGATCTTCCTACTGTAGCCTCAGAAGCAACCGTGCTACTTCTTTTCAATGAGGCAGAAAAGGTACCTTCTTGCCTATGTGACAGAAAAACACTGTTATCATTTAATGTGTGTGATGCTCAGAAAACCCTCATGCAACAGACGTTGGTGAGATATAAAGAGGTTGTGTCATTTTTCTCAGTTTTTCTGGCTTTGGTGAGCTCAGCTTGCCCACCATTATTGTATCTTATTGTACACTATTGCCTACCACCACATTGTACCTCATAGTGAGCTATAGCAACTCCAATCAAAATGGCAAGGAAGAGGTTGCCAGCTGCACTCCTATCCCAAACTCTGATGGTTCTTAAACTCTGTATAATCCCAGTAAATTGCTGAGAAAAGAGAATTTCTCTCTTAGCTTTTAGCATGGATTCAAGTCTCAAGCATTTGTTTAAAACCTCATTTCTCTTCTCTTGCCTTCTTTTCTCAAACATGATAAGCATTCTCACACATAGATCTTGGAACTTACTGTTTGCTCTTCCTCTAGACCTATACATAAGCTAGGTTCTTTTGACTTAGACATTCTATCTAATGCAGTTGCATCTTTCCCAAACCCTCCATTTTCATCCTAGTCTATACCATTTTCTAATGTTCCTTCCAACATAACATTGAATTAGTGGCATTCTACTAGTTTACTTTTCTCTTTCTGTGTCTCATTAGAATGTCAGCTTCAGGAGAGGAGAGACCTCATCTGTTGTGTTCACTCCTAAAAAATAAAAACAGTCCACTGCCTAGATAGCAGCTGGCACACTGTAGGTATTCAATAATCATTTGTTAAATAAATGCATGCATGAATGAATACATGCAACGCCCTTTATAGGTCTGTGCAAAGGTATAACTGGCTGCCTCCTTACCATAATCATTACAAGCTTTTACTAGGAAGAAACCAAATCTTCATTTTTTGGCAGCTTTTCAGTCCCTAGAGCAGTTGCAAATGACTAGGGGGTGGGGAGCTGTTCAGTTCCTTTGTTTGGGCAGAAAATGAAGATATCAGGGAGCAGAGAGAAAGGAACAAGATCTTTGAGTTACTGAGATTGCAGAAGAGCATCCCCCAGGTCAAAGTGTGGACAACTACTGGACAGCTTTCTCCTTCGTCAAAACAAAATACTAAACTCTCTTCCCCCGCCCGTCTCTTTCCCTCTCTCCTTTTATCTCTCTTCTGCAGAGATTTTCTCCTATCTCCCCTTTTGTATCAAGTCTCTGAAATTTTGCAAAAAAAAAAAGTGATTGGCATGTGAGAAAGTATGCCCTCCACATATAACCCATGCCACTTATTGCCACTATACCCAATCTCTTTAAATCTCCTGGCTTCTGCACAGACAAAGAAAGCCACCTGAATAACAACATACATATAAAGTTCTTAATTTGATCCAATCTTAATTCTGACATAACTCCTTATCTCTTGCTCCCACATAACAATAGAACATTGCTTTATTGGAGTAATCTTTTCATACAATGCTTTGTTTATAAAAGAAATGCTCCTAACCCCTGAGCCATTTTATATCATTCTTTTCAAAGCATTTCCCTTACTAATTACCTTTGCATTCTCCCAACCTGCTCATCAAAGAAAAGAGTGATACAAGAAAAGTTGTTTTAAGACCCAGATATGGCAAAAGGGGCTCAGATGTCTAAATAAATTTGATAAAGTTCACACAGAAAGTAAGATCTCATCCAGAATAGCTTTCAAGCCCTGCCAATATCTGGAAACAAGAGTGCTCTTGCCATAAAGCCATCTTCCCAGCAGCCTATGTGACATACAGACCTGAACCAGCTCATATGATAGAAGAATGAGTTTAAGCTTTAGAAAATTACATCATTGTCTTTTGCCAAAGATAAGAAGGGTTCTGGTCGAGCTAGAAAGCTGAACAGGAGCACCCCAAACTGCGGGACCTTTTAGTTGAGGGTCTCAGCCAAGACACTCTGTTTTGTTCTCCACCTGGAAGCCCAGTATAAAAAATGAGAGTTGAAGGAAAGGCACTAAACCTGCACTCTAACCTTTGTCTCAGCTCTGGACAGAACTTCATTGAGACTTAAAGTAACTTTAATCATAAGAGTTCTCACTCTCAGTTTCTTTGGTTATTCAAGCTGAGATCTATGTCACCTCATAATGTCCAGTCATCCTCTGTTCCTGATGTGTTTGCCATCTAGTCAAAGAAGGGGTGTAAAAAATACCTGCTGAACATGCCACTCAGGGAGCCAGTTCTCAATAAGAGTCAAAGACACAGGGGGCCACCCACACAGAACTTACTGCCTGATCACTTGTGCAAGGAGCTCCCAGAAGATTTCGCTATACCTCTGGAAAGAGATTAAAGTGACCACACAGCCCAGACCAATTTCCAATTGGATGTTTCTTCTCCTAACATCTCTAACTAGATCTAATTTTCTTTTCTGTTTGTTTTATTTTGCTTAGGGACTACTACTGCCAAAGGTGATCAAGGCTTATTCCTGGCTCTCCACTAAGAATCACTCTTGGTGTTGCTCAGGGGATCATATGGGTTTTCAGGTATGAATCCAGGTTAGCTGTGTGCAAAGCAAGCACCCCACTGTACTAGGTCTCAGGCCCTTAGATCAAATTTTCAGGGGAATATTTAACTGAGATTCTTTAGAAGTATGTACTTTTTCTATCTAGCTCTCCAGACACCAGATTGAAAGGAGAGCTAGAAGGGATGGCATGAGTGTTTGTGAAAGTCTGAGGGACAAGAAAAATGCTCAGACTTGGAAAGTCTCTGTTTCATGACTTCTTGGCTTTCCCTGTCCTGGATGGTGAAAGTTTGAGTGATAATACAAATTGTTGCAACAACATATGAGAAAGTAATACATCAGATTCCCTATTCTATTAAGCTCACTCAACTCTACTTCCTGCTTTGAACTTGAGTTCAAAGTAAAACTTGAGTCTACCAATTTGAGTTTTAGTAGACTGTAATGTCTTCTTGGACCTCACATTTCCTTTTCAATTACTAACGCAAACTGCTGAGAATACATAGAGAATATTGAAGTGCATGCTTTCAAAGTGAAGGAAAAGACTCAGCCTCATTGAGCTTCAGTCTATAAAACTAAAAAACTGAGGACAAGATTTCAACATATTTAAAGAGAGGACAAATGGCCAAACTCTAAATCAAAAACAGAAGGGGCAAAATGTCACTGACAACAAATCACAGAAAAAGGCAATAAGCATGAAGTGACCATCAAGTTTCTTTTCTTCATTCACCATTTCTGTCTTCTGAATTTCCTATTTTGAGGATGCTTATGGAATTCAGGGGTGGAATTAAAGATTCTGGCATTAAAAATAAATGTAAAGTTGAAGCTACAGCTGAGCCCTAGGCCTCATCAATAACCAGGTATCTCTTGAATAAACTTAAATGTCAGAATTTCCATTGAGCTCTTACCATGTGTGGTCCTCATACTACCATAAGAGATTTCCTTATGGTAGCAAGCAGTGGAGTTCGAATCTGTGAAAACTGAAGATACCACTAGGGAACAGGAGAAAGGAAAGGAGTCTCACCTGTTCTGGCCCCTGGAAGCAGATGCGGCAGAGTGGGGTCCTCATGCCACTGTCCAGGCTGCTGCCAAGTGAGTAGCAATCCTCAGCCTTCCCCTTACAGAAGTCATCTGAGGAGGCACTGCTGAGCAGCAAGGCAGGTTGCTCTGTGGCTGGGCTGCCCCACTCATCTTCCACAGAAGAAGGTGGCAAAAGTGGTGGAGGTGGCACAGGCGGCGTCTCCCTGCCGACTCCTTCTCGAGTACCCCTCCAGGCTGCCCACCCCCCGGCACCCAGAGCCGGAAGAGTGTTGTTGCTGGCTGCCAAACCGGGGGGCTGGGGGTCACCGTGCATGGGCAGGGGCGTTGGAGGAGGGGGGCGCCGCAGTAGGAAAACCTTCAGGTTGTTGAAGAGCATGCGGCAGCGGCACTTGAGGAGACCCTGGTGGCGCAACATCTGGGGAGCCTGGGCGCTTGGTCCACAACAGTAACAGGCACAGTAGCAGCACCACCACCACAGCAGCCCACTCGGGGGCACCAGCATGTGCCCAGTAGAAGCAGAGAGCCCTGGAGGGGCAGCCGGAGTCGTTGCTGAGGAAGATAGGATGGTTTGGGAGGTCCAAGCGAATCTGAATGCAGAGGAGTTTGCTTTCTCACTGTCTCATACAAGTAGCAAACAGATTACACCCCAAGAACTGAGAACTGACTTAGTGATTCTGAAGTCTACCTGGTAAGCCTCCCAAAATGTTTTCCTCCCTTCCTGCACCCTACTTTAGACTTTGCACAGGGTATCTACTTTCTCCCTTTCAGCTGTGGGCCCTACTAGAGGGTAAACCAAAAATGAAAAAAGTTGAGGTTGGGTACTTAGGGCCTTTAAATGAAGATTGCTAGAAAGTTTCCCCAAGAGAAGGTTATTGAAGTTTCTCAAATTCCTCTGCTGTGGAAAATCTCTTTTATGGAGGGGGTGAATGGGAGAGCATCGGAAATGAAATGGATGGATGGAGCTGGGCTTTCAGGCAACTAGTTCAGGGAAAAAGTGAAGCTGCTTATGCAAGGGCAAGAAAGTAGTTTTCCTCGGGACTAAGGAGACTGGGAATGAAGATGGGAGTAAACTGAGGAGGAGAAGTCTGGGAGAAGTTTGAATTCTCCTGGGCTGAGAAACTGGGGCAATAAACACCCAGAAGCACCACCGTGGTTTTTTAGAGGCAGGACAGGATCGCAGGTGAATCTGGGCAAGGGGCTTGTGCTTTGCCTCAGTAGCCTAAGAGCCACACGGAAAGTGGGAGAAGCCAATTTGGAGGAGGGAAGTGGAAAAATAAGGGATTGGCAAGGAGGAAAGAAAGTGAGGTGTGGGGGGAGAGGAAAGATCGGTTAACCCTCGCAGGATCTCCTCTTTCCTGAGCATTAAGATCCTGATCCAAGGAAGGTTGAGGAGGAAGGCTGGAGGCTGTAGAGCAAAGAAAGGGAGCGAAGAACAGGGACAGGAGAAAGGACAGGCGGAAGGAGTAGTTACATGGTCTCAGCCCCCAGACCACCCCTGCTACATTCAGTAAATCCACGGTCCCCTCCCCGTAGCTCCATCAAAGGTCTCTTCTTGCTAGGGACGAGGGTCGGGGCTGGTGGGTGGCCTCGCCTTCAGCTCCGTTTCCTCCTCTGGACCGGTGTCACCCTTCTCCTCTGGCTGGGCTCTGCCCTCGGCCGCCGCCGAAGCTTGGGTAGAGGCGGAGGCTGCAAAGACTCCTCGTCGGCGTCCGGGTGGTCCGGGTGTCGTCTCCGATGCTCGGGGTGCTCGGGCTCGTCCTCGGGCTGCTGTTCGCCGTCCGGCGCGACCGCGACTCCCGGCTTCATGATCCTCCACCTCCTCCTCCTCCTTCCCGGGGGGCCGGCCTTGAGCCCCCGCGCCCAGGCAGCGCTGCCATGCAACCAGAGGCGAGGCAGGCGCTGGGGTGGGGGTGGCTGGGAATGAGGAGGGAAAGAAGGAAGGGAGGGAGGGTGGAGGATAATAAAGAAATGAAATAACTCTCGTGGACGGATGAGAATTCGGTCCTCAAAGGAGCTGGCAAGAGTGCTCCCGGGGGTGCTGGGGGTGGAGGGTGGCGGCTGCAGGGACTCTGGAACCCGCTGCCCCCAATGCCTCCACCCTGGGCGGCCTCGGCTGGCTCTCTGCCCCACCCCTCGCCCCTCCCTCCTCGCCGCTGTCTCTGGCTGGCTGGCTGGGCTTGCTGTTGCTATCTCTCTCCGCGAGGCATCGAGGGAAGGCTGGTTGGAGCTGCCAGCTCAAGGTGGGGAGGAGAGAGCCCAGCAGAGGGACCGAGGTGAGTGCCAGCCGCTACTTGATTCCCAGGCGGAGTCCTCGAGACACACCCCAGACCCGTGCCTAAAGATATCGCATCCGAAGACGAAAGGAAGCGCATCAGCTGGCAAGCTGCCGCCAGGTGTTGTCTTCCGGCCCGTTGCTCGGCAGCCGCCGCCGCCACAGGGGCCCCCCTCGCTCACTCCTCCAAAGGGGTGGTGCTGGAAGCAAGGTGGGGCAGGACGCGGGGCTTTCTGGCCGTCCGAGCGCTGGAGACGCGGTTCCCGGGGCGGAGAAGACGCTCAGCTCGCTACTGCTGCCGCCGCCGCCGCCGCCGCCGCCGCCGCTGCCGCTGGATTCAGCACCAGAGCAAGTGGACAGCTCCCACCCAGACCCCGCGCGCGTCACGCCCGTGGGGGGCCCTGACGCAGACGCCGCCGAGGGATGGGTGGGGGACGAAAAAAAGGAAAAGGGGGAAGAGGGGATGAGGGAGAGGAAGAGAGCGAGAGGAGAAGTGAGAGAAGGAAGGGACCTGGGGGGAAAGGAAGGATGGAGGTGGAGGGATTTAAGAAGGGAGGAGGATAACGGAAAGCGGGGTGCAGGGGAGCAATTCAGGTGCTAACTAGTGCGAATAGTGCGGTTGTAGAATTTCTTCCCACAGTATACTGTCACCGCCCCCATGGACGCTCATACACACCCATTCCTTGCTGATAAAAAAAAAAAAAAACACTTAAAGCCTGCAAGGTTTAGAAGAGGTAAAGTTTTGTGATTCTTTTATTTTTAAGACAACTTATTTTTTAATTTATTTACTTATTTATTTTTTGTTTTTGGGCCACATCTGAGGACTCTCAAGGATTACTCCTTAAGAAATCGCTCTTGGGCCCGGAGAGATAGCACAGCGGTGTTTGCCTTGCAAGCAGCCGATCCAGGACCAAAGGTGGTTGGTTCGAATCCCGGTGTCCCATATGGTCCCCCGTGCCTGCCAGGAGCTATTTCTGAGCAGACAGCCAGGAGTAACCCCTGAGCACTGCCGGGTGTGGCCCAAAAAACAAAAAAAATATTGCTCTTGACAGACTTGGGGGACCATATGGATGCCGGGAATCAAATCCAGGTCCGTCATGGGTAGACTGCGTGTAAGGCAAATGCCCTACCGCTGTGTTATTTCTCTGACTCAGTTTTGTGATTTTTGTTCTGAAGTGGGGTCTTGATGGAAGATTAAATTTCTGGAGACTAGGAATTCATTGAAAAGATGGAATGCTGCAAAGAGAAAAATGCTAGCACCTTTTTTTTTTAAACCAGTTTCTTCTTTTAGAATTTAAGTCGGGTGGGATATGGTTTTTCTAACTCTTGTGACAGAACGTACTTGAGTTTATATATATATATATATATATATATATATATATATATATATATATATATATGTGTGTGTGTGTGTGTATACATATATATATTTGATTAATAGATTGTAACTACCATCTCCATCATCAGTTATCGTTACTTCATACTTTAAGTTTCGAGTCACAAGACACCAGAACAATGTCATAGCATCATCTTTACCAATATCTTTAGTCTTCCCTTACCCAAGCATCTCATTGAGCCACTGACAAAGGATAATTGAAAATAGATTATTTCTTTCATGATTTCTGAGTTAAGAGAGTTTCTCCACCACCACCACCACTCCACCTCCTCCTCCTCCACCACCACCACCACCAAAAAGAGAGTTTCTCTAAATGTGAAACTGCAAGAAGAACTTAAAATGGTTTGTCTGTATATATATATTTAATTTTTTGTCTTGTTTCTGTTTTCCTCTCTTCCTTAACTTCACCTGTTTGGGTTCTGCTTGGTACAAAAACCTACAAGAAAAAGTCTTGCCTTGGATAATAGCTCAGGTCAAAACCAAGGCACAGAGATGATGGAGCCTGACACCCTCACCCCCAAATGCACCAGCAATATAATATAGTGTAGCATATGAAAAAGTTTCCATAAGATGATTCTTGGAATTGTATATAAAAGTGTTTCCTTAGGATTGTTCTGTGACTTTTGCCCCACCTAACCCTTCCAGGTGGGGCGCTGTGGAGTTGGCAATAAATAGCTTGAGGGACAGGAGTGAGGGGTCCTTCTGTGAAAAAGCTGCTGGCTGCAGGAGGATTCTCTGGCTCTCCTTGCCCGATCTTTTAAACCCTATCGTTCTTGTCTGTGTGGATTATTATTTGCTGCGGATAAATATTACCAAGGTCTTCCCCCGAAAGGGGACAAGGGGATGGGAAGTAATTTCTCATTCTGGGGACTGTTCTTGGATTCACAAATACCCAGCCAAGATAACGGCGAAGATATCTTGCAATATAGCACCATTTCTTCTTACAAAGGCATACTAAAAAAGGAGAAATTTTATGTATAGAATCAAGCTCTTGAATTTTACAATACAGGGATAAGAACTCATACATGTTACAATACAGGGGCACCTCCCACCTTGAACATATGTCATGTGGTCCCAACTTAGACTCCAGGTGATTAGACAGTGACAGTCCAATCCCATACCCTAGATCCCAGACATAAAACCAACACAGTTCTCTGCAACAGCTCCAGGAATGTCCAGGGACATTCTTAATACTGCTTTGACACCAACATGGGCCAGTTTTGATATAACATCCTGACAATGAGGAAATGGCAACAACTTGATCTAAGAGAAGGTTGTCTTACCTCATCACGTAATGATAGAATATAATCAGAAGATACATCATCCTTTCATCTGTGCAAAAGTCAAGATCACTTACTACAGAAGACTGATTGTGACAATCATGACTGGGCAGAATGTATCCCAGGACCAATAAAAAAGAACCTAGTCTAGGCTTTGGGTACAACAACCAAGATCTCTAATTCCAGAGGTCTGACTGTTACAACTGCAAATGAGCAGATCTTCTGGAAACATAATAAAAGACTCTATCCTAGGCTTTGTCCTAGGACCAGTGTAAAATCCAAGACCACCAACTACAGAAGACTGATTAAGACAACAATGATGGAACAGAACTTCTAGAACCATAAAGAAAGACTTCATTGTGGGCTCCATCCTATGACTTGTGCAAATACCAAGATCTCTAGCTACAGAGGCCTGATTTTATCATCCACGATGGAGCAGAAAGTTTCTAGCCACCACAAAAAGACCTAGGGGAGAGTAAAAGAACATGTACGGAGCCTGTAGTTATTCCCATGACAGTATAATTCAAGGGTGGAGAAACCCTGTACCTCTTAGGCCAAGGGAATTCCCTTTCTAATCTTTCCAATATTTACTGTGCCTATGCAAAAAAAAAGAAGAAGCACAAATTATTTTTTTTGGTTTGTTATTGTTGGTGGGTTTTTTCCCCCACTTTTTTCTTTTTATTTTTTGTGCTATGTTTTGTTTTTATTTCAGAACCATGGTTATTGTGAGGTTGTTGTCTTTATTGCTGTGGTGCTTTTCGTTTTTTTTTGTTTGATTTTTTGTATTGTTGTTATGTTTTTCTTCCTTTTTCCTTTCATCTCTTAAATTGATATTTATAACCTCTAGAAGGACTCCTCCCATTTTTTGCTTGTTTGATTTTTCCCCATTTTACTTTTTCTTTTCTTCAAACAGAACCACATAACTTGAGCCATCTTATTCCGCCTCACAAATTGAGGGGGAAATAATGGATGGTACCAAGACCAAACAGTTGTATGAACATTAGTAGAAACAAAAATGATCAGACTCAAACACCAAATCCAAAGCCAACAACACCAGAATGTATAGCCAATTTACAACAAGCTAGACACAGAGGGGATCACTTATACTAGCAGCCGAGGGAGTGGAGTAGGAGGGAGATATGGGATGCATGCTGGGAACAGGGAGGGAGAGAAGAGAACATTGGTGGTGGGAATGCCTCTGATTTAATGTCACTATGTACCTAAAATGTTACTGTGAAAGATTTGTAATCCACTTTGGTCAAAATAAAAATTATTATAAAAAATGGTTTGTCTGTACAAGACTTTGTAGATTTTGTAGATCCTAAGCAATAGAGTTAGGACTGCATTATTGGTTTTTTTTCATAAACATCTTCCTATATCTCTCTTTCTCACACACATACATACACACCTGAGCTTATAGAGTCATATATTTGAACAAGCCACCTCAATGTGTCATCTACACAGCTGTGGTAAACACCTCTAAAAATATTAGAGGCATATGGGGCCGGAGAGATAGCATGGAGGTAAGGCATTTGCCTTTCACGCAGAAAGTCATTGGTTTGAATCCCAGCATCCCATATGGTCCCCTGAGCCTGCCAGGAGCGATTTCTGAGCATGGAGCCAGGAGTAACCCCTGAGTGCTGCCGGGTGTGACCCAAAAAACCAATATATATATATTAGAGGCATAGACAAAATAGTTTCCAAAATCTCTGCACCAAAATATTGTTAGTGTTAAGTTCAGCTACATTAATTATATAAAAATTACCATATTGATGCCATATCCTTAAATATCTATAAGTGCAAAAGAACAAGGATCTAAATCTAGGTCTTGGTTATACTATAATAGCTGGGTTATTTAAATCATACCTTAGTATATTCACTATGGAAGCTGAGGTCTAACTTAAGATGAGTAGTTTGAAGATGGCAGTTAATGACCTTGCTTTGAAGATTCTTTTAATAATTGTAAAATATTAAAGATATTGTTTATATCTGATGCCTAAATACTATAAGTAGAATGTGTTTATTAAAAAACACCAGCACTCAATGAAAAAAATATGTGCCCCTTATTACCTTCTTCCTATTTTTATACAAACCAGACCATATAATTATCTCATTATACAGTAATCTCTCTTTAAGAGTCTCAAGACCCTTTCAAGACTGAGAGCATCATGTATATTTTGCATTGATAGCACTTGATATCAGTGACCACTAAAATAAGCAATACATTTAGGGACTCTTATTTCAGTGAAGCTTTTCAATATCTTCTTTTCAGCTAGGAAGCCTACATCTGAGTTCTCTTCTATAAAACTGAATATCTACTTTATCTAAAATTCACCTTTATAGTTTTGTGTTACAAATATCCTAGTTTAGCGCCATAGTCATAATATAGTTGCCTTAGATATAGACAACCTGGATTGAATCCTTGGCATCTTATATGGTTCCCTGACCCTGTCAGGAGTGATCCCTGGATGCAGAGTCAAGAGTAACCCCTGTGTCACTTGTGGCCCCAAAACAAAACAAAACAAAAATTTAATATTCGTTTCAACTGTGCCATGCATGCAAGTAAATCAGTGAAAGATAGAGAAAAAAAATTGACACAAGGCCCAGAAAGGGGTGGTATTTATTAAAGAACTTTCTCAGCTCTCTTTTCCTAATGACAAAAGGATTTCTAGAAGCAGAGAACTGCTAAGAACTAGATGTAACAGCATGATTATCTTCAGAATAATGAAAAATTTGAAAATATTGTTTTTAAAATATGGTGTAAATCCTAAAAGACACCTCTCTAAGTTAAAAAGAGTGCCTAAAAGGCACCTCTCTAAGTTAAATTCTCTTTACACTGCTGATGAACAGTTGTTGTAAGTTCCAAGAGTGAAAGCCACAATAACATAACGTTAAATAAATCTCCATTTAGACCTTCAGGAAGTTATTTCCTAAATACCTATTTCAGACATAAGCATTGTATTTGAAAAATATGGGAAATGCAAAAATAAATAATTGAAATTGTATTCTCAAGGTTCCAGTACCATAATATAATACCATATAATCATAACTCAGGTATAAGATAATAACTCTGACAAAGGCAAGAAACATTTAGGGAACACTTGGAATAAGAAATGGACTAATACAATTTGGCAGCAATTTGAAAATGGGGTGGGGGAGCAAAAAAGATGGAGACAACGGAGTTCCCAAAAATCTTTTAGTCAATAAGTGACATTTGAGCTCAGTTAAAATAGGTTCAGTTCCTATGGGTAAGCATATTTCTAGCAATTGAGGGACACTAAATACTTTATTTCTGCCACTTGACTGAAGTGAAAGTTGCTTGAACACACATAGTTTTTAAAATAGTGTCAAAAGTTAGACTGGAGCCAGTTCACAGAAGGCCCTGAACACTATTCTGGGACAAGATTTATTCATTGACCAATACTTGTTTTAATGGTTTTAAAGATTTGGAGCTGAAAGTGAAAGGCAAAAATAAACTTTATCTCTGAGCAGGTTAATTAACTGGATGGGATTTCATTGCTAACAGGTGAGAAGCAATCAATATTTTTCATTTCACGCCAGAAAGTTCTCAGCTCTTTAATAGATTTATTCTTTTAAATGAGGTTGTTTTTTCTTTTATATTTCATTACATACAGAGATGCTGGGCTCATATGAATTAGATGGAGTAAAGGAATGAGAGGCTCCAAAGAATAGTCTTCAGAAAGAATATTAGAAAATGCAGTTTTTGAGAAGATTTATTATGGAAAATTGTATTTTTTCCCTAACTAGGAAGTACATGCTAAATTTCTTATTTCTTTCTTACATATAGAGTACCCAAACTAGAAGAAACTTTATGAAAATCTCTAGGGGGAAATGTCCCAGTGTCTTTGTGCTCAAGACCTTTCATCATGGCCCGGAGAGATAGCACAGCGGCGTTTGCCTTGCAAGCAGCCGATCCAGAACCAAAGGTGGTTGGTTCAAATCCCGGTGTCCCATATGGTCCCCCGTGCCTGCCAGGAGCTATTTCTGAGCAGACAGCCAGGAGTAACCCCTGAGCACTGCCGGGTGTAACCCAAAAATCAAAAAAAAAAAAAAAAAAAAAAAGACCTTCCATCAAAGTCAGCATCAGATTAGGATTAGAAACTAAGAATCTTCTATTCCTCAACATGTTACCTTTTACATTATGTCCCAGTTAACTCTCTTCACACACAGTTTCTCAAAAATAATGGTATTACTGGGGCCGGAGCAATAGCACAGCGCATAGTGTGTTTGCCTTGCACCTGGTGATTTGAATTCGATCCTTGGCATCATCCCATATGGTCCCCTGAGCCTACCAGAAGTAATTTCTGAGTGCATAATCAATAGTAACCCCTGAGCACCACAAGGAGTGGCCCCAACACCCACAAATATTAGTATAATATTAACATGCAAATTATAATTATCACATATTGGGTTACCATACACTTTTGTCATATTATAAACATGAAAATGTGTTAAAATATGAATTCTTTGATACCAACATTTTCATTCCATGCGCTCAGATTTTTGATGGCACATGATAAATATTCAACATAAATCTGTTGACTAGATTATAACTAACATCATTGTTGTCTCAAGCCATTGATTTATTTCAATAGTAGAACAAAAGAATCTAAAGCAATATTATAGTTGCATATTAATATGTCCCAACAAATCTCTCCTAATTCAGGTCTTTTACTGAGTCATTGATATAGAAAATTTTGAAGTAGATTTTTATAGTCTCTGCTGTGTATACTAATGCAAATCTCAAATCTATCTTCTCAAAAAGTTTTTGGTGAGCTGATAAGTGTTCTTATATGTGAGAAGCATACTAAATTTGAGGGTAATCTGTTACACAGCAATTAATTACTGGTGCATTAGGGAAGAAACTGAGAACATAAGTCACTATGCCCAAGCTTCTGTCTCCCAAAGTATTCTATCTTGCTTGAACTCTAAAACAGTTTGATGGTTCTCAAAGAAATACAAGCATAAATATGGGAACTTGACAGGAAAAGAATTATTTTGGCATTCTTAATTGGTGTACTGAAGACCTGAGAGAGATTGTTATCAAGCCAAAGTGTATCCTAAAAAGCAACTGAAAGTGCAGATTCATAGATTGCTTCTGCCTCCAAAAATTCTATCTAATGTGACAGGAAATATATATTTCTCACAAGTTCTTCTGACAATTTTGGAGCAGGTGGTATTTGACATTCACCAAGGAAAGCCCATAATCAGGACCTAACTTCTGTGTTATCAAATACCTTGTGAAAAGTACTGAGCCCTCCCCTAATAAGTCTTTTTAAACATGAATGAGTAAATATCAAGTTCCAAATCAAGATTGAAAAAAAGGTCATTTGGTGGGATGGAAAAGATACTAAGAAGGGATTTGTGCCCACATCACTAAAATTCTGGATCATTCTCAGTGATAAGAATATAGTAAGCAACAAATTTGATCTCATAAAATTCAGGTACTACTGTGAAAAACCAGTAAGTAGACAAATAAATAAAAACAATTCCTTTTATATGGTGATTATTGCTGTGAAGGAGCAGTTAGGTAATGCCATAAACAATGGCTCAAAGCATGTGTGCTGGCTGTGGAAAAACAGGTGGTGAAGGTAAGGATGGAACCCTGACTTGTGACTAACAGGTGAAAGAATAATAATGATGGAAAGATCAGAGACAGAGTGCTCTGATCAGAGAAATAAGTAAGCATATTCAAGATGAGGGTTAATGAGAATATTCGCAAAGCAGAGAAATCAGACAGCTTGGAGACTAGAGAAGGAGGGGATATTATTGGGGAGAAAATTAGAATGGAAGACAAGAATCATATCATGGAGTCCTGTACGATGATAAAAGTATAAAATGGGAATGAATTTTAAGTGAAATTGGAAGCCACTGTAGGATTTCAAGTAAGTGGTTTCTCTTTTTTAAAAGGTCATGCTAGTTACCGAGTAGACAAGAATTAGAGTTGCCATTTCTGTAATGTGTACAATGTGCCAGACTCAATATCAAACACTGTATAAGTTTTATCTCCTTCACTTTTTACAACAAACTGGGGGTAAAAACTACCCATTTTATAGGAGAGAATACTGATGCTCAGAGAGTTCAATAACTTACCCAAAATTTATTTACCCAAGATCAACTTACCACAGGCAGTAACTGGTTATAGTAGTTAAAACCAGTATTTTTTATTCTCTTCCCCTTTCTGTATATACCAACTACTGTAATTTCCATTTCTCTTTCCACTGGGGAAGGTCTTATGACTATTATCAATGAACTACAAATTCTAGGTACAAAGTTGGCCTGTCACATTTTAGAGCTTACATGTGATCAATAATCAAAGGGGCAGCCATGAGGGGATGTATTTATATTTACATAAAGTTAAATTAGTTTGAATTATGGATGCTCTATTTGAAGGCAGCTGGTATATAATCACTTGGACCTATACTGACTTAAAGGTAAAATAAACCATTACTATATAAGAAATTGTGTTAAGAAAACAGATGAGGCCCAACTTATAGCACAGTGGGTAGGGCATTTGCCTTGCAAGAAGCCAACCCTGGTTCAATCCCTTGCAATCCATATGGTCCCCTGAGCACAACCAGTAATGATCCCTGAGTGTAGAGAGCCAGGAGTAACCCCTGAGCATTGTCAAGGGTGCCCAAAACAAAATAAAACAAAACGAGAAAGGTGCTGGTATATAAATATAAAGTATATATATATATAGCCTGTCATAAGAACAAAAACAAGAGTCGGGTTATATCAACAGCATGGCCTCTTTGCCCATATGACTTCAGAGTCTGTTGTAATCTGGGGCTAGTTTTCTTGGTAATCAGAAGAATAACAGGGCTATTCTAGCTTCACCATTCTATAAAATACAGTGCAGCAGCTGATTTCAGAACAAGTTCTCATGTGTGAGCAGAAATTAAATCTGTTTCCATCTCACAATATGTCTTGGTCTTTGATACCAGTTCAGCTTTTCCTCTTCCTCACTGAGGCTCCTGAGTGGTACCTGAATGCCAACCCCCAACCCCATGAGTTGTCTCCTATCCCTGCTATATTCACAGCCCATTGCTAGTTATTGGGGTTTTCTGCTTGGGAGGGGTGTGGTTCAGAAGGGGAATGATTGGCCAAGCAATTTCTATATAAGCCACAGCCCTCCTGCCCAGCTCCTGTACCCATGACTGCACAGGATTCTTTAAGTTCCTATTCTGGGAAGGCAAATTGTATTATTAAATATTCAAAAAGCCTGTAGCGAGGCAGTAGACATGATAGACAGAATCCGCTTCTCAGTTGTGCTGAGAGGGCAGTTGCCTGCTCAGAGTGAGGCTGGGACAAAGGCAGAGATGGTCTCGGCTGAAGCCTCCTCAGCCTTCTCTGGAAGTACACCTCTTATATTTACCCCATATCTGGACATAGTATGTCCTTCAGTGGGACAAAGCTCTTCACCAAACAGGCCTGATTGATAACAGCATTTTATTCAAGTGACCTGCAACTATGTGTGGAAGTTCAGGCTTCTGAAATACACAATTACACATATGCATTGTCATAAATATAAATGTAATCTGTATTTTTATTATTGTCTCTCCAAGTTTACATGTATATAAATGATGCCCACACCCTTCAAGTTTTTAGCCACTTACACATGTAATTAACTTTAACAAAATTTCTACTTTATTCAATGTGGTTTAAAAAGAGACTGATTTTAAATGTTTACTTGATGTGTCCATGTAGATCAATAAAAAGCATTGATTTTTAGAGACATACATAGCAATAATACTTCCTTGAATTTATATGCCCTTCTTCTCTTGGCGGAATTCACAAGATATGTCACAGCCCTTCTATGTGACCAGCACAGAAGCTTATATGTGTATACAATAAGAGGAGAGTTAATGTCAACACAAAATAAGTTCCATAGCATTCTGTTTTAAACTTCTATCACTTTTAGACATCCTGTGAATCATCTAGAATTGTACACACTACAAAAGAGAGGTTGTAAAATCTACTTGCATGTGGTATTATATATTATAATTAATATTATCTTGGCTGGAAATGTGACTTAGTCATAGTATGCATGCCTTACATGTGTGATCTCCCCAGTTAAATGCCTGGTGCCACAAAAATTATTTTAAAATATGTAACCACATTTTCTGCAACATTTTTATGATTTAATATAGTTATGCAAAAGTTGTTAAATGGATACATAGTTCCGTAAAATTCCATTAAGCTGTCTGCTTAAAACTTGTACAATTTAAGCATATTTTTAATTTTCCTTTTACAATTCAGAATGTATTCTTAAAAATTGGAGACAATTTTTGCCCACTCAGGGACGCCAAAAAAAATTGGAGACAGGATAATAAAGCTTACTTTGTTGTGATTGTGTTCTGGATCCTTGTTAGTTCAGAGAGAATGAAACACTGAGTTCTGATTGTGATAGTTCAGGCCTGAGTGACTTTGGCAACTTTACATGAAACCTTTATATATCATGTCAGACAGATTGACTCTATTTGTTTATTTTTCCCATCATGATCATGGGAACCCAACTCCTCTTGCTGACAATAGTCAAAGGTCACTCAATGCAAATCTTCCTTTCTGTGCCACAAGCCATTGTCTATCTGAAAGTATATGCAAAAGAAACAGGAAGAAAGAAAGAAAGAAAGAAAGAAAGAAAGAAAGAAAGAAAGAAAGAAAGAAAGAAAGAAAGAAAGAAAGAAAGAAAGAAAGAAAGAAAGAAAGAAAGAAAGAAAGAAAGAAAGAAAGAAAGAAAGAAAGAAAGAAAGAAAGAAAGAAAGAAAGAAAGAAAGAAAGAAAGACAGACAGACAGACAGACAGACAGACAGACAGAAAGAAAGAAAGAAAGAAAGAAAGAAAGAAAGAAAGAAAGAAAGAAAGAAAGAAAGAAAGAAAGAAAGAAAGAAAGAAAGAAAATCTAATAGAGAACTAATAATTTTTAATATTTTTATTGTTCAACCTTTTCACAAATGGCAAACATAAATTTGGAACTACTTAACTAAGCAAGCAACATTATCTATCTACCAAATAATACATTCTTCCTATCATCAGCTCCTCCACTTTAAAGTTTTATCATACCTTTGTACCTTTTTCTCCCCCCCAAGACTCTTACCTCCTCAACCAATGTTCTCTTTCAATTTATTTTGATGAGAATGTATGTAATGAACAAAGGATTTGGACTTGTGATGAGAAAAATCTGGATTGGAATCTTTGCATGTCCCAATGCAAATCAAGCATTGAGTCTAGGTGCTAATAGTACAATGAGCAGGGTACTTACCCTGTATGAGACTGACTCAGGTTCAATACACAGCACCCTGTGTACATAGAGGCTCCTGAACAATATCAAGAGTGAACAGAGTGGCAGAGCCAGGATTAAGCCCTGAGCACCCCCAAGTGTGTCCAACGCCTCAAAAAGGCATTAAACATAGATTCCTAACCTGGAAAAATGGTACTATAGGGTTGTGGTAAGAATAGAATAAAAGGGGGCTGGAGAGATAGCATGGAGGTAGGGCATTTGCCTTGCATGCTGAAGGACGGCGGTTCAAATCCAGACATCCCATATGGTCCCCCAAGCCTGCCAGGAGCGATTTCTGAGCATAGAGCCAAGAGTAACCCCTTAGTGCTGCCGGGTGAGATCCAAAAAACTAAAAACAAAACAAAAAAAAATGGAATAAAATCATTTCTGTCCAGTCAGTTAAGTAAGTGGTGTGGTGTCTAGATAATACTACTGAAAATGAATAGTGGTAAATGTATTTTAGACAGGCAATCTATTTCTCTCACTCACTATTATTGTCATGATAATTGTTAATGTAGTTATTTCTCTAACTGAACTCACCACTCTTTGTCGTAAGCTTCATATCACGGGTTGGTCCTACCAGACCTCATCTCTATTGTCTCTGTGTATAATTACTATAATGTGTTTTATTTTTCTTAAATCCCACAGATGAATGAGACTATTCATATTCTCTTTTGGTGACCTAAAACTTTTTTTGGAAAATGCACAATGAGAGGAGAAAGGAAATAAGTGTATTGTAGTGATAATACTCTAGACATATGGAAAATACATTTCCTTTACTAGACTTTTAGTGTATTAGAATTGGTGTTTCTGGGGATGGAGGGACAGCATAGCAAGTAGGGCACTTGCCTCACACATAATCGACCCAAGTTCTATCCATGGCACCACATATGGTCTCCCTGAGTCCCACCAGGAATGATATCAGAGCACAGAGCCAGTAGGCCATGAGCACCACAGGATGTAGCCCAAAAATCAAAAGAAAAATAATGATTTGGTTTTCTGCCCATTTCAATAACTAATGACCTATCTGATTTAGAGGGAAGAAGAACAGACCATAGAGCCCTAGTAAGTCAAATCAGAAGAGACAAGAAATATGAGTTCTCTGCATTCTACCCAAACTAAGTCAATTTCACCCAAATAAAATTAATCTCTTTGGTCCTATCTATATCCAGGAATAAAATAGAAGGAAGCACAAACCAACCCCACCCACCCCCACCCATATTTGCCAAATATAACAAAATACTGAGCCCAAGAGATAGTACAGTAGGTAGGGCATTTGCCTTAAACACAGTTGACCCTGGTTTGACTCCTAGCACAAAATATAGTCCTTAAGCTTGTTATGAGTGATCTCTGAGCTCAGAGAAAGGAATAAGCTCTAGCTCCATTGAGAGTGGGCCAAAAACAAACAAGTAAAAAAAACCCTTCATTCTAAAATAATAATAATAAAGTTAAAGAAAGCATGGACCTCAGATATGAAGATAATTTCAAAATTTAGTTCACAGCATGATAAATTACTAATCTAACTAATTGATTGTAGATTTTATCTGGATAACCTACAGAGCTATTTGATCCCAATAAATCATAGTAAATCCATAAAAAGTAACTCAGATACTCCTTGTCTGACTTCCTTGTTTTACAGAGAAGAAATCTGAGACCCAGAAAGGAGAAATGACCATTAATATCAGGAAGTCACTGGGTAGCAAAGATTTCTTGATTCTTCTACCTGAGGCCTTCTTTACCTCATCTATCTGATGGTTCACTCCAGTTTCTGAAATAGTCCAGGCACAGATTAAGATCTTGGTCTGATTTTGGGGTGGGGGTACTTCCATCACTTCTCAGTCTTTTTGCTAAAATCAATTGTAGAAGTCACTTTTCTATATCCAAGTGTGTGGCTCCCATGGGAATACATGTCTTAAAATTATTATGGCAAAGCTAATTCAGTGCTCTAGAAAGCCCAGAGGCAGGTGGGATCCTCATCTGCTGGAAGTTGTGCTAAGAATATATAAGCTGTAGTACAAATGGGGATGCTTTCTGAATACTGACGATGCTCAGACTGAGGTTTGTTGGTTGAAATTAGGGTTGGCTCCTCATGTTTGGTGCATCACTCACTTATCTGTTTTCAACTGGGTAGAACCAGATCCAGAACTGGATAGAACTGGAGAACACAACAAAAGGAATGTCAAGTCACTCTGTGCTTGATGACTGCTCAGGTGGCCTGCTCTTCTAGAAGCTGGGGTGGAAGCCAGCTGAATGAAGTAGGATCATCTAATTGAAAGTAAATAGAATGTGGGAGAACTGACCTTCTCAGGCTCCAGACCAAACCTTTTGTGCCACCAAGATCCCAATCCCAATTTAACACTGACATGAAGGTGGAGTAGGCATGCCTCTGTGATGGGTTCTCTGAGGTGCGGACTGCCTAAAAATATCTTCACTCCTTCCTGCCTAGGATACTCTCCCTTCTATTCTGCCTGTGGTTCCTATCATAGAATGGAGACTATTTGAGATGACAAAGACATTTCCAAAGAGTATTTCCCAGCACATCACAGCCATAGCAGTTTTCTTGGAGTGGAAGGGAGGCCCTTAGCATTGCTACTTTTAGCATAAAAAGCTAATACTGCCAGGAACCCAGAGAAGACAAGAGTGGCCCAGTTTATAATTTTGTGTCCCCTGGGACAGTAGTTACTCAATTCATTCATTCATGGCTAAGTCCTGGAAGAAATTAGGCAGGAAACTTGGAGGAAAGGAAAACAAGGAAAGCAAAGGTCTAGAAGTAAAGCAGCCTTTGCATGCCCATCTGACATCTTTCATCCCTGCTGGGAATCCAAGACTGAGTGGGAAAACTTTTCCGGATTCTGGCTGTGAGCGAAAGCACTTTCAAAATTTCCTGCAGGACTCCAGTTATTGCCATGTTTTTCTCCAAAATTTGCCCCACTTCCTCTCTCTGTCACTTTCTGTTGGCCAATTCCAGGATGAAATTTAAAATTTGGCATACTCTTGATAAGTAGATGGTTGAAAATGGTGAGGAGCAGGGAAAGTGAGGAAGTGAGAATTGGGAGCCTGTTCATTGACTTTGTTCACCTCATTCCATGAAATGTGTTTCCTCTCACTCTGCTCTGTCAGAGACTGGAGTGAGAGAGTGAGATCAACACTGAGGGTCAGTGGGAATAATGGCTGACAGAAAGGGCCTGGCAGTGATTAATGATCTTATTCTTAAAGAAGAGACATGCCAGAGGAGGAAAGGATAGTATTCATCTGATTGGAAGTTGTGCTAAGAATATATAAACTATAGTGCGAATGGGGACACTTTTTGAATACTGAAGATGCTCGAACTAAGGTTTGTTAGTTAAAAGCAGGGTGGGCTCCTCAGGTTTGGTGCATCACTCACTTATTTGTTTACAACTGCATAGAACCAGAACTAGAACCGGATAGAACTAGAGAACCCAACAAAAGGAATGTCAAGTCACTCTGTGCGTAGGATAGATATGCCTTGAGAGGGGGATGAGGTTGTCCTGAAAGGAAATGGATGCCCTTTTTATCAATAATCCTGTCAAGACTTTCACAGGGCTCTTTCTAGAAAAATAAATCATGATTAGAGACTTTTGAGGGGAAAGAAGAGAGAGCCAAGATTTTGTTCTTTCTGGAATAGATTGACATAACAAGAATGCCCTTTGTCAGTGGAAGTAAGTCAAGAGCCGAGCAAGATTCTAAGACTGATAGGGCTAAGAGTTTTTGATATAATCTGCCTATCTTACTCATCCATTATTCCAAGCCTTAAAGAAATACTCCATAAGACTTACAGTTGGTCTCTGTCATGCTATAGAAACTGAAGCAAGCTATTTAGGCCTGCATGGACCCAGAGGTGAGCAATAAGCCAGAGAAGGTGGTAAAAAATGATAGTGGCATGAAAGAGGAGAGATGATCACATACTGTGGTGGAACTGGTGTCTGAATATTTAATAATGGAAATGACTGTAATTTGGTAAAACATAGTTTTGTAATAAAAAATGTTTTAAATCTTAGCATTATACGGTCAGACATGCATTGTTACACAATGTCCTGGGTCCATCCTGTGCCACAGGATGGCCTTACCCAGCCCAACCCTTCTGCAGCACCACCAGGTGCCCTGCTGAGCCCTGAGTATCACAGGCTGAGACTTGCTGAGACAACCTTCAAGTGTGGACCCCACAACAATAACAAAAGTAATAGTCTTAAAAAGAGAAAAAGATAGAGTTTAGCTTTGTGTGTAGTATGTTACAGATATGCCATGGACTCACTGGGCTTTATCTCATTCTAAAATTATACATAAAAGCCACTATAAGTTATTTTGTCATCTCTTTGACTTTAGCTGACCAAAAATACTCTGCTGGATATTAGCAAAGAGGCTGAAACACAGGCAACGTCAACAAATTTCCTGCAGATCAAGTTGTTATTATACACAAAAGTTCTTAAAATATCCTATTCTCTTCTCATTTACTAATGCTGCTTCAAAAATCTTATCCATCAGGGCTAGAGAGATAGCTCAAAACAGCATGAGTGCATGCTTGGCATGCAGAAGATCTAGGGTCCATCCTAGATTGGTCTCCTGAGTAAAGTCAAGGGTATCCCTTGATTTTATGAAACAAAAACTAAACAAAACTTTTATTCCTAGGAAATAATCGGGGCTGGCGAGGTGGCGCTAGAGGTAAGATGTCTGCCTTGCAAGCACTAGCCAAGGAAGGACCGCGGTTCAATCCCCTGGCATCCCATATAGTCCCCCCAAGCCAGGGGCAATTTCTGAGCGCCTAGCCAGGAGTAACCTCTGAAAGAAAGAAAGAAAGAAAGAAAGAAAGAAAGAAAGAAAGAAAGAAAGAAAGAAAGAAAGAAAGAAAGAAAGAAAGAAAGAAAGAAAGAAAGAAAGAGAAGAAAGAAAGAAAGAGAGAAAGAAAGAAAGAGAGAGAGAAAGAAAGAGAGGAAGAGAGAAAGAAAGAAAGAAAGAAAGAGAAAGAAAGAAAGAAAGAAAGAAAGAAAGAGAAGAAAGAAAGAAAGAAAGAAAGAAAGAAAGAAAGAAAAGAAAGAAAGAAAGAAAGAAAGAAAGAAAGAAAGAAAGAAAGAAAGAAAGAAAGAAAGAAGAAAGAAAGAAAGGAAAAGGAAATAATCATCTTAGACACAAAGATTTAGAAGTAAAGACACCACTTTAGGGGCCAGAGCAATAGCACAGCAGTAAGGCTTGCACACGGCCAGCACAGGATGAACCCTGGTTCGAATTCCAGCATCCCAGATGGTCCCTCGAGCCTTCCAGGAGTGACTTCTGAGCACAGAGCCAGGAGTATCCCCTGAGCACTGCCAGGTGTGACCAAAGAAAAAGATTCCCACTTTAGTACTGTACAAAATAGCAAAAAGGAAGGAATCTCACAATAGGAATTGCTAAAATAAACTTATTTTTAGTATAGCAAAGACAGTTTTACTAAGTAAAATACTATGCAACCATTTAAAATGATATATATGTCATTGATATAGGAAAGTTACAATATATTGTGGAAAGAAAAATATGATCCTGCATTTCAAAAACATACGTATTTCTTTGGAAAGCAATGTTTGTTTAGCCAAATATTGCTTCCACTACTCACTTGAAGACATAAGACATAAGACACTTGAAGGTATAAATCTCTTTCAATGAATGGAACTGTCAGAGGTTGATTGTGCTCCTCTCATCCAGATGTTATAGTCCTACCTGTCTCCCAGATGTTATTGAAAATAATATACTTGTAGATGTTCACGTAGAGATAATGAGGTCACTAAGGAGCATCTGAATGCTTGCTGACTGTCTTGATAACAAGATAAAATTCATTCTTAAGTGTATGCTTACAGAGAGACTAGCCTGTGAAAGAAGATTGTGATGATGCAACAGAAGGCAATGAATGCCAAATACTTTAGCAAACTATCAAAGTCTGGGACAGAGGCCCAAACAAACCCCCCTTCCCAGCCCTCAAAAGTAAATAACTCCATGAATACCTTCAACTCAGACTTCTGGCTTTCAGAACTGTGAGACAACTGATTTTTTTGAAGCCATGCAATTTTGTTATGACAACCCCAAGAAACAAGTACATATTGGTGCCCTTAGCTATCAGACTGGTCCAAACTGGCACCAATAGCATCTGCTTGGAACTTTAAATTGGAACAATAAAAGACCAAATCAGTAAGATTAAAAAACATGATTATTTCCAGTGCATACAATGACAACTTGCCAAGTTCAACCACAATCCCCCTTGTAGAGTTGACCTAAAATTAACTAAGTGAAGAATCATAATTATTTCATTCTCACTTCCTAGGGAACCTCATCTCTGTTGGTTCTCTCCAGAACAAAATGAAAATCATTCTAAAATTCTTTAGCATGAAATTTGTTCTGTGATGACTTGCAGTGGACTCCAGAAAACACTATGAAGCAAAATAGGCTCACATATGAATCAATGAGTGAGAAAAAGAAAGTGGTAGTAAGATAGAAGATTGGAGCAGGTAAAGAGATGAAGCAGACACTAGAAGAGAAGTTGTAAGACCCCCCCAAAAAAACTTATATCACTGTTTTTTGGAAATCCATTCCATTGAAACCCAGAGACACTTTATTCCTAATGGTTTTCTGTAGTCCACTGAAACTCTGATATAAATTCCTGTGTTTGGGAAAGTGAGAATAGATTTACATTACTTAAAGCTCAAAAAGCCTTGATGAAAAACAGTTAGAAATGATACATGTCAACTGTCAGTATTGAATATTTTCAGAGAGTTTTCAAGTAATGTAATAAGAAATAAGTCTTGTAACAGAACTTAGTCTTCAGTCTCTCTGAAGGTAATCATATTTTGCTTTTAAGCTAATGAGACAAGTTTATTCATTTCATAAACAATCATTGGGAGTTTTCGATATATGGTAAGCACTCTTTGAGAGTGCTAAGGACACATGAACAAATTCACAAAAATCTTTGTCCTTACAAAACTAAAAACGTAAAAATGAAATAGACAAAAAAAAGTGATGAGTGATGAGAGTATTAGAAAATTGAGTAATCAAATGAGGTGAGAAGTTTTAATTTTAAATCTGGTGATCAGGCAAGGGTTTTTGCTGAGAAGGTACATTTGGAACTAAAACTTAGAGTAAATAAGAGAGCATTTGAGTGCCTGGAAGACTTAAGTCAGAGAAAATTGCAAATGCAAAATATCCAAGAGGGTTGTGTGCCTGATAGTCTCTAGAAAAACAGGATGGCTAGTGTGTGTGAGGGCAGAATGAGAGAGGAGAACTAGGAGACAAAGGTTAAAGATTAAGGTAAAGAGAGGACAATAGAAATTTGTGGGGGGGTTCTCGAAACCATAGTGGTATATAGAACAATACATAGGTAAAACACTCCAAGACATTGGAAACTAAAGGCATCTTCAAGGAGAAAATAGCACTCTCCAAACAAGTCGAAGCAGAGATAAACAAATGGGACTATATTAAGCCTGAGAAGCTTCTACACCTCAAAGGAAATAATGCGTTAGATACAAAAGCCCACCCACAAAATGGGAGAAGCTATTCACACCAATACCCATCAGACAAGGGGCTAATATCTAAGATATAGAAAGTACTGGCAGAACTTCACAAGAAAAAAAATCTAACCCCATCAGAAAAATGGGAGAAGAAATGAACAATTTCTCAAAGAAATACAAATGGCCAAAAGGCACGATGAAAAATTTTTACATTCACTAAAGGGAGATGCAAATCAAAACACAATGAGGTACTATCTCGATGCCACAGAATCTGGCACACATCACAAAAAAAAGAACAATCATTTTGGTGGTGATGGAGAAAAGGAATTCTCATGCACGTTGGTGGGAATGCCATCTAGTCCAGGCCCTTATGGAAAACAACATGAAAGATTCCACAAAAAACTGAAAATTGAGCTCTAATATAATCCAGCCTAGGATTATCCTAGGGGATATACTCTATGAACACAAAAAAAAAAACAATACAAAAATGCCTGTCCTCAGCACCTATAATTTATTGAGCATTATTTACAATAGCCAGACTCTGGAAACAACCAAGATGCTCTTCAGCAGATGAATGACTAAAGAAACTGTGGTACATATTCACAATGGAATATTATGCAGCCATCAGGAGAAATGAAGGCATGAAATTTTAATATATATGGATGTACATGGAATCTATTATGCTGAGTGAAATAAGTCAGAGGGAGAGAGTGACACAATAGTTTCACTCATCTATGGGTTCTAAGAAAAATAAAAGACATTATTGAAATAATTCTCAGAGATTAGGGCCTGAAGGATTAGCTCACAATATGAAACTCACCACAAAGAGTAGTGAGTGCAGTTAAGAAATAACTACATGTGCTCGCTTCAGCAGCACATATACTAAAATTGGAACGATACAGAGAAGATTAGCATGGCCCCTGCAGAAGGATGACACTTAAATTCGTGAAGCATTTCATATTTTAAAAAAGAAAGAAAGAAAGAACTACACTAAGAACTTTCATAACAATGTCAATGAGTGAGGGAAGTAGAAAGCATGTCTCAAATACAGCCAAGTGGGGGGATGAGGGAGATGGGGGCATTGGTGATGGGAATGTTGCACTGGTGAAGGGAGGTGTTCTTTTTATGACTGAAACCCAGCTACAATCATGTTTGTAATCACGGTGTTTAGATAAAGATATTATTTTAAAAAAAAGAATTTTGGGGCTGGAGAGATAGCATGGAGGTAAGGCGTTTGCCTTGCATGCAAAAGGACGGTGGTTCGAATCCCGGCATCCCATATCCCCTGAGCCTGCCAGGAGCGCTTTCTGAGTATAGAGCCAGGAGTAAACACTGAGCGCTGCCGGGTGTGACCAAAAAAACAACAACAACAACAAAAAAAAAAGAATATGTAGGTCATTGTGAAGAGTTTGACCATTTGAATTACTTAGTTCTTAGTGTATAACAAAATATTCCTAAATACAGTGACTTCATACCAACAAGTAATGTGAACTCAGGTTTTTCAGTGGTTCAGGTTCAAGATTGCTATCAAGGTGTCAGTCAGGAACCCACAGTATGAGAACACCCAAAGACAGTGGATATTAGGGAGGAAAGTACAGTTAAGAGAGAGAAGGGACTGCTATGACAATAATAATTGTACATAACTCTAGACAAGAACTGAGAACTGAAAGGAGGTAAATTGATATGCATTATACCTTCAGAAGCAGTATTGCAAGCTTTATTGCCTAAAAGAACAAAATGGGGGTGGAGAAGAGGGGAGTGAAAGAGAGAAAAAGAAGAAAAGTGTCTGCCATAGAGGTAATCTGTGAGTGGGAAGAACAGGAGGTAATGAGAAATTGGTGATGGAAAATGGACACTGGTGAAAGGATGAGTTGAAATGTATGACCAAAACTCAAATATTAACAACTTTTAAAAAATTATTTAATTTAAGGGGCTGGAGCAATAGCACAGTGGTAGGGTATTTGCCTTGCACCTGACAGACCCAGAATGGATCTGGATTCAATCCCCTGCATCCCATATGGTCCCCCAAGCCAGGAGCAATTTCTGAGCTCATAGCCAGGAGTAATCCCAGAGAGTCACCAAGTGTGGCCCAAAAACCAAAACCAAAACCAAAACCAAACAAAAAATTATTGTATTTAAGCATTATGGTTACAAAAGTGTTCATGGTTGAGTTTCAGTCATAGAATGTACACGCCCTTCACCAGTGTACATTTCCCACCACAAATATCCCTAGTTTCCATCCCACCTCTTTCTCTCTCCTTTCCTTTCTTCCCCTTTCCTCTCCTCTCTCTGTCTCTTTTATTTTTTTTTTTTGATACTGTGGTTTGCACTATATCAATAACTTTTAAACTCTGTATCTTCCTATAATTTAATTTAAGAAAACTTTCAGATGTCAGCCTGGACTACATTCACTTACTGAAGCTTGCAATGGGGGATTAGCTGACACACTAACCCTCTGTCACTTCACCTAGGGCCTCTCCACAGACTCACTTGCATGTCTTTGAACGTGAGCCAAGACAGGCATAGGTGAAACCTCAATGTCTCCTGGCCTGGCCTTAGAAGTCACATTCTACTCATAACATTATGGAATATTCTGATAAACACAACTGTGGCTAACAAGATGCTGACTATCACAGTTACTCTAATTAAATAATCATTTCTTATGCACACAAAGACAATTTGCCAAGTTCAAGTGCATCTCCCATTATATGTTTTTACTAGATATAACCAAATTGAGGAAAAGTGCAATTCTCCAACTCCTGACTTTTGAGGTGTCTAATTTATGGTAACTAATTGTTGATCTATAAATTCTCTCCTTATTGGTTGTCTCCATAAGAATTATTTGGTTTGGGACATTGGTGATGGGAATGTTGCACTGGTGATGGGTGGTGTTCTTTACATGACTGAAACCCAAACACAGTCATGTATGTAATCAAGGTGTTTAAATAAAATAAAAAATAATAAAATAAATAAATAAAAAAAGAAAATTATTGAATCATCAATAAAGTTGTTTATACAATAAAAAAAGAATTATTTGAAGATTCTTTAGCTGTAAATGACAGGCATAGATTTCTACTAAGTTGAGGACAAAACAATAGAATTTGAAAGTAGAAATCTGTAGTGTCTAGCAGAAATCAGGGCATAAGGAATTCACTTACCAAACACCAAAAAGAGGAGAAATGGGATGTGGCCTTTCTACCTGCAATATCCCACTATCCCGAAAGGGCCTTGTTTGTGAGCTGACTTACACCCTCACCACCCTATTTTGTTCCAACTGCCAAAATCCTGTGCTAGAACTCCTGATGGAAACTCAATAAGCTATGTGCATGAGGCCAGATTACTATCCTGAGTACCATTAAGTCATAAAGTGAGTACAGAGCTGAAAATAGCTCTGTATGGTAGAGTGTAGCCAGAAACCAATTTTTAAAAGAATACATGGGGTTGAAGAAATGGTACCAAATTTAAGGTGCTTGCCTAGCACTTTGGTCAACCCCATTTAAGTTCCCAGCATGGCATCTAGTCCCAGAGCATCTCCAGGAGTAATCTCTGAGCACAACAACAGAAGTAAGCTCTGAATGCCACTGAATCTGACCCCAAAACAAAACAGTTAAATAAAACTTGATGGGCTTGAATTGGGTCAGGAGTACCCCATCCCCAGCCAATCACATATGGGAATAAGGGTGTATTTGATACCTAACAGAATCTTGAGTACTAAAAAAAAAGAAGTTTACACCAAAGAAAGTCTTGCCAAGCTAAGCAAGTTTAAGCAAGCCTCCCCAGAAAATAGATCTTATAAAACTCATAGATATATTTACTCAGGTTAGTCACTGCTGAGATAACTATTTTTGAATAATTGCAGTCATGTTTGTCTGTATTTTTACATAAAATTATCTAAAATTACTATTAAGAGTCATAGAAACAGCTCAATAGGTTGAGAGCATGCAGGAGGCCTATTTTCTTTTTTCTTTTTAAAATTATGAATCTGAAGATAATTTTTAACATTTTTAAACATTTAAAATTTATTTAATAAAAATGTATCACATATTTGGCATAGTTAATCATAATACATTTATTTCCAGATAAGTAAAAGTAAAGTTATTGAAAAAAAGAAAGAAAATAAAAAATAAAAAGGAAGAGAAGAAAGTTTAAAAAAAAAAGAAAAAGTACAGTAGCAAACACATATGTGAAAATCTGTATTGCCGATAAAGTCATTAACACAATGGCAGGTTTAGTAAGCTCTTGTTATTAGCTATCTATTCTGTTAAATTGATATATTTACATAGGGATGACAGCATTAAACAAATGAAGTTGTCCAGAGATTCAAAGCACTTTTACTTTAGGGGCATGTGCTCAGTTGCCAAGCTTTCCAGAAGAAGGAAGATAAGGGAGTGGAGGTGTCTGTGCTTGCTCCAAAAAGCCCTGGTAATATCAGTCAGAAAAAAAAAAAAAAAAAAAACAGCATACCTAAAGTTTGGTCAGATTGGTGTCCCCTTAAGGGAATCATAAGGAAGCAGGAAGGAGACCTATTTTCTATCTATGGTACTGTTCATAGAACACTGGTGGGAGCAAATCCTAATACCATCAGAGGTACTCCCCATATAAGCCTAAAATTTATTTCATTATTAAGCCATAAAATTTGAACAAAAATTATTTATATTCTCTAATTTCCAATTCAAAATTTCTTGATTATCATTTAATATTTTTGTTCTTTTTTTTTTTTTTGGTTTTTTGGGTCACACCCGGCGGTGCTCAGGGGTTACTCCTGGCTGTCTGCTCAGAAATAGCTCCTGGCAGGCTCAGGGGACCATATGGGACACCGGGATTCGAACCAAGCACCTTTGGTCCTGGATCGGCTGCTTGCAAGGCAAACACCGCTGTGCTATCTCTCCGGGCCCTTTTTTTTTTTTTTTTTGTCACACCTAATAGTGCTCAGGGGTTACTCCTGGCTCTGTGCTCAAGAATTACTCCTGACAGTACTCAAAGAACCATATGAATGCCAAGAATTTAAACCAGGTCAGCAGCATACAAAGCAAGCTTCCTGACTGTGTACTATCACTCCAGCTCCTTCATTGAATGTTTTTTTAATATTTAAGTTGTCATGATTCAATTTTGTCATCTATCCATGATCAGTCCTAAAAAAAACATTTTGGCAAGGCCAGAAAGATAGTATCGCTGATAAGGTGCTTGCTTTTCCTGTGGCTGAGTCAAGGTCCAATCCCCCTTTATGGTCCCTTGAGTCCACCAAGAGTAATTCCTGAGCACAGAGCCAGCAGTAAGCCCTGAACACTACCAGGTGTGGCCCCAAAACAATAAAAAACAATCAAAAAATGTTTTAAAAAGTTTGAAGTGATTGGGATCTCCTCTGAGGTATAGGGGTCCCATTCCTGACAGGTTGAGCCTTGATTGAGCCTAGCTTCAAGTAGCTTAATCATTTGCAATCTGTGAAACAACCTTGCCTTACCCCTGCTCCATACAACATTCCAGTGCTCAGATCTATTTATGAAGCTGGAAAACTGAGGAATAATCATCTAAGCTTTTGAATGTAACTGTGTTTCTACCTAACCGGAAGGACTTTTATAAATGGTTTTAAATATGCCTAAGTAAACACTAAAAGTAAACTACTTCCTGTGATATGAATTATGGGAAGTCTCGATGTAATATTCTGAGAATTTCCTTTTTTTTTTTTTTTTTTGGCTTTGGTTTTTGAGCCACACCCGGCGGTGCTCAGGGGTTACTCCTGGCTGTCTGCTCAGAAATAGCTCCTGGCAGGCACGAGGGACCATATGGGACACCGGGATTCGAACCAGCCACCTTTGGTCCTGGATTGGCTGCTTGCAAGGCAAATGCTGCTGTGCTATCTCTCCGGGCCCGGGAATTTCCATTTTGAAAAATATCATCATAGACTACAATAGTCACAGCATAGCCAGCATAGCCATTGTGCCACTATTCCTATGTTGGTCTTCATTTGCAGCTGTCATATTTTTTCTTTTTCCATCTAGAATTAGCATCTATTTCATCAATGCCTTTGATGTGGCCCTCTCTTGAAGAGAGCTGGTACATATTGAAATATACTCCCAAATTCCATTTCTTAATTTCTTTCAACTCTAAATCTGTCAGTCTTTTGGTAATGCCCACGCTGGACACAAAATAATCTGCAACTGTAAGTTTCTTAGACCAAACCCCCATGTGAAAATTTGGAGAAGATCAGAACAAGAAGCAGGCAATAATTTCCCAAGCCACCCTGCCTGATATATGGGGGGAAAGGCTATGGGAATTTATCCAACAGAAATAGAACCATATGGGGCTTAATGAGGGAGGCTCGGGAGACTATGTCTTTTGTTTTGTTCTTCTGTTTTGAGACCACACCTGGCAGTGCCCAGGGCTTAGTTCTGGTATGTACTTAGGGATTACTTGTAGCAGGCTCATACGTGGTGCCAAGAATGAAATCCTGGTCAGCCACATGCAAAGCACCCTACCTACTATACAATGGCTCTGGTTCCTGGGGAGACTATTTGCCTCAGGTCTACCACCACTACCACCTCCCTATTGCCACTATCATCACAACCCACCTTCAAAATAAGGCTTCTAATTCATAGATTTCATTGAAATGTCCAGCCACCTCCACTGTACCAATCATTGTTCTGGACCTCATGTAAGCACTGAGGTAGGCACAATTGTTCCTGTTTTAAAAGTAAGAAAACTATCATCTTCTTTGCAGAACATTAAAAAAAGGCATGAGAAATGGCCTCCTAGAACCCTCACCCAGTTCCATGGAAGGGCTGGTCCATCATTTTCACCTTCAGACAGGCAGGCCCCTGATCTTTCTCCTTCACATCTCATGCCTGTGCAATTTGAAGAAGGGGGCTGGGAGGAGTTCTGGCCAGATGGCAGGGTAATAAATGACTCTGCTTTAATAATTTGTTGCTCGCTTCTTAATTAAAAGGATTTTCCCTAGATGACTTGCTGATCACGCGAGATGTTCATGCTGATAGAGCATTTGGGGCCAAGAGAAGTAAGGAGGGAAGAATCTGTATGGAGGATCCAGCTGGGTGAAAGAAGGCAAGCACATAATAAACGGGCACAGTTTTCAAAGGTTCTCCCCGTCTGTTGGTCATAAACACATTCAAATCAGCGATTCAGTCCTGAGGGGCTGGTGCCAGTGGTTTCCTGGAAGCTGATTAGCTAGCTATAGGACTTTCGAATTCCTGAAATCCAGACACAAGATTCATTTTCTCAGACACATGGCTTGGCATGCAGTTTTCCAAAGCCCCATCTGGACTTGGGAGGTGGTTTGATGGCCCGTGGACCATTTTGCATATGCAATCTTACTCACACTTTACTCTTGGGCAGTAGCAGTGGTAACTGAGCCTATTGTTCCCAGCATTTTCAATCCTTCAGTTGCAATCCAATAACACCATTGAATAAACTCCCTCTCTCTTCTGCACAACTACAAGTCTCTGTGACTAAAATCTGCTTACAGCAATTATCATACCCAGGCATAATTTGCAAAGCCATAAATGTAATTAGAAGAATTATTGATTAAAGTATTAGCTAAAGATTTTGACTTTGTCTTTGTTCATGAGAGATTGGTTTTATTAATATTGACACCTTTTCTCCCTCCTTGAGTGAGATGTCAAATTTAATCAAAGCTCATGGAACAACATCCCCTCTCTCAGGTCCCATCAAGGGACTCTTTAACCCTCCTAGTTCACACTTGATTTTTTATTTTCTGTTTTGGGGTTAGATCTAGTTTGCTTTTAAATTTTTGATTTGTTAATGAAAACAGTTTCAAGTTTTATTCATAAAATAATTCACCAAAACAGCCAAAGTAGATTTGCAAAACCACACGTCTATCACAAAATAGCAAGGAAATTAAATGTTTCAAAAACAACTTGAAAAGTTTCAAGCAATTACACACCAGGCTAAAAATCTACAGTCACATTATGGCAGTATAATAGGGTATATTTATTCCAACATTTTTCTCAATTATAAGTTCTTCCCAGGTTTCTCAATAATAAGCTTCTGAGATGTTTCAGAAATATCTTGAAAAGTTTCAAGCAATTACACAATAGGCTAAAAATCTACTGTCAGACAATGGTGATACAGTAGGGTGCATCCTTGCCAGCATTTTCTAAATAATTACTTCTTCCTGTTGTGGTGGGGAGGAGACCTTGGGATAATGGCTGAGGGATTCGGACTCTAGTAGTGGGCATGGTGAAGTAGCCAAGCATATATAAAACAAAAGTATTGATACTACCATTTAAAAAATTAGAGTCGGGCCCGGAGAGATAGCACAGCGGCGTTTGCCTTGCAAGCAGCCAATCCAGGACCAAAGGTGGTTGGTTCAAATCCCGGTGTCCCATATGGTCCCCCGTGCCTGCCAGGAGCTATTTCTGAGCAGACAGCCAGGAGTAACCCCTGAGCACCACCGGGTGTGACCCAAAAACCAAAAAATAAACAAATAAATAAATGAATGAATGAATAAATAAATAAATAAATAAATAAATAAATAAATAAATAAATTAGAGTCTCCATGTTTGAACCAGGCCAGCTCCTTAAACTCGCTCCTTTTTCAAAAGAGATGTAAGCTGAGTCTTGAAAGATTATGTCTATACTGGCTGGTGCAGCATAAAGCTAGCTGTCTTAGGAGGACAGGGTGGACAAAGTTTCTATTCACTAGAAGCCATGCTTGCTGCCTCCATCACCCAGAATCAACATTTTCCAGATGGCCCTGCCTCATTTTTGACCCTTTATGATTACCTGTGGAGATGCCTCTTTAACCAAACTTCAGGTACACCACTTCTTGGACTGATATTGCCAGGGATTTTTGTGGAATGAGTGCAGGCACCTTCCTTGTATCTTCCTTCTTCCAGGAAAGTCTGCCATCTGTAACCACTCCCACAGACAGTCACCATGTTCTCACATATACTCACAATGCTGAGTATATGCTCCTAAAATTTATAGAATCTTAGCTTTGAATTTCTGGGCAACTTTATTTGTTAGATGCTATCATCCTACAGGAACAACATCCCAATTTAACAGACTGGACATACAGCACCAAGAGCTTACTACACTTTCTGCTATTGTATTAATGACTTCATTGGTGATACAATACAATTCACAAAATAGCTTGGTAATTTTTCTTTTTCTTGTACTTGTACCTTTTTCTTTACTTCTTTTTTCTCTCTTCTCTTCCATTTTGTTTATTCTTTCCTTTCTTTTTCAATAACTTTGCTTTCACTTATCTGGAAACAAATATATTATGATCAATTATGACTTCTGTGTGATATATTTTCTTTAAATAAATAAAATAAAATAATTAAAATGAATGGGGCCAGAGAATGGGGTAGGGCATTTGCCTTACTCTTTCCAGCATTGTCAGGACTGACCTCTGAGTGCAGAGTCCTGAGCACCACCTCACATGGCCCAAAAAAACAAACAAAAAATAATAAATTTTACAAGTTAATTTAGAGTGAACAATAATTTATAATAGTATTCACACTTGACTTGCTCATTAAAAGCTTTTTCCACTGTTGACAAATTTAATAAAATCAGAATCAGAGACTAATAATAACACTAATAGTAAATTCCTTCATTACATATTTGCCTTTTCTTTTCTGATTTGGCAAGATTTAACTTTAGTTCTAAGACAGATTTTACAGATGCCTCTGTAAGGGCATCTGCCTAGCCTGCGTTCAATTCCTGGCACCACATGGTCCTGCAGCATAGCTAGGTACAACACTGGATGCCCTCAAGCACTTCTGGGAGGACCAATGTAAACACCACACCCCATGGTCCAAGTATTGGACCATGTATTCTCCAAGTATTGAACAATGCAGGTAGAAACTCTAGACTAGAGCACCACTGAAAGAAGAGAGGGTTGGGGAGATTTTCCCCCACTTATCTTTGTCCAGTTTTAGCATGGTGGTTACAACCTTGCTAGAGTGAATCTCCATGAAGGCAGTGTGTTGTTGGCCTTCTCAGGCTGGTTCCACTCCATGAAGATGACATATTTCTTTCTGTCCACCTGACTTTGCCCATTTGCTGAGCTTTGTAATGTCCTTCAACCACCTGGAATTCATTGACTTTGCAGAAGGACGTAGGTTAAATGTTGTATTTCTACTGCTGTTCTTGGGGGAATGGGTTGGCATAATCTTCTGTCAAAAACGCAAAGGCTCTTAAATGGCATTTGCCCTTGCTCCTTCTGTCCTCCGAACTGGTTAGCTCAGATTCATATTGTATCTAAGTTACAATGGTTGATATCCCCAAAGATCATGTCATTCATGATACTATGCATAATATCGTAATTGTTATAAAGCAGGTTTTAGTCACAGGGAATTACAAATTGTAATTGGGCAGAAGAGAGAGGGAACTTATTCAATGGTGTCATAGGATTGCATGGTATTCTGCCCATCTATAACTCTCCTCTTCTAAACTTAATTTAACTTCAACAAATTTTCCTTATTTTTAATTTTGTCAGATCGGATCACCCTCTTAGTTGCCATCTTCGCTATTTCTGGATGTCATATTTCTACTTAATATTGCATCCTCACTGACTCTCCTCCTTGTTCTTACTTCCTCTGAAAGATATTCAGAATAAATCAGAACTGAACTCAAAAGTTAAAATCTAACAAACTGCTGGGCAAGGGCACTGAAATGTAGAACATGTTTCTTTTATCTTGTCTTCACAAAATCCTGCTATTAGGAAGATAACCCTTAATCAAAGATCTTTGCTAAGATTTTCCGGTGTAATGGAGTATGTTCATCTCAGAGGACCACCCCACAAGGGACTTCATTGATCACCTTGACATTCACAGATCTGCATCCAGCCTTTCTAAAACTACTTTTTTATTCCTTTCCTTTAACTCTTTCTTATCACCATGTAGGCAAAATGCTTCCCTGAAAGGTAAGAGCATTGCCAGTGGGGGTCCCCAGACCTCCCCATCATCTCTTGGGGTTCCCTTCCCCAAATATTAAATAAATAAAAAAAAATACAAAACCTCTTGGGATCATGAGTCTGGGTGGCTATGATTGAGTTGAGTGGGGTTTTTTGGGCATCAACCGGAGGCATGCCCAAGCATGCTTAGACACTTCTTACTCCAGATGGAACTGAAACAAAGCTGTTACAGACCACCCTGAATTGAAGTCTGATAAACTTCACAGTTTGATAAACTTTCCACCAATCACCAATCAAAACCACACTAACTGAAACCTAATTCACATAAAGCAGACTTGAGCATGAACTAACTCCCCATCCCTATAGATAGGTAAGTACTCTAATGGGCTGACACTGCAGACACATAGCACATGAGTGTCTCTTGGATCTGTGCTCTCCAAGCCTTCAGTGCAGATAAAAGAACAAATATATGCAGATGTTTTGCTTCAATCAGGTCTTACTCTTTCTAGAGTGACTATTACTTGTGATGTGATTGTTTGGGCAAAGGACATACTTCATGTTACTTTAATTTGAACAGGAGTTTATGGCCTAGGAACAATTGATTTTCATTTTATAAAGGAGGCAACCAAACTATGAGGAAATTAACTTTCCTAAAGAGAAAGAATAAAGGGAAAGGGGCCGAAGAAATAGTATAGCAGGTAGGTAGGGTGCTTGCCTCACACACCACTGATCCCTATCTGATCTCTAGCATCCCATATGGTGCCCTGAGCTTTGTCAGAAGTGACCGCTGAGTGCAGTCATGAGTAAGCCCTGAGCAGCATTAAGTATGGCAAAAGAAATAAAATAGAAAGGGAAAGAGAAAGGAAAGGGGGATGGGTGGAGGGTAGGTGAGGTTAGGGAATGGAAAAGAGAACAGGAAAAGAAAAAGGAAAGGAAGGGAAGAAAAGTGGGAGGGATGGGGTGGAGGGCTAAGAGATATTTCAGCAGGCAAGGCACTTGCTTTGCATGTGTCCCACCCAGATTTGATCCTCAGCATTCTATATAGTATCTGAAGCACCACCAGGAGTGATTTATGAATGCAGAGCCTGGAGTAACCATTGAGCATTGCCACTATGGCCCATCTCCACCCCCAAATAAAAGAAAAAGAGAGGAATAAATACATTTTGCTTAAGTATTTTGCAAGCACAAAGCACATCCAGAAATACTGGCAAGAAACTCCTAATATAAATTGTCTAATGAGAAGGGAATGAGTTGGCTAAGTGAGAGGATGAGGGCAGGGACAAATACATACTTTGAGATTCCTGAAGTTCAGGCTATGTGGTTAAGTGAAGAGGAACTTTGAAAGGAAAAATAAATTAACAGAATGATGACTAGAAAATTAAGTACAGGAGCTGTAAAGAGGCCTATGCAAATGACAACCTCTATAGCTAAAGCTTCCAGAGCTTTCTCTGACATCTGCTTTCAGCCAGAGCTGACATTCATGGTAAGTGTTCTTAAATGTAAATAGAGCCTAAATCCCAGGAATGCTTTAGCACCAACAGATACATAGCTTTGTCTTTAATATTGTTTGTTTGTTTGTTTGTTTGATTGGTTGGTTTGGGGGCCACATCTGGTGGCTGCACTCAAGGGCTACTCCTACCTAATTCTGCCCTCAGAAATTGCACCTGGCAGGCTCAGGAGACCATACGGGAATTGAACTCAGGTCCATCCTGGGTCAGATGCATAAAAGGCAAATGCCCTACCGCTGTACCATTGCTCGGGCCCCTGTCATTAATATTGTTAAATACTGCCTCATCAGGAACCAAAGCAACAGTACAACAGAGAAACTGCTTGCTTTGTAGATCCCCAGATCTCCATATGGTTCCCTGAGCATTGCCATGAGTAATCTCTGAGCACTGCCAGGTGTGGTCCAAAAACAAACTAAAAACCACCTCTTCAATCAACAGACAGCAAATAACTAGCCTTTAAATTGTTTATTTGTTCTCATTTTTATCATTTTCATTGAAATAATATTGTATTGTAGTAGAATATAAATGTTAGATGTACATCATTATTAATCAGTACCTATATGTTTTACATGAATTTCACCATGAAAAGCCTAATTCCAGCTTTCACCATACACTTGATCCCCCTTACTGGATTTATAAAGCTAATCATGATGATTGAGTGTGTCCATTGGCATACCAGGAGAGAAAGCTATAGGGCTGGAGGGTCACTGGTGGTCTTGTTCAGGTAAGTGGGATAGTGGGAGGTGGGAATCGATGTTCATCAGACTTTAGAAGCGCAGACTTGTACAGGGTGTCTCAAATGCATAAATAGGTAATACTTAGTAGAGTACACATCACTTGCAATGCAATTAGAGCTAAGAAGAGAGTTCTTGCTCTTTTGGAAGCTTCTCATAAAAATAAAATGAAAACTTAAATCATATTGAGCTGATCGCTAAAAGGAAGCTGATTTCCTGGAAACAATTGTTGGAGGACCAAGAAGGTGAGTGGACTGGATGCTAATGCTTTTTCCCAAATGGAGTTGATAGCCTTAGTTTGCTATTATTGCATCTAGAAGGAGGAGGTCCCTTACTGTAAACTACCTAGAAAGCATTTATTTCCTTAACCACTCAATTAGGGTTATATACCCTCATGATAAATGTCACTGTTCCTTCTCTTTGGTTCAGTCTGAGTCTGCCTCCATTTAGTACAGGTGGAAATAGCTCTGCTTACAGCAGAAAGGCTGCATCACAGTATCACTGGCCAACTGCCCAAACCTACAACTTGCCACGTAGACCCATGCAAAGAATTGAATGCCAGTCCCTCAGATAAAAAAAAAATTTGCTTCCTCAGGAGCAAATAGCTGATAGTTCCCATGATATATCTTTCTCTCATGGACAGAACAAAACTGCAACTGTGGAGTTCTTGACAGTAAGAAATATGAGACATGGGACTGGAGAAATACTACTGGGTAGTAGGTAAGGTAACTGCCTTGCAAGTGGCGAACCTGGGTTTGATTCTCAGAATCCCATATGGTTCCCCAAGCCTGCCAGGAGTACTTTCTGAGCACAGAACCAGGAGTTACGCCTGAGTGCTGCCAGTTGCGGCCCAAAAAGAAAAAGAAAAAAAAGAAAGAAATATGAGACTTTGGAATTAGGGGAAAGAAAAGATGGTTCTTCCTCAGAGCCACCGGAAATCCTCCTTGAAAGGGGAGGGTATCAAATGCTGTCTTAATTATGAGAGAGGTAAAATGTGACCCTAGAAACCTCTTAACTAGTCCCATAATCTTGAAATTCCTTAACAACAGAATGCCTTTTTGTTTGGTATTTTATTTGGGTCAGGATTGTATGTTTTTGTTTTTTTTTTATTCTATTAAGGAGGGGAAGGCAACCAAATGATCATATATGTAAATATTAAACAAATGGGAGTGGAAAAAAACTAGGCAAAAGGAATAAAATATGTTACGCTGCTGGAGAATTGAGAACAAGGAACAATTCAACACATACAGCACACTTCTAAAAATAAGCTTAGTCTCGTGCTGTGATCAGACAAGATGTGTATGTCTCTTGCTTATACCATTTCTCCAACTAACAGCATGATATCAGCCTTTTAAATTTTTCTTTTTTGTTCTTTTATTATTTATTTCTATTGAAGTAGCTTTGTATTATACCATTTGATACAGGCATCATTATCCATCAGTATCTGTAGATTCTACACTAAGTTCACTACTGAAACTTAAACCATAAAGAAAAGATCAAGGGGGCCGGGCGGTGGCGCTGGAGGTAAGGTGCCTGCCTTGCCTGCACTAGCCTAGGACGGACCGCGGTTCGATCCCCCGGCGTCCCATATGGTCCCCCAAGAAGCCAGGAGCAACTTCTGAGCACATAGCCAGGAGTAACCCCTGAGCGTCACAGGGTGTGGCCCAAAAAAAAAAAAAAAAAAAAGAAAAGATCAAGCATAAGCATAGAGAAACAAAGTAAATGGGGGGGGGGGTCCTGAAAGAGGGACAGATGGGAAATGGGGACACCAGTCCACTTTTATGGGTGATTATCTGCCCCCTTGTGGTACTTGGGAACATTACATCAAGCCAATGACAACCTACTTTATTTTTTTTTAATTTAGTCACCATGAAATTACAGTTTTTTTTCACTCCATGACATTGAGACTAAAGGCATCTTCAAGGAGGAAACTGCACTCTCCAAACAAGTGAAAGCAGAAATTAACAGATGAGAATATATAAAGCTGAGAAATAGTGCCCAGAATACAAGAGCCACCCACTGAGTGGGAGAAACTATTCACCCAATACCCATCAGATAAGGGGCTAATCTCCAAAATATACAAGGCACTTACAAGAAAAAAAAATCTAACTCCATTAAAAAATGGGGAGAGTTCCTGGGAGCCGGGAGTCTAGCAGGAGGAGGTTTGGCAGGCCCACGCCATGCCGGAGGCCTGCTTGGCCAGGCCTACGGGGGGTGCGGGGCTTGGGTAACCCCAGCACCCCTCTGCCGCCTTGCTCCAGATCTCCAGGGCTTCCCCGGGCCACATGCCTGGGCAAGCCGGTGAGTTGGGTCCCTTGGTGGAGCTTGAAGTTACCCTAGGCCTTCCCCCACTATCCATGCGGCTCCTTAGGGAGGGTCTGGGTGGGGCTCTGAACTTCTGGTCTCCCAGCTTCTTGAAGGATCTCTCTTCCTGGGAGCCGGGAGTCTAGCAGGAGGAGGTTTGGCAGGCCCACGCCATGCCGGAGGCCTGCTTGGCCAGGCTTAGGGGGGGTGCGGGACTTGGGTAACCCCAGCACCCCTCTGCCGCCTTGCTCCAGATCTCCAGGGCTCCCCGGGCCACACTCCTGGGCAAGCCGGTGAGTTGGGTCCCTTGGTGGAGCTTGAAGGTACCCTAGGCCTTCCCCCACTATCCATGCGGCTCCTTAGGGAGGGTCTGGGTGGGGCTCTGAACTTCTGGTCTCCCAGCTTCTTGAAGGATCTCTCCTTCCTGGGAGCCGGGAGTCTAGCAGGAGGAGGTTTGGCTGGCACTGGTAATCTCTGTCCAGTCTACATTTTCAAAATCGCGGGGGGCAATAGCCCCCGCGCGCACAAGAAACATTAATAGTACTCTCACAAGAAACATTAATAGTACTCACTATCATTGAATTATGCTTTTATGTATGCAGAATGTCCATTTTGTACTCTGCCCTTTTGCATACCCCTTCATAAGTTCATATTTCTCTTTAACTTCTTTATCTCCTATCATCATTACTCCTTTTTTACCCTTTCTAACTTAAGTACTGTTGAGTCCTAATTCACAGACCAAAGTGGTGCCCTAGAGTTAACACCCACCCAACTATTTTAAAAGGCATAAAAAGGACACATATCTTTTCAACATTTTATGGGTGTTTTCTTTGATGGCTATAACTTTTGCTAAATACTTTCTTATACAGTGATGATCCCCCCCCCATGTTTTTTATCTTCTCTTTGTGAACTGCTCAATATGGAATTTGGTGTGAAAGAATCCCTCAGTTTAATACTTATGTTTGAACCAAATAATGGGTCTTGTTGGAAATGTTCTTATGCCCCCATATATCTGATAGCACCACGTGGCTTTATATCTTGTTTGCGTAGGCACACTAACATGGGAAAATACTATACATACCAATAAGTTCTTATCTAATAGAAATGGGAACACACAAATCTTGTAGTGCAATAAGACCTTACACCCTGAACATTGACATAAAGACCTGGCACAGGCCTCAGAAAAATGGGCATTCTCCATTTACCCCTTGATCTACAGAAGACATTTACAAAACATCCAAGGTTGTATATAACATCACCCGGAGGCATTCCTGTACCAGGGACGACCCTACAGCCGCTCTGACATCGATCTACTCAAAAGAGACATCCCTTAACACTGAGAAGACAACAAGAACAATGACCTGCTTACTGGACAGGGCTTGCTGTATTGCCCCTTTATGGTGAGGTTTGTCTATAACATCACCTGGAAGCAATCCTCTACCACGGAAGACCCTACCACTGCTCAGACATAGTCCTGCTCAAAAGAGACTTCCCTTAACACTGAGAAGACTTAACAACAACAACCTGCTTACAGGACAGGGCTTCCTGCATTCCCCTTTCATGGTGAGGTGAAACGAGAAGGCACTCCACATCATGACTTCAATGTAGGACATGCAGATTCCAGAATCTTTAATACAGAAACATGAGACCAACAACAGAGACTGTGTGATAAGTGTGTTGGCGCTACGGACAATGTCTTGGAGCGAACGATAACTTTCCTGAGGCCTAGAGCTGGTCTTATGCCAGGAAACTTCAGGGGTAGGATCTCTTTGTATTTAGGCCAAGGCTATTCCTTTCCATGCCTCTCATATTTTGGTGGGCCTATGCAAACAACAATTGCCACTCTAACACCGTTTTTACTGTGCTCCTTTGACTCTAATCCTTAAAACACACCCACTTAAAATTTGAGGTTAACTTAAGCTAATATGCATGTACATGGAAATGTAAAAAATACTATGCCTCTAATGTTTAAGGAGTTATGTAAGTTTGATGGCTTTAGATTGCCTTGTGTGCTGTTAAGAAATATTATAATGTGCTACAATCTGGGGACTTGAGGGACAAAATAATTGCACATGGATTCTGTTTTATTTATCTTAACTTTCTTTGGTGAAAGTTCAAAGTTAAGATAACAGCAAGGGGACTTCTTCTGATAATTATGTTATGGGTGATTGTCCTTCCACTGTAACTTTACCTTATCCTCTTTCTTTGCATCTTTTGTTCTCATAATTCATAATAAAAAATTATAAAAAAAATGGGGAGAAAAAATGGACAGACACTTTGATAAAGAAGAAATACAAATGGCCAAAGGGCACATGAAAAAATGCTCCACATCATTAATCATCAGGGAGATGCAAATCAAAACAACCATGAGGTACCACCTCACACCACAGAGATTGGCACACATCACAAAGAATGAGAACAAGCAGTGTTGGCGGGGATGTGGAGAGAAAGGAACTCTTATCCACTGCTGGTGGGAATGCTGTCTAGTTCAACTTTTCTGGAAAGCGATATGGAGATTCCTCCAAAAACTGGAAATTGAGCTCCATATACGATCCAGCTATACCACTCCTAGGAATATACCCTAGGAACACAAAAATACAATACAAAAATCTCTTCCTTACACCTATATTCATTGCAGCACTATTTACCATAGCAAGACTCTGGAAACAACCAAGACAGCTTCAACAGATAAATGGACAAAGAAACTGTGGTACATATACGCAATGGAATATTACACAGTCATCAGGAAGGATGAAGTCATAAAATTTTCCTATACATGGATGTACATGGAATCTATTATGCTGAGTGTAATAAGTCAGAGAGAGAAAGACGCAGAATGGTCTCACTCATGTATGGGTTTTAAGAAAAGTGAAAGACATTCTTGCAATAATTTTCAGAGACAAAAGAGAAGAGGGCTGGAAATTACAGCCCACTCCATGAACCTCATCACAAAGAGTGATGAGTTTAGTTAGAGAAATAACTACATTGCGAACTATCCTAACATTGAGAATGATGAGGGAAATAGAAAGCCTGTCTAGGGTACAGGTGGGGGTGGGGTGGGGAGGAGGGATATTTGGGACATTGGTGGTGGGAATGTTGCACTGGTGATGGGGGGTGTCCTCTTGTATGACTGAAACCCAACTACAATCATGTTTGCAACCAAAGTGTTTAAATAAAATATAATTAAGAAAAAAGAAATTAGGGGCCGGGCGGTCGCGCTGGAGGTAAGGTGCCTGCCTGCTTGCTGCGCTAGCCTAGGACGGACCGCGGTTCGATCCCCCGGCGTCCCATATGGTTCCCCAAGAAGCCAGGAGCAACTTCTGAGCGCATAGCCAGGAGTAACCCCTGAGCGTCACAGGGTGTGGCCCAAAAAAAAAAAATAAAAAAGAAAAAAGAAATTAGTTTTTTTAAAATATCTTTATTTAAGCACCATAGTTAAAACATATTTGTACTTGGGTTTCAGTCATAAAAAGTACACCCACCCCCCCACTCCCCCCACCCCCCGTCACAGCGCGACCTTCCCACCACCAGCTAGAGAAATAACTACACCAACAATTATCATGACAATGGTAGTAAGTGAGAGAAATAGAATTTCTGTCTGGAAGACAGGCAGAGGGTGGGGGGAGAAGGGAGAGGGGAACATTGATGGTGGAAATTACCAAATTATTTATGATTGGATTTCAGGCTTACAATATTTTAACACCAATCCCTTTATGAATATATATGTTTCTCCGCCAGTGCCCTACCTCCACTTCCCTCCAATTTAACCAGTCTGCTTCTACAGAGGCATTATTTTTTAATATAAATTTTTCACTGTGGTTTACAGCAGTGTTGCTGATACAACCCAACTTTAAACTTAAATTGAGGGTTCCTACAAAGTAGGTAAGACACTATTTGCCTTCCAAGTGGTCAATTCCTGATCAATCCCTGGCACTATATCTGACCACCAGGGGTCACTCCTGAGTACAAAGCCTGGAATAGCTGCTGAGCACAGTGAAAACATCTAGCTGTGACCCACCCCACCCCAAATAATAATAGTAATAATGATGATAAATAACTTATCAGTAAATGGAAATGGAGTGTTTTTAGGAATTTCCCAGAGAATGGATAAAACAATCTCACAAGTCAAAGAGTCAGGGATGTTGTTCAATGACAGAAGAGAAACTTTGTATGTATGAGGCTCTGGATTCAATCCCCAGCACAATAGGTCCTATAAAACCCACCAGATCAGCCAAGCTCAGTCTCCCCAAGCACTGAGAGCTCTGTGTTCCTGGGTCCCTGCGACCCCCTGGGACCCCTGCCCGCAGGAGACTTGGGGAGTCACGAAGTTATTCGTAAGTCACGAAGAGGATCTGACCTAGAAGAGAAGAAAGAGGCTGGGAAAGAAATGAGCTCAAGTCAAGCTTGCTGATCAAGAGCTGAATTTATTAAAGCAAGACAAGGTTATATATAGTTCTACAGCATAAGGAAGTAGCTTTCAGTACTTTTCCATGGTATCTATAGAAAAGTAGGGGGGTCGTGCAGGATGGACTTTCCAGTTTTACATTATCTTTATGGGGCACATTCTTTCACAATGGTAGCTTAACAGGATGTGTGATCTTACCTTAGCAACTCGGGGCGGTTTACTGGGACATCTGACTTGTTTGGTTAACATTTCTTTTAGGTCCAGGGGGTAAATGCCACAGTGGCCACCTGTCACGTAAACAGGCCTAATGTTTCAGGCATCAGAGACTCCATTTTGCTCTCTAGCTCTAACAGCCTCCAACAGGTCCCCAAGTCCTGCCATATATGGCCCCTACAACTAACAACAAAAAACTTTTCCTGGAGAGCAGCTGGGTGAAGAGTGTATTGACTTTTTAATTTGTTTGGGGGCCATGCCCAGCAGTGCTCAGGATTTACTCCTGGCTCTGCACTCAGGATTAACTATTGATAGTACTCAGGGGATGATATGAGATGCTGGGGAATGACTCAGGTCAACCATGTGTAAGGCAAATGCCTACCCCAGTGTACTATCACTCCAGTCCCCAAAGCTTGTACAGTGGGGACAGTCTGGGTGTCTGTGTTAAATATTTTACCTGGGACAAGCTGCTTGGTTCCCCCGCTCTTTTTTACCTTAATATTTAAGAGAGGACATTGTAGCCCCAACCTGTATCTCTATAGTTTCTTGGTAAGAAAGGGGAAATCATTGCAAAGTTCAGGATCCTATCTACATTGTCTAAGGCAATGACACTCCCCAGTCCCAGAGGCAGGCAAGCAAGAGGCTGGGGGAGGGGGAAGGCAACATATTTGGGCTCTCTGTAATCAACATTTGGTGCAGTCTCTCTCCCATACCCCTTTCCAGCTGGACCATCTTGCCAGGCCACTATCAGCTTTTCTCAGATTGTCTCTCACCATGGGAGCTTCTGCTCCCTCCTCCCTTCTGGCATCTTTCAGTCAGCTCAGTAAAAGAACTGACTTCTGCAGATTGAGCAGATTTGCTCCAGGCCTATGGGCAGATTCAGGGGTTCCTTTCTGCTCCTTGTTTGCATGAACCACAAAAAACTGAAGTGGCCTGTCTGGCTTTGCCTCTCTTACCTGGCACCTCTCTCCTCCTTGTCTACCACTCTCCAGCCATACTGCCCTATTTTGGACCATTCATACTCTCTCAGTTTGCTCCTGGAAAGGAGATATTAGAGTCAATCTTATCTTTATCCCAAAAGAAACAGAGAGCACACAGTAATGGAAGTCACACAGCGAGGTTTATTGAACCAGCATGCTGGGTCCAAAATCTCCTGATACATGGGTCTCCACATGGACCCCAAATGTTAGGTATTCAAGCTTTTTATACTTTTCAACTAGCAATACTTAGTCACTCAGGAATTTCCCACATCTATGCAGTTATGTTAATCTGTCTGTTCCCCATCCTGGTAGTGTGGTTAAGATAAATTCCAGGACTAGCCTCAATGTGGGGGTTTCTGGCACAATTACCCATGTCATGACAACTTAAGGTATTTTCTCAGTCTTCCTTTTCTGGGGGGTTTATGTTGTTATGCTCTAGTTAGAGGTTATTGATCCTTAGTATGAAGATGGTCTAAGATTGGTTGTAGTTCATTGTAACATCAGACAAACAACTAGGTAGGCTGCCAGTCCCCCTCCTCAGTCCCCGGGTGCAAACCGCTGGGTGTCTGTGCCCCGGCCCCACAGTGTGAGTGTCATCTGTCGATCTATCAGCTGCTGTTTAGCCTTATATGGGTGTAATTCTGGAATTTACCCCTGGGATCTGTTCTAGGAGTTGGCTATTCTCTGAGCCTAGGTTTTTCTACCTTAAAATTGCAGCCTGTCAGGCCTGAAAGATAGCACAGCGGTGTTTGCCTTGCAAGCAGCTGATCCAGAACCAAAGGTGGTTGGTCTTCGAATCCCGTGTCCCATTGATCCCCTGTGCCTGCCAGGAGCTATTTCTGAGCAGCCAGGAGTAACCCCTGAGCACTGGCCAAGTGTGCCAAAAAAAAAGGTCATGGCTGCACTTAGGGTCACAGCAAAAGTCAAGTTTGTGGCAGGGTTAACTTCCTTAACCAAGCAGAATACAGAAGCCAAAGCCAGGTTATTTCTAATTACTATTTCTAAGTAAAAAGCACACCAGTTCTAGAACCTATTAATTTAGATTATAGTTAATTCTAAATCTAGAATTCTAACATAGCACTCATCCAGGACCAGATCTGTTTCATCTTGGACTCTGGTTCAGTACTCATTGTTTTATGGTCACTTCATTGCTTACTGTTCAGAGGCTTACTCCTGACAGAGTTCAGGGCACCATATATTATGCCAGGGATTGAACCTAAGACAGCTGCATACAAGAAAAGCACCTAGGAACTAGAGCTATAAGTACAGCGGGTAGCACATTTGCTTGTACAAGACTGACCCAGATTTGATTCATGGCATCCCATATGGTCCCCTGAGGCTGCCAGAGGTATTTCCTGAGCACAGAGAGAGGGAGCACTGAGACCACTGGGGTATAGGTGAGGAGAGAGAGAGAAACAGAGACAGAGACAGAGAGACAGAGACAGAGAGAGAGCAGAGAGATAGAGAGACAGAGAGAAATGAAGAAAAAGGAAAGGGCACTTTAACCCATAAACTATCTCTCTAGGCCCCGCTTCTGGCTCAGAACACCCCCTGCCCACACACACATACACACACACACACACACACACACACAACAACACACACAGCAACACACACACAACCACCTGTTTGGGTACTTTGTTTGCTTTTTTGTGTTTGTTTTGTTTTTGGGGGCCATATTCAGTGACTCAGGAGGTTACTCTTGGCTATGTCTCAGAAATCACGTCTGGCTTGGGGGGACCAAATGGGGGGAAGGAATCTAACAGTGATCCATCCTAGGTCAGCCTAGGTCATTTGCAAGAGAAATGCCCTCCCCGCTGTGCCACTCTGCTCCGGGCCCCTTTTTTTGTTTGCTTTTGACCCACAGCCAGTGGGGTCATTCCTCAGGAGGCTACTCCTGGTCCACACTCAAGGAATAAAATAAACTTCAGTCTGATTCTTCAGCCCTAGAAGGACTTGGGAGACCATATGGGATGCTGGGGATTAAACCTGGGGTTGGCTGAATGCAAGGCAAGCATGTTTCTCACCATACTATCTCTCTGGCCTTTCTTTTCCCTTTTTAAAAGTACTTTTTTATTTCCCTCCTCCACTTCCCCTCAATTATTGCTGTTATTTTGTAGCTGCAATAATGGAAGGAGGAAATAGAAAGGAGGTTGCCTGGCTGTGATACTCACATATGTTTAGCTGTAGGTGTGTGCTGGCAGTGGCACTCAAGGTCAGGAGCCCGAACAGTTCAGTGGTGTCACTGCCTGAGCCACCGATGATGATCACAGACAGCACTACACCAAGTTCAGACAATAGCACTATCAGGTTTGAGCTTGCACATGGGGGGACACTGGGGATTTGAACTTGCAACCAGAAAAGTTTATGTGTGCTGGAAAGTAGGTCCCTGTGATATTCCTCTTGATCCTCCTACTCTTTCTTCATCTCCATATGGTCACAGCCTTAGAGACTTCATTAAGAGAGATTTTCCTGACCACTTCCAAATAGCCCCCCCCCCTTGTGTCACAACTAGAGCCCTCTATTTAGAGCGTTATTTTTATTATTTGGGTTCTTCGGAAGGCACTAAGGTGCTGAGAATTTCACTCATGGCTCTGTACTCAGGATCATATCCTAGCAGAGCTCAGGAACCATATCAGATGCTGGAGGTTGGAATCCAGGTTGGCAGTGTACAAGGTAAGCATATACCACTGTACTATCACACTGGCCCCTAGAGTATTTGTTTTCCTTTATTTTCCTTTCCTGCTTAATTCTCTTTTTTTTTTTATATCTACAACCAAACCAAGACTTTTAAGCTTTATTTTAAAAAGAGAAAAGTCTTTGGAGTCTTCTTCAATCCTGTAACCCTCCTTGATTTTGCACATTATGAGACATGTTGATACAGTGAGTGAAGTAGAATTGGAGATACAGAAGAAACAGAAAAGTAACAATGGACATGCCCAAGTAAACTGGAGTCTATAAACTGTCACAGCAAAAAATAATGCACCTAGATCCAGAGGCTTCTAAGGGCTTTATAGCTTTGCTGTTCAGAATCATGTGCTCCCTTACGCACTATTTTCTTTGCTAGTCTTTACATCCCTTTTATTTGATTTGCTTTTAAACCACAGCCAATGATGCTCAGGGGCTATTCCTGGCTCTGGTTCAGAAATCACTGATGAAGCTTGGGGAACCATAGTGATATGCTGTGGATTGAGCCAAGGTTGGCTGTGTGCAAGGCAAGGTCCTGAACCTGCCCTAGGGCCTCTGTCTCTTTGATTGCTCTTTCAACTTTATGTTCTCCCCCTGAAAACATATCCCTTTCCTTCTCCTCCAACCTCTCTCTTCTTTCTAAATAAATTTAAGTCAATAAAAACTATCTTTGCTTTCCTAATATATATATTGAAAATTATACATAATATATTATGTAATATATCATCACAAATATTATTATATATGTGTATTAATTAGAATAATAATGAGTGACAGTTACAGTAACCTTGTCCAGAAACAACCTTAGATGCTTGAAAATTTTTCACATCAAACTATGGAATACTATGGAATATTATAAATAACACCAGAGAGCTTCTTCCTAATACAACTAGAGGCAAGTGTTGGAGGAGGGGCAAAGAATAGGCAGTCCAGGGAGAGGCAGGATAATGAGAAAGAAAAAAGATAAAGTATCAGAGGCAAAAGCAATTAAGTCCATCAGAACGGAACAACTGCTAAGGAAGGTGAATTTCTGGCTTATAAACCATCACATTGCTCCTCTTGCGTTGGATATGCAAATGCAGACTGGCATCGCCCAGGGGGGAGG